>NC_091489.1:29559973-29870368 GCF_947461875.1 Haliaeetus albicilla
GGAGAAGCTTCGGCAGGGTCATAGAATAAAAGGCAGTGGCAGATCTCTCTGAAGAAAAGGGGAGCAGGTAAGAAGACCCAGGAGAAAAAGGAGCAGCATCCGCTGCCCCAAACACTGGTGTAATGAGATTGCTGGCACCTTTTTTCTTGGGCTGCCAGTGTGCACAGCCTTTCACGGAACACCCTTGGAGTCTGGCTGGACCATCGCTCCAGTCCCACCTGCACGGGGCACTACTGCAGCCACCTCTGCATGGTCAGGGTTACATTTCACGTGTAGTTTCCTCAATGAGCTGCCACTGTTGCTATGACAATTCTTCCGTAGCTTATTAATAAGGGAAGAGTAACAGTTAATTCAGGGAAAATGAAAATATGAAATATTTACGGCTGACTTCTGTTTTGTTATTGCTAGTTTTCTTTTTCCTTATAAGCAGCAAAAAGAATGCCCAGTTTGTGAAACCACAGATTGGATTTCTGTTTCAGGACTGCTTTATGTAATTAATTCATAGTCATAAAACAAAAACAAAAAAATAAATCCAACGCCTCAAAAAAGAACAACGCAGAGGATCAGCTGAAGCCAAAACTTATATGATGTTTTTCATTACATAACCATACAATGCTTCTACTGAAAGGGTTTATTGATCACCCAATAATGAAGGAACAAGACTAAGCTTCCAAAAATGCAGCACCCAATCTATATGGAGTGATAGACATAATTGATTCCTTTCAGTGCGGAGGTGTTAATGCAGGAAAAGATTAGGTTATCTGAGAGGAGCAGCCTGAATGTTTAGATTGCTATTCAATAAAGGCTTTGTATGGTACCAGCAGTTCGAGGGGGCTGTTTCATATTTTCAGTCTTATCTGTCAACAGCTGTGCATAATCCACCACGGGAGGATCAATACGAGCCAAGGGTATTGCATTACAGGGTGGTAATTCCTCAGAAAAGAGAGCGTGCATTTAAGCTTCTTTGATAGTATTGATGTCAGTGGGCAAGCTAAAAGCCAGTAATTATCCCTCCCTCAAACATTGATTATTTAAAAGTTCCCATGGATTGGCAACATGCGGAGCACAGACCGTGTGGAGGCAAGCGGCAGAGGAGTGGGTGCCTGGCACAGTCCCCTTGCATCTGATGTGCCCTGTCACGGCCAAAGCGACCTCTGATGTGCATCACATCACACATCCATGTGCTGGTGGAAGAAACCTCAGCTGGCAGATTGCAACATCCAATGCCCAGGGGTTTCCACAGTGTGACCTGCATCCTCCGGGCTCTACCCCTTCAGACCCAGTGCGGCAGTGCCTAATAGAGGAGATGGGTTTGATACTTGGTGTCTCTTGCACAAGTGCTTTCGTGGGCCAGGAAACACCTCTGGCAGAGTTTCGCCATATGCCCGCTGGCACAATGCAGAAATTCAACTCCCAAAAGGGCAATGTGTCAACCCTGCTGCCTGCTGTGGAGCAGAGGGGAAAGCAGCACTATTTGCATGCTGACTGTGAACCAGTTGTGTCTGAACTCATCCTCGTGTGTCCATCAAGACCAGTGAAAACCAGGGAAATTTTGAACCCTCTTCTCTGCAAATCCTCACTCCAGCGACCTCTGCCAGTATCCTGGATCCCCCTCCCCAGCAGTCAGGGCACCATGGGTCCAGGTAGGTGATGCTTTGTGGCTGTGACAGAGGTAAAATATTCACTTTCATTGATCCACCCATCGATTTTTTAGGCTTGTCTCAAACATTCATGTGTCCAATCCTACTCATGAGGAATCAAGTAATCCACAGGCTCACTCAGGAGCTGCAGCGTGCTGTAGTGTAAAGTACAGAGTTCACTGCTAAGTTATAGATATCATGTACTAAAGAGGAATCACATGTGAATGTGTGTGTTTACTTTACAACATGAGGTTTTATTTGTAAGAATTGTGGGGTTTTCCCCCCTTCTTTATATAAGCAAAAGAGGCAGCTTCCAAATGAAAATCCCTTTTCCAGAGGTGACCATAAAACATAAAGAATTAACAGCAAAGCCAGTGCCTAAATTTTTCAGACTGGGGCTCCAAACTGGATGAGAGCAAGAGCACCCACCTTCAGAGAGCCAGCAAAGAAAGGGCAAATGCTGCAATGTTGCCCAGAAAAGCCTGGGCACAAAATTATACAATCTGGAGAGTGAGCTGTGCTGTCTAAAAGGAGACAATCTAAAAAAAAAATCCGTTTCTGCAAGCTCCAAAATCCAAGATGGAGCGATTCTGGCTCCTTGCTCCCAGCCAGGGGCAAGACAGTGCCAAAAGTCCTGGCCATCAGCCAGCACTGCAGTAATGAGAGGAAAGCTGGCTGCCTGGCCGTGCTGCGCTCCCTCGCCCAGCCCCGAGCAGGGATCCCTTCTGGCAACCCGTTTTCTCATCCATCAGCTGGCGTGGGATCTTTTGCATCCTGCATCAGCTGTTTGGGGGGATTAGGAGCTGGGCCTTCTGCAACGGTGGGGAAAGGACAGCGTTCCCAGTAAGATGTCAGGTGAGGGTTTATGGTAATAACTTGTTGGCACTGTGCATTTTTTATCCAGTTTTTTGCAACGTGATTCTGCAAGCTGCTTAGTTTAATTAAAGCTCCCCAGCATGGGCTTCTCCCCACATATACTACTAAGTGCTGCCTTCAGGTCTTTCAGCGAGTTAACTATTAATTTCTGTAAGTTAATCTGTGTGCCTGTCTGCTCTTTTGCCTCAGGGAGTGGGAGGTTTCTGTGCTCCCTGCTGTCCTGCCAACCACTCAGTATCCCCCAGCAGATGGACATGGCATCATCAAACATTCATCCGTTACTTGGTTCCTGAGGGCTGCACCCAGCTTTGCCCAGAGGTGCTCGTGGAGAAGCTAAAACCAAGTTTTCCCACAGAGACAAGAGATTTTAATGTGCCAATCTCTTTCTAAGGAGTCATCAGGTGGTCAAACACCCAAACAATAATTTGGTTTGTCTACCCATTGTTTTGAAAAGCAAACATATGAAGAAAAAGCCTTGCTCTGGTTATGTACATCTATTTTACAATACAGCCAGCAAAGTGAGCAAGTGCCTACCCCAAGGTCAGAGCCAGCCTGTTTGCTTCTCCCCGCCTCCTGTTTCTGAAGTTTTCCTAATATCCATATTTACAAGTCCCACTGAAGAAGAACAGAGCTGTCTCCTTCTGTCATCGAAATGCCAGAAAGAGCCTTTAGCTCCTCAAAAACTAATAACCAATATGCTGGGATTGTTTCGCTCCCAGTCCTTCCTCGACAGCACATTAAACAGATGTCACAGCATGCACCAGCGACATGCATGTGGATAAGCAGCAACTGTCTGGAGTTTAACAAAACTGAGGGAGAAGGAAAAAGAAATATAGAGGAGCTAGTCAAAATCTGATTACCAGGATCGGGTGGGGACACCTGCCCTCTCAACAGCAAAATGAACCGAAGCCTCAGAGACACTGGGTTCTTGTCACTGCTGACACTAGGTTTCTGCTCACTGAGAGTTACGTGCCCGCAAGGAGCAGCTGCACCTCCAGTGCACAGTAATATCTGCGTGTCTCTTGGGGAAACATTGGGTACGGACATGTCTTCAGGCTCTCCACTACTGCATTTCCCTTACAGTGGCATATTCCTTCGACTTCTGAAAGCCCACTGTGCCTTTGTCTCATGCCATGTCTGTGAGCAGCTGAAGGAGCTGAAAATACATCAGGTGAGGGCCCTATGCTCAGTGATGCTCCTACTGCAGTGCAGGGTCTTGAATTTAATCTTTGAAGGAAGCTGGACCATGGCTTCCCTGAATTTCTAGAGAGGAAATCACCCTCTCTAGATGCAAATCCAGGGTGGGAGGGATGGCACCAGCTTGTTGAATTGCAGAAAGGTGTCTCCAGTAGCAGTGCTGCTGGGTGAGTGCCTCTTTTGGGCCATCAGCATGTACAGATCATGTTCAAAACTCAACATAGACCCCATCTCCCCCTGGCCTTCACCCAGGGGATCTCAAAGCAACAAGTCTAAGAAAAGGAGATGATTGATGAATGAGTGAGTGTATAATCAGGTTGCACCCTTGTCTAGAAAGTACATAGAGGTGTTGATTAGGGGTTCATAGTTTGATTCAAGATGCCATGATTGTGATCTGATTGAGAGTTTGGGGATAAGACATATTTTTTGGCAGAGAGAAGAAGTCTTTTTCTTAAATGGCAATCATTCTGCTTGTGCCCATGTGAGGCTATGGATTTGATGTAATGAAGCTATAATATAGTAGGTCTAATTTACTCTATAGATGCATTGCATTTAGCACGTACCATTTCTGGGACATCTGTTCATGAACTCAAGCTCATTGTGAGAAAGCCAGAGGTGGGAGCGGCTGCAGCACTGAACTGGTATTGGGAAGGCTATCGTCCTGATGAGATATCAGATCAAATTCTTTCAAGCTGCTTCAGGTGACCAGGCCATAGCAGTGTCCCAGAAGGCAAAAATAATTTACTGCTGGGGTCGCATATGTGGCAAGGGAAGTCTGCCCTGCCGACGGTGCGCTCCTGGTGCCCAGCTGAAACCAAGTGCTTGGTGGACTCTTTTTCTAAGGACTTTGGCATTCATGTAGGTTTTCACCAAAGGGTTTCACCAGGAAAGCAAGGGTTTGCTAGCTGTCTCCTCCTTCATCTATAGCATTTTGCTCGTGTCCACATGAAGCAAATTTCTGAACAGTCCCGTACATGCCTTTTCCTGAAGCTGTGATATGTAGCATCATTGTTGACAGGCCATTACTGTTTCCTGTAAGACCTTTACTGGTTCTTCTGCTACATGTATAAAGAAAGGCTTGTGGTTATGCCTACAAGCCTCAAGGAGGATTTGCCCAACCCACAGGCACCGACTAGCTGGAGCAGTCTGTCTACATGCTTTGTTTACTCCTAAATTTCTTTTTCGGCCTAATTTAGACAGATGGCCCAAATAATGGGCTTTCTCAGAAAGCCTTGAAAAGCTCTGGAAACAATGTCAGTGCCAGGGAGAGAGACCAAAAGAAAGGTACATACTACAGGCAATCTAAGAGCAAGAAGTGACACAGCTCTGCCTCTTTATAATGAAGAAAATGTTAATTAAAATCCTTGTAAGCCGAGAAAGAGCGGTTTCAAAAATTAAGTACCTATTTTGTTATATAATGAGGGACATGAAGCAATATTTTGCGAACGCTGAAGAGCTGTTTCAGCATCTGCTTGCTGGGTTTTTTTTTATTGGCCACTGCTGCTGGACCGCCATTACTTTAATGTATCCTGAGGTGAGGGAGAGAACGGCTCAGGTTTGTCAAGGCGGCAATGGCAAAGCCTAACGTGGCCATGCTGCAGCCTATTTGCGCTCTTTAATGCTTTGGAGGCTTGCACACAGAGTGAATCACGCCGGAATAATAATGCCACATCTTGCAATTCATTCTCATCAGTTTTAATGAAGATAAAGGTGCTCACTTTATGAATCCACTTGGGCTTAACAAATTAAAAGGGCTGCTGAAAGGGTACATGTGAACAGAATATTTGTCCTTATAATGTTCATTTAGGCAGACAAAGTTAACTAACCTTATTCCATATATTTTTGTTTTCTTCTTGCTGCCTAAAGAAGGCCTCACAGCTACACAGTCAGCTCTGATCTTGTTCCCTGCTTGTTAAACACATTGTTTAGTTACCATTTTACCACCATTCCTGATGAAGTAACATCATTTTGCTTTGAAAAAGTATTTTGGGTGTCTGGCAGTCAGAGGGAAAGAGTGGCGGGGGGCAGGGAAAAGGGGAGAGTAGCATGAGGAAATCTCCATTGTTTTCTGTAGCAGCAAAATCAACCACCAACCAATTGGTCCCACCTGCAGGCAGTTCTCCAGCTCTTCTGCAAAGCTTCATTTCATGGCCCTGTGTCTATTGATCGCTGCCAGACTGCAGCAGCCACCTGGAAGGGAGAGAATAACCCCCCCTGCCTTGCTGGGGAGGTTGGCTTCAATCTGCAAGTTGCTCAGATTTGTTATGAGCAGTTGCTATGGGGAAAGCTTAAGGATAATACCAGCTTTGCCTCCAGAAACTTGAAAGGAAAGCAAGCAATATCTATTACATCGAACACCTCCTTTCTGTAAACCATGGAGAAAGAATAAGATAATAAACACTAGAAAGGAGGTCAATTAACACCCTGACAAGATTTATTTCCAGCAATAAACAATCTCCTGCAAATAGCCAGGGAAGGGTTGCCTGGAGCTGTGACCTTGGGTAAAACACAGAGCAGAAGTGGACAAGCTGGTGGGAAACAACACTGGGCTGTGCTGGGGATTAGCATTTACTACTGCAATCTGTGCAGCAAGGCAGGCTGCACACAGGTGGTACCAGAAGCAACATCAGGATGGGTCCCTAGCGAAGCCATGCCGTGGAGTGGGTACAGCCGCTCTCTGCCCAAAGCTTCTTTAAAACTGCAGTGATGCCATTCACCACTTGCTTTTTCTGCCCTGTTAATGGTAGGGAATAAATAGCTACAGGGAGTTGCAGGTGATAACTTGGCTTTGACACTAAGCAATGCCATGTAGCTAAACAAGTTCTGTGGTTGGTCTTGACCTCTCATAGACACTCACTGGCATGAAAAATGTTATTTTGCCTTTCTTTTTCTTTTAAGAAAAGGAGATGCCCCTGGTTCAGCAGTCTGTTGAGACGAAGAGAGGGCCCGAATGTCTTCTTGAGGACAGGAGGGAAAGTTACATGAGCTCTTGCGGTTGCTTTTGTTACAAGGAGCGGATCCTGTTTTCTTGAAGACAAAACAGTATGTGCAAACACTTGAAAAGGAGAGATGAGAACACTGACTCCAGAAAATGCAGCTTTCCTCTCTGCTGTTGTCTTTTCCTTGCAACTTCATTGCTGAAGAAAGATAAGCACAGTATGTGGTATTATCAGTCACTCGAAACCTTGGTCAACGTGTACCAGCATCTATCTGTTCAAAATATTTCAAGCTTTATTTTTGGTCAAGGACTCACAGCAGTTGTTAGAAACGCCCCCCCTGGTTTGACTGGCAGCATTGGGCTGTTATTGGCAGGAGTCAGAGAGGGAGGAAGAAGAGGAGAAAGAAAAGGACACGCAGGACAGCAGCAGGACCACAAGTGTCCCACGAATTGACTTCAAAGATCAAAATGGATTCAGTGGTGCTGACTTACACCAACTTACACTTATTTGTAGGGGCTGCCTTGAAACACCACACATCGCCAGCACAGGCAGCTTCTGCAATTGGAATGCAGAGGTGAGCACCCTAGCCCCACAGGGTGAATTACCTTAAGATTTTAAAAAAAAAAAATCATCCCTCTATGGAGCACAGACAGATTTGTGTGACAACAGCACTCAAGACAATGGTATTAAAGCCATAGCTCATAAAGGAGCAACTAGACCAAAAGTTAAAGTTATTAGCCTAGCAGTTATTTAGCTTGGCAGTTTTCTTCTAGAAAGGAGCAAAGATTTTGCAGCCATTATTTAAGTAAACCTGTCTGTGGCTTTTAAGAGTCAACATCTGAGAAGAGACGACAGTGATTATTTCTGAAGTATCTGTAATAATGATTTCCCACCAGTCATCCACTCGTAAAGAAGAGCGAAATTTTCATCTTTTATTGTTGCCAGTCTTGTCTTTTCGATGATAAAATAGTTTTCTTTTTTTTTTTTTTCTCCTCGTGAAAAGCCTTTGTCGGCAAGAATTCGTCATTAACCTGATAAGACAGATGTCCCTTTCCTGAACCATTTCAAATGTCCCCTGCCCAGGTTCTGAGGTGGCTTAAATTTCTAGGTCATGCCACAGCATTTCATCTTGTAGGTAAGGCCATCTAGTTTAGGAATGATAAAATAAAAAAATAACGAATAATAATAATAAAAAAAAATCTGAGTGAAGCCAGAAAAAAGCCCCAAGAACCTGTGCCTGTGGGGTTAATCACAGCACAGATCAACCTGACCAGTGTTGCACCTTCATTTGCATTTCCCTTTCCCTAGCATCATCTCTGAAACTACATCAGAAAAATATGGCATGGTTGTTTGCTTGCCGTGTTCTCTGGCTGTCTTTGATTTGCTTAACCATCTTTGACCTTTCAATCCCTCATGGCTGTGTCCGAATAGATTTTGCCCAGTGAACCATTGTGGAGAGGAATCGGATCATGCAGCCCCCTCTGACATTTCTGAGCCAGGATGGAGGCACTCTTACTGCCCTCCATGGGGTGATAACACATTAAAACCCCTCTTGCACCATCTCATTTATTACCTGAAATTGCATCACACTGCAACATTAGAAGATCCAGCATCCACCAAGATATAGGCTAATTTTAATGATTAACTGAGGAACTGTTAAATTTTACTTCAGTGCTCCACTGTCATTATGGAATTAGTATTAACAGCCATGTACTGTGAGAGCTGTAATGAGACTGGCTGGAAATGACAGTGCCAGGGAGCTGGAGCTCTATAATTATAAACTTAGCACATATCATTAAAAAAGAAAAAAAAAACCCAACAAACTCTCAAGAGCCTCACTTTGTTGCCAAGTTGTGCTTGGGTCCCTGGAACATGAAGGCCAATAACTTTATTTCCCCCCCCCCCCGTCTCTCTTGCTCCCTCTCGTTGCTTTTAATTAAGCCTGGATAAAATTAGTGGACAGAAAATCAACACTTGTAAAAATGTCTCATTACAGGATGATGGCAGTACAGCTTTCTGAAAACTCCAGCAGTTTTTCACTACACCGACCATAAAGCTCATAGTGATGCCAGGCCTCCCGGTACACCTGCCGTGGCTGCTTGGGAAAGCAGGTGAACAGAAGAGGCAAGTAGATAATAAATTCAAGACTTCTGGTGTTGCTCTTTCCCCCGTCTTAGCTGTACGTTGGTCTGTTAAAATTTGCCACCAGTCAGGCAGTCTATTTTATCACTGCTCCAAAGCCCACATTTCCTCTGGTCCCCTCCGGTCTCTGCTCTGCCTTTTGTTAACAATCATCTGGAATTTGCTGCTGGCAGAAATGCCCATTGCTCCCTGGATGTTGACAAGCCAAGGCTGCACCCCTTGCTTTGGTGATGCTTCCCACTCCTGCACCTGAAATGCGGGCTCCCTTTGGTCTCCACCAGCACCGTGCCTTGTGTCATTTGTCTTTGGCCCTTGACTTCACCTCTGTCTCTTTCCCACTCACTCCCCACCCCTTTGGAATACCTTCTTGACCGTATCCTTTGCTTCAAAGCATGTCAGTCCTCCAGTGAATAGCCTGGCACTAAGATCTAAGCTCCCCCTTCATCACTTGCTTTGTCTGTTTTCACTTTTCTGTCATGAGCATCTGATCCACCCACTGGAGCTTCCTATTCTCTGACAGCCATTTATGCCTCATTATCTCCTTGATGGTTGCATTTTTCACTCTGTCTTCTCTGCCTGATCTTCCCAATCTTTCTCAAATATTTGTTTTCAAAGTTATTTCAACTTTCTTGTTTGTTTTCATGTGATAATGTCTCATGTCCTTTCACCATCTTCAGGGTGATGCTCACCTTGACAGTTCTCCCTCTGTTCGTGGATTATCTACCTCTCATCTGAAATCCTGAAGAACCTCCCATCACTCTCTCATACACCTGATAGTTGAGCAAGTGACCCTCTGGACAGATTAATCAGGTAGGAACAATGTTTCCATGGTGAGTCCTGGTCCTCTTCTGCCGAGAGGAAGAACTTCCTCTTGATGGCAGAGGATATAAAATGGAGGCTCTTCCATTACAAAGAGACATCTCTGGGCTTTTTGCTTTTGTCTCCAATTCCTTTCCCCAGGAAGATGCACGAATGCAGTCCTTGTTGTTACCATCGGTTCATAATACCCATAGGGGCTTGATTGGCAAGGCTGTCCACTTTCTGTGCAAAATTTCATTTTATCTCTAGTCTTAAATGGTTTTTATTATCTTAAAGACAGGAATTATTTATCACTGACCTTGAATAGCAGGTCTTGCACCATGAAAAGCCTGCAGTTCCTTCCTGCAACCTTACTTAAATTTCAGTTTTTTCTTTGGCACTATTACAGTGCAAACACCTGCTCTGTATTCCACAAAACCTATTTTTTTTCAAACACTCTTCCTTCTGCAAGGTGCAGCCCATGCACTGCTCAGTTACCTACAACGGATGCCTTTGTGATGCTTTCCCTTTCCTAATTGCCCTCTCTAACATTTATGACAATCACATCTGATACTGTTTTAAGCTATTCTTTTTCAGATGAAGACATGGGACTTAGTTCCAAAAGTTTTATCAGGTTCTCTCCTGTGTCTCCTCTTTATGGAGAGAAGAGATCTCTTCTGGGTGGACAGTGTCTATAGTGCATCCTGGAAACAATGTTCTGAGACGTCCCAGAGCTTGCAGGAGATGCCACTGTGCACACTTTAAAGCTGATTCTAGAGATGTCCTTCAGTGCGCACATTTGCAAATTTGTTGAAGGGAGGGCTGGGGAGCTGGCAGCAAACCACTGCTCCAAATGATGTACCAAAAACATGTTAAGTATTACAGGCTGTTTCTGCATAAGCCACAAGAAAGGAATTATCTGAAAGGGTTTCCATTGCCGGGAGGTACCAAGCCAGCAAAACAAAGGAGAAAAAGTGGTTTGTATTGAAACCCCATCTCTAAAAAAGAAAACAATGCAAACCCAGTTAAGCCAATGGCTTCCAGTCTGACCTTAAACCTTCAGGCTACATCACATCCCATGTAACAAAAAAGTAAGATATTTTTGTTGCACAGCTGGAAGCCATGATACCCTCTTTCTTTAACAGTATGTCACAATGCAGTGGTTTTCCATGCCAGGGATTTGTTTAGACCCAACCCAGTTGCAGGTAGTGGTTGACACCTGGTCAGCACAAGATTTTGTACTTTCTTTCTGTCGGTACTCGTGTTAGCATGGAGAGGCCGTTCAGAAGCAAGGTCCCACTTTGTTATGTTATGGACAAATGCTTGGAGATAGCGCTGCCCTCCTGAAGAGCCTGCAGGGTAAACAGAGAGGAGGGCTTACCGGGAGAAGGCAGAGTTGCAATCCCCACTCTGTTGATAGGGAAAATCAACCTCATGGTGTTCACAAGGCAACACTTGACCCTCCAGGATGGGCAGTGACAAATGTCCCACTGCCTTCAGCAGCAGCAGGATGTTTTTCAAAGCGGTCTGCCCAGCTGCATTTACTCTGTTCATGGTAAACCAAAACATCTTCTTTATTTCTTTTTTTTTTCTTAAATTGTTATCAGTGTTTCTGTAACACTTAGAGAACCTCTGCATCAAAACAGAGGGAGAACTGCACATGGCAACAAGGTTAAATAGCTGTGTACTTCATATCTGGAGTAGAGAATGGATTAACAGACTTTTCTTAGATGAATCTGACCTATGTCTCATCAGGGACAAAATGATGACAATTTTTTTCAAGTTGAATAGCTTCGAGACTTAAAATAGTTAATTGCCAATGGTATTGTAATGGCAGCACAAAGCACCACAAGGACAGAAAAGGCTATTGGGCTTCATGAATTTGCACCCCCACTCCCCCTTTAGCTAAAAACTACTTCCTTACATAGAAAATTTTTTAAAAATAATACCTCTTTACCCTTTTCATAGAGATTAATTTCGTATCAAATACATCTTAGATTTGCCTTGTTCCCACAGTTCCTTCTAGAACCATGATATCACTACGTTAATGCTTTAAGCACCACAATTCAACAGAAGCTGAGGATTCAAATGCCTTAAAAAAACTCTTTAAAACTAATTTGAAAACCCAGCTTTAGGTCACAGGCATTTATTGATTTTTTTTCTATATATCCTCCCTCTCGTGTTCCTTCCATTAAAAGAATTTTTCTGAAACAGTAATATCTTGCCACCATAATTTAAGCAGGCCTTTAAATTTCTGCAGGTATTGCAAACTTTCAAACCAATCTCGTGATAATCATTTATCTTAATAACCTGCTAACTTTCCAGGGTATTGATCTGGCATCACATCCTCGTGGGGCCTCTTGCATCCATATGTTTCTGCGGCACTGTTGTCTCTTCGACTTGCATTGACATGCTTGTCTAAAAGTGACACTGTTAAAATTGACTTTAGAAAAATGATATAAACACTGAAACCAAGATAAAGAGAAGAAAAATACAATCCTACACCTCCAAGCATTGGGCTTCCTGTTGGGAACACGAAGGAACTCAATTTGCCCAATTTTTACCTTTGGAAATTTCCCTTTGGCTGTGGCCCTTATGTCCCAACCTGCAATAATCACAACAGTTGATAAAACTGGGAGATTTGCTTGCTATATCATCTTTTGTTCATTATCTCTTCAGGAAAGTGGGCTTACTGCAGTCCTTGAGAACTTCCTCCCCCTGCCTTTCTGGAGTGATTTCAGTTCCTGGTGCTGCTGGTCAGAAGCATTGCATTGTGTCCCACTGAAGTTTTTCCTGTGCAATTTTTCATACTAAAGGTGGGTAAGCACTTTCCAAGACAAAATAAGCTGCCCGTGTTTTTTCCTGGAAAGTCCTGTGTTTTCCAAAAATCAGAATTCTCTTTATAAGCCCATTGGAAACAGGTATATTTTAGTAAAATATGTTCATTAAAATCTGTTGCCTTCAGAAAACTGTCACTCTAGTCGATGCACTGGACAGCTTTCTTTCTGAAGGTAGTGGCTATTGCATACCAGCAAGCATTGTGCTAGCACTTCAGACTATATTAGCCAGTCAAAAGGAAGTGGGAAAGTTGTGGAAAAAAAAAGAGCTAGGACCTGATTTGAGATTTTACTGAGTTACTGGAAAACTTTAATCCGTGTATAACCATGACATAGTTTATGACAACATGCTTCAAAGATTTAGCTTATGTATTTTACTGACAAGGTGCCACCTCACCCAGAGGTAGGTCTTTGAGAATTGGCTTCGTGTTGATCAGCGACAGTCTGAGTAAGGGACAGTGTTTGGGCCACAATTACCATTTTATGGATTATCTTGTTTGCTCATTGAGCTCTCCAAAATCCATTCAAATGGGGTCCAACTCTCCCAAATGCTTCCTGTGTAATTTACCAGATCCGTTATGCAGCGATCAATAATATCTGCTAGAGTGGAGAAAAGTCCAGACCATTGTGATCTAGCGCTCAATATCCACAGGAGAGAAAAGAGAGAGAGGCAGATGTCTAGCTGAGATACTCTGAGCAGCAAAAGAAAGCATGGAAGAAAGGAAGGGTGTCTTAGGAGTGATGTCTGCATCCTTAAGCATTGCACTGTAGACAGATCGTGTGGGTCAGAAAGGAGAACAGTGGGAATAAAAAGTTATGTCTGTGTGAATGAAATAAGACATTGATTATTTTTGTGTAGCAATTAAGAAAAAAAGAAAGAAGCGGGCCAGAGATATAAAATACACATCATAGCAGAGTGGAAATGATGAAATGGTCTGCAGCAGGGAACTAAAGAAGGAAAAATGTTTGATAAGGATTACCAAAGTAGGGGATGGAACAAAGACAGAGGGATAAATAAAGGTAAAAGAAGTTCTGAGCTCCTAAAGCATGCAATAAACGGGAACCCAGGCAGTGTGTCACTGGCACTGTTGGAGAGCTGAGCAGAGGAAGTTAGTGAGCCCTGGGCAAATCAGCAGCTCTCAAATACAAAAGGGTCCTGGGAAATGGCTAATAGAGTGGTGGTAGGTCCCATAAGACTCCAGAAATCCAGGGATCTCATACAGGATGTCTGGCCTCACTGATATCGGGGGTTGCTTTGCCTTCAGTATCAACAGAGCCAGGATTTCTCCTCTGGACGTTGGGTGGTGTGTGCCTGAAGCAGGTACTTTCTTGACCAAATTGTTTATCCTCGGACATCTTGGCTCAATAACCAAATCTGGAGGAAAACATCATGACTCAATCATCGGTTGGTGTATATTGGCCTGTACACTTCTTGTCTCCAATGCACCTGTATCTATTCAGGCCATCCAAAGGGTCTATGTTGTTGGATCTGATGTACTTTGCACAGAATACAGCAGTAGAGATAAGACTCTATTACTAGAATTGAGCCAAACTGGATCACCAGATATTGTAATGCTTTGACAGCTTTCTGTAGAACCAGAGGAGACAGCTTCTAGTCTGAGGATTGACATCTTTGTAATAAGGTATGCAATGATGTCTTTGGGATTTGGAGGAACCTGCCTACTCAAAACTCCCATTAGGGAAGACTCCGCAAGCCTTTCACCAACATTAACAATTAAGCACATTTTCTTGTGTGGCAAGTTATTATACCTTGTCCAAAATCAGGCAGTTAATGGAAGGATCATGAATGAAATGGGAATCTCTTTGTGAAGGCCGTGAAAAACAGACCCTATTTCACAATATTTTAAATATGAACCTTACTTTTTCTTACTGTTTCATATTTTTATTTGAAGATTGAATTTCCCAGCAGAAAGTTCATTACATCATTGCAGGATGTCTTATTTCAGCACACCAATAGCTTCTCCATTTTTCAAATGAAACACCTAGGAGGGCTTTCTAGGAACTCAGAAATTTTCTGGAACTAAGTGACATTTTCAAGAAGTTTTCTCAGGGACCTTATCCAGAATAAGTGAAGTCCAGATAAGTCTGTCAGTTGCTTTCAAGATGCTCTGAATTAGGTCTGTCTTGCGGGATACCTTCCAGTGCATCTCAAGCTTAGTGAGAATTTCTAGTCTGTGTAGGCAATGCATGCAAGACCTTTCTTCCAAACTAAGCAAATTTACCCAATTTTTGTTTCCTGTAGGTTTCCTGAATGCACGATCTTGCACTTGGTTAGCATTGAAGGCCTCTGGTCTCTTCACTCCCTGCTTTTCCAGCCATCGGCTTTGCCCCCTGCAGACGCTCACTAATGCAAGCAGAAGGGCTCTTTAGAGAGGAGCCTCTTTGGGGAGCTGCCATTTCACCATTTGGCCTTCTCGCTTCCTCGTTCTGCTGCAGGCTCACACGCCAAGTATTTGAGGACAAGCTTTGACTGAAAACACAAGACTTAAAAGCTAAAGAAAGCTGAGAACGCGTCCAATTTGCACCAGAGGGAGCCTCTGTAATTTGTTTTGTTGGAAGACGGCATCCAATCAGCAGTACACATATGGCGTAAGTGTTTGAAAAGTTCATAGCCTGGGAAGCGGAGCCGCACCGCTCTTGTCCAAGCTAGTGGCAAAGAGACCAGCCCATCTGTGAGTAAAGTCCTTGGGCTGGGGGCTGTTCTCCCTTTCCCTTTTTTTTTTCTTTGATTGTTTTTTTTTCCCCTCCTTCATTGTAATATTTTAGAGGCAGTAACAACATTTCAGGAAGATGGTGCAGACAGCACGATCAGATTTTTAGCATTTCCACTATCTGCTTCTCATTAATATAGATTTTTTTATATTTCATCTCTGACAGCAAACATGGTTCTTAGCAAAGAAAAAATAAAAAAAATAAATCCTCTTTTCAGTTCCGAGCTCTTCATGAATGGGAGATAATGTGCCTTACTTACTCCAAGCAAAACATTTACTGCTTCTCTACATGGTTAATTACAGTTTTTCACTTTATTGTCTGGCACTCCTAAACAATTGCTGCAAGTTTCTCATCGAAGTCTGCAACTGAGAAAATAATCTCTTGAGAGAGAACTGTATTCACTAAGTTAAATCATAGCATGCCGCTCGTTTATCTAGACCCCAGTCTTGTGTAATGCTGGGGCATTATAACCTGGTCTTGTAATTAATAAGGTTGCAAATTCCTGAGAAATTAAGTAAAGAAAAGTTCCAAATGGTAAATTATTTCTTGATGCCAGAAGGTGATTTTTTTGTTATTACCATTCACCATTCCCACTTGTTCAGGCTAAGGAGTTAATTCTCGTCCCCACCAAATTAAGGCAGCTGGCCTAAAATGGTAAAGACAGATATGAGAGTGTTTGGTTTTTTATTTTTTTCCCCATCTGATATCTGCAGAGCTGCAACAGTTGGAAACACCTCTTTCTCCACCAGAATGGGTGACAAAAGCTGTCCTGGAAGCTGAGAGCTGCTTTTCCTGCCTAGCAGACAGCAGATTTGGGCAATGTGAGGACCATGCCCACATGTAGCCTCTTTGGACCGCACACCAGCTAAACTGGGTTTCCTCATCACATGCAGCATGACCTCCTCTAGTCTACATCCAAGAAATGCTGTGATGTGCGTTCTTATTTAAACTTCAGCTGGAAGGGAAAGGATAAATTTGTGCCTTCTTTTAAGCCCTAGTATATGTTTTTTAAAGAATGGTGATTTGGGGAGGAAGGGGGAAATCTGTTAGATGGGAAACACTGGGCTTATCAGCCTGTTTTTTCCCCACACCAGGGCAGATGCATGTGTGTCTCGAGAAGTATGATGATCATAGGTCTCCAGGAAACAAGACCCAATGGATTGAAATGGAAACTCCCTTTTATTGACTATTAAAGACTCTTCTTTGTTTTCCTGAAGGCAACTTGCTTGTCACAGGCAAAATGACATAAGGACTAGGCCACCATTAGCAAGCAAGTGGGGCCTCTTCTCACTCCAGAAAAATCCCTGACCTGCCCAAATTGAGAAAGGCCAATCCTTCTTCACAGGCCATCCTATGCCCATAAGCTGGGGTGTCCTGCAGGGATGCTCTGTGCCCCCACTCTGCTCGAGGGCTGGGAGTGAGGAGGTGCGCACTGCACAAAGCATATTTAAAAACAAATAAATCCCCTTTTGAGAGCTGATCTGCTGCTTTCAGCTGTAGCTTTTCTTCCAATATTGAAAAACACATTTAAGTGCCATTCAAGCATCCACATGCAGCCCAGTAATCATGCTTGTGTTTTCTCACCACACTTCAGGCTGATTTAGCATTGGGTGCATTGCAAATCCCCCCAAATAAGGGCAGTGAGGAGGACGAGAAGAGAGATGGGGAAACTGGAAGGAGCACGTGGCAATGGAGGACTGGAATGATGGGATCGACACCTCTTCAGTCGCTGGGTGTTTGAAAGGGTTTTGAAATGGGGTGTGAAGTTATCAATAGCTGTCAGGAAGCATTGTCCATGTTTGCTGCTTCACTTGTGGCTCGGTACTTAAAATGGAAAGATTGATTGGTTTCAGAGCACGCCATAATCGATACAGCACGTTTGGGTGAGTATTGCAGCTTTCCACTTAATTAGAGGTGACTCGGTCGTTTAGTATTTCAAATCAGTAAAATGATCATGTCAATGCTGTAATTTCCTAAGAAGGGAAATATTGCCTCATTTTCTGGTCTTTGCTTTGTTTTAGGCATACGCATCCTTATTTCTGCATTTGCTTATGCTGTTTGCTTTTGTGAATATGCTTTAGTGTTTTTGCAAGCTAAGATTGAGCAGAATTTTTCTTTGAGCAGAGCTTGACATAAAAGCTTAATCTGCAGTCAAAACACTTATTTTTCTTTTTTCTCACAGGGACATAAAAAGAGAACAGAGTAATTGCGTGGAGCGTGGTCATCGGACTCCAGCGCTTAAGCACCAGCGGTCAGCAAGAGGCACTGTGAGCTGGCTTTCGGCAGCATTTTTGCAAGGGTCTGTGGAGCCTCCGGCACTCGCACCGGCTGTCACCATCCACAACGTTACAGAGGCAACATCTCAAAAAACAGGTTAACCCTTACTTTGGGCTTCATTTGTACCATGATGTTTTAATGCCACTCTAAAATGCCAAGCGATGCCCTACAGCAACATGATTGATGTGCACATGCCTTGTGCCCTCGGCACTCCTGGGGCTGTGAGGTGAGCAAAGGGGGTCCCGCAGCCTCTCCAATTAGCTGGCTCTCCAGCACACACTGCAGGTGCCCGAAGGGGATTTGTGCCCACTAAGGACATCAGCTGTCCCTGCAGCGAGATGTGCTAATGAATTAAACACATATGAAGGAGGAGCAAAGGACCCTGCTGTCACGGGTACTTTCAGGGTTAGGGGCAGACTTAGGTGCCCAAACCAGAACTTTAACAAATTTCAGGTGTCTAAACTCCATAAAATCCAGATCAGGACAATGTGATCCAGAATCAGGACAACACAGTGCCCCCAACCCTCCCAACCACACACTGATGACAGTGGATCCTTCCTAAGTGTCGTCTGCTTTTAAAGCTGCATCTGTCAGAGGAAGGGGCAGACCTGCCTCTCTCTTAGATGTAGAAACTGAGAGGCCAGAGTTCACACGGGGCGGGGAGTGAGATCCAGCTCATAGTCTTCACTGAGGTCATACATGGCCATGCTTGCACTCTGTGGTTGCCATCCCACCTAATCAGGTTATCATCTACCCCGTGGGAGTGAGGGAACAGGGAGAATGATCCCTGTCTTGCAGAGCTGAAACCGGAGGGCCAGGCAGCACAGAGAGGGTGTAGATGCCCAAGCGGAGCTTTGCTGCCACACTGAGATGAAGGTGCCTAAAAATTCATCCTGGAGGCACCCACATCACCATATGGATGAGCCCATAGGTCCTCTCCTTTCACAGTTACTGGCAACCAGTGGGTCCTGGCATGGCTGACGGTTGTCTCGCCCAGGTGCCGAGACAGATGTGGCTTTGCCTTGCTTGAGTGCAGGGAGCATTTGCAGAGACACTGTCTGGAAGACAGCAACTGATGAATGAACCCAAGGAGGCATGTAAAGATAAATGAGCTCCATAACCCTCGGCTTTGTCCACTCTTCTAGTCTTTAATAACACCCCAGATGAAGTTAATCTGCATCAAATGCCTCCAGCAGCAACCGGAACATGCTGAGACAGCCTATCACATAGGCTTTTAGCACACCTCATCGCAGTTTTTTTTCCTCTGACAAGGCTGTTTAAGCTTGGTGCCTAGCAATTAGCTGCCAGTCTGCTGCCTGGAGAAGCAATTCAAAACAGGATATTTGGTTGGTGGTCAAAGGAGCCTTTTTTTATATGTAGGTATATATACACAAAAAAATGAATATGGCCTTACCCCCTCTCAGCAGCTGGGTCTGTCCAGCCGTCCCCTGGCTGCGAGCACTTGCACGGTCTTCCCCGGTGTCACCAAACCCCTGCAAAGGCATATTTCCTCCAAAGAGAATAAAAAAAGGGCAATAATCCATGGCTAAGCTGTAACAGGAGCCTGTCTGGAGGCACTCAGCAACAGCCAGCATGAAACGCCTAAGCAAGCAGCCTGAGCTGCCTGATGGCTTATTCTGCCTTTGGTTTCACAGCTGAAGTTTCCAGTCTTCCCCATATTGTCCCCATGCCTGTGAAAAGACACAGAAAGGGAAAAGGGAAAGTAGGAAAGAAAAGGACAAAATGTTTTTACCCATTTTGGTCTGGTTTTAATTGCTGATGTCAAAATTTGAAACACTCCAATTACCTCTCAGCAGCACATTGGAGATTTCAAGTAGCTCCTGTTGGTATTTAAATGTGCATCAGGGCAGTGGAGGATCTAATTAGGGGCTATATAATTGTGATGATGATGTCCTGAGAAGCAGCGGTCTCTTGGAGACCAGACTAATCTTTGAGGTAAGCAAAGAGAGAGGCTTGCCATCAGAAAGGGCCTGCCATCATTCCACAAGTAGAAAGAGAAGAAATTAAACCATTCCTCATTTCAAAATAGAATTCCTTCACCCACAGGTTACCAGGATCGAGCCTGAAAGTGGTGAGCAGTGGAGATAGGAGATGATGAGATGATGGCGCCTTCTAAATGTTTCTTTCATTGTAATAGCTTGAAAATCCTGTGAAGCTGTGGAAGCTTTTTTTTCTGACTGATTTAGACTTTGAACTAGCCTTTTCTAAGAGTATTTTTTATACAATTGTCCTCTCTTTCATCCCTTCTTCTCTTTCTCTCTTCCCCCCGTAACCTCTCTCCTCTGCCTGCATTATCCACCAGCATGTTTTATTTCCCCCACCATGTGCTGCCTGCAAGGCAATGGGGAGGAGAGAGCACGGGTCTTTTTGAGGACAGGGGTTGCCAGGCATTGCCCACCAGCAGGACCAGACCTCTCCATCTGTCCCTCCGGAGACCATCATGAGGAGGTTCCACAGCTCCCAGGGCATAGCTCCTGCTGAGGCTGGAGGAAATCATACAAAGTCGAATGAAATTCTGTTTTGCATTCCCCCTACCCCTGTAGGTCTGCTTGCCTTCCCCAAACCCTAAGACCTAAGCTGCCATTGAGAAAAGCAAGGTGTAAAAACATCATGAAACACCCCTCCAGAGTGTGGCAGGTGAGCCTGTGCTTGGCTTTCCTCTTGAGATCTTTCTGATCCCAGCAGTTTTGGTAGGAATTAAATAATCTAAATTCCCTAGCGGTTTTATTTGCATGTATTGATTCCCAGAGAGGCAGGAAGTTTGAATTGGAGTGATTGATTGGTGTGGCGTTAGCTCTGATCAATATGGCACATTTAAATGAATACAGTCATCTTGCACTTAATTAGAGATGACTTGGTTATTTCCCTGAGCATTTCACGTCAGGACAGGTACCCGACGCAGCTGTTCAGCTTGCTGCAAGGGGGAACATGGCCAGAGGGTGGTTCTGGTTTGCCCGTAGATGTATAAAAGCAGATGGAGAGAGAGCAACAGAAATTTGGAAGGGAGGCGTTAGCCCAGCACACACTACTTTCACTGAGAGGTGGCAAAAATGAAAAGCAAATTACCTTCTGTGCGAGTAACTTGTGCATGCAGCAGTGAGGTGGAGCACTGCATCCCTGCTTCGTGCTGTGGTAAATGTTCAAGTGTCCGCAGCAGAATGGCCTCCCCAGCAGCAGGGGATGCAGCTTGGCCCCCCAAACCCTCTAGGACATAGCTGAGGTCCTTAGGCAGGAGAGGAGCGGGGGACTGAGAAAGGTACTGGACCACAGCCTCAGTGATACCATCAGTTAGTGGGGTAATCGTCGAGTGGACCTCAGCCTAATTTGTCATGGTGAATGGCTGCAAAAGAAGATGGTGTTTTTTTCAATGAAACAAAAATTTATTTGACCTATAGTGAAATCACTTTTTGCATGAAAAACAAAAAAAATAAAAAAAGATAAAATAAAGGTAAGATGCCCATTTGTTTATTTGTTTCCACTTGGCCTATTTGACAGCATTTATGAATGTTCCATATCCTCATCCTTGTGCTCTGAGGATTATTTATGTGGCAGAATAAGTCCATGAGCTGCATCCCAACATATAGCTGGACACCATGAGAGACGCCCCCAGCGTCCTGAAGCACGGTGGTCCCTGGCGCAGACGGGTGCAAGGGACCGTGGGGCTGCTGTCCCCTCTCTGAGTGAGGGATGGGGTTCCCCGTCCATCCCTGCCCCAGCACAGGCACCTGCGGGTCCCCTCCTCCAGAGGAGCTTCCCAGGTGCTGGCGTCCCCTGTTCCGGGGGTTTGCCCAAGGTGACAGGAGGAAAGGCCGAGTCTGAGCCCAGCGCCCAGGTCTGCACCCAGCAACCAGGTCTGCCAGCACTTGGGCCTGCTGGAGTCGGTTTAATTCCTGTGCCACTTAGCACTGGATGTTTAGTCACAGATTCCCCAATTGCGCAGGGGCAAAGTACAGCTGAGCACTCATTAGGCATTGTTTTTAAAATTTTGATACGTAAATTAATTGCTTACATAAGCACTGGCATAGCACACTGGAGCGCAGGCTTTGCAGACTCAGAAAATGCCTGCAACTTCTCTGGATTTCTGCAGTTTGAAAAGGTTTCCTTTCCCTTCCAGAAACACCAAAGCACACAAATGGGTTTTTCTTACCCTGGGGCAAGGAGTTAAATCATCTGGCACAGAAAAAGGGCATCTGATGTAAGGAAGGCAGGATGCAGTGTGGTAGCCTGCCACGTGAACAGCTCCTTGGTGCAGCGGCATTAAGTACCACCATGCCATAGCATCACCAGTGTGCTTTCTGAGGCATATTCCCCGATTTCAGTGCAAAAAGCTAAAGGTTTCCCCAGATCCCCATTAACTGTTTCCAAATGAATGTTCTCTGTAGCTTGGCTGTATTTATTAACGTTAAAATGTTTCTTTCCTCCTCTGTTCCATTTGCTTGTGCCATTGGTCTTCAGCTATGGCCACCCCCATGGTGACTTGGGAGATGTTTCTCTACTGGCGTTGGGCAGGCAGCCATTTTTCCTTCTGGACCATGTGTTGCAGGAAAAGGCTCAATCTCGGTATCTATCAGACTGAAAACTTCTCAGAAATGAGCTCCGGAACTTTTTTTCCTTCTGCAGATCTAATCCCATGCTGGGTGGAAACGGAGTCCAACCGCACCACAGCACCTACCATGCAATATCACTCTGATGTTAATTTAACTCCCTGGGAACTCTTCATGAATGCAGGGGGCATGCAATGATACAGACCTTCCAGTGGAGTAACTCTACCCTGTCTGTATCTTCCTCATGCTCCATGTAAAAGAAATAATTGCAGTCAGAGCATTCCTCACCAGTTCATGGAATTAATGAAGATTGCATCTGCTAAGCTGATTTATGTAAATAAAAATAAAATGAAATAAAATAAAATAAACCAAAATAAAATAGTGGGTACAGAGGGCGAGCCTGGGTATCAGGGGATGGGAAATGAGCTGAAGACATGTGGGCTCATGGGCGGGGAATGAGCCCCCAGGTGAGCACCACGGCAAAGGCTAGAGGTAGGAAATGAGGAACCCACACACATGGAGGAACCAGTTGTTTGATAAATTACCAGGCAAATTAAAACCATTAAGCTACACTTCCTATCAGCTGCTTTCAGTAATGAAGTTTGACGCTAACGAAATCAGCCACCCAATTTTTCCCCACCCTGTTGTGGAGGAAAAGCTGTGGGAAGACAGGAGGAGCGAACCCAGGTAAAAACTGACTCCATGCATGGCTTCATCCTGCGGTGCCAAATTCCCTTCTCAGTGTTTGGGGTGGGATTTTTAAACTTTTTTTTCAGACACGTTTTTGTTACAGTGCCACCCACCTCACCCTTGTGCAACTCAGACACAGCAAAAAAAAAGGAGTACATGCTCCCTATCCATTAGTAATTTGGGATAAATAGATTTGGGAAAACTGGGATAAACTAGGATGTGTCCAGTACAGTGGGGTTGGGGGTTGTCTTGCAAAGCCACGTAGCTCTGTACTAGTGATTTTGTGGTGCTGTAGAGGATGGCAGATGGTGAACTGGCCCAAGACCTGTTTCCTCCACAGTGCATTCCTTCTTAATCCTGTCTGCCTCCCCCCATGCTCCTGGAAAAAATCAAAAGGTTAACTGAAAACTATGAGATTAAAAAAAACCCAAACAAATAAATTCAAGGTGTGTCGAGAGCCAGGCAATAAGTAAACCACCAACTCTTGCATGCCTCCTGAGACTTGGCATATGTATGCAGGGACATGAAATTCTGCCTGCACCACTCCTTGCACACCCTCACCCTCAAGGTCAAGTATTCCCTGTTGGATATATGAAATACTCAGATACACACATGCATGAGAAATACATAGGGGCTGTCAGCTCTCACAAGTGATACAATTTTTGCCCTAATAGGAGAGGTAAGAGGGACCCTAATATCATGATCGTCATGAATAAGGAGTTGCTTGCTGCCCCAGGTCAGTAATTTTGGGTTCACTTCCTAAAGAACCCAAGTCCTGCACATGCTCTTCTGTACCATCAGAAGTCCTCCCCCCTTGGAAGCAAGATCTGATTCAAAGGATGGGTTTGATGGATGCCCATCTTCTCTGATGTGCTGGGCTCCTGCAGCCCATGTCCTGGCAGGGGACCAGAGGAGGTTTAGCTGCAGGTGGAAGCTGGTGTGAACTGAGGGGACCCAAAGCAAAGCTGGGTACATGGTCCTGGTCCGGGGGTAATGCACAGGACATTGGTCACCTGAGGCTGCCTGTTCCTTTTTGGATAAATACCATTTTTAACTCTAAAGACATATTTAAATGCATTCACTGTGAGACTGGGAAAGCACAGGGGGGAGGGAGGCAGGAGCAGGAGGGGCAGCTGGGAACATTGTGGGGTCATCAGGTCCATCTTCAGGAGGAGAAAGCTGGCCCATCACCCTCGTGGAATAATCCCCTACAGTGGCACCGCCAACACAGCTCCCCTGACATGGTGGGGTGGGTTAAGTAAGTGGCAGATGGACTCTAACAGAGGTTAGAGTCAAGAGGATTTTTTTCAATATGCTTTTTTTTTAATCTCCTCTTAAGCAGAGCCACTCAAAGCAAGCCATAATTACTTAAGTATCATCTTTTTTCCCCTTCCTACTCAGCAAATGCGCTTGGCTTTCAAAGTCTTCAGGGGCAATTTTATGGAAGAAAACATGCTCTTTTTTAACATTTATTTTAGATAAATTCCTAAAAACATACTTGCCAGGGAACAGGGTTTTTTGGGGGGTTATTCTTTTTTCTTACAAGAGATAAAAATGCCACCACATGCCATTATAGAGCAGTGAGATCTGGTGCATAATTATGAACCAAACTCAGCTCTGCACACCCCTGTCTGCCCTTGGCCCCTGCCTAGACCAAAATCTGCCTAGACCCCTCCCTACGGCAGCTGCCTAGACCAAAATCTGCATCCATTTGTCCTGCTTCCCTTGCACCTTCAACGACAGCAGCTCTGTCACCTCACTCTAGTTACAGACAAAGCCATGCTGCCAGGCAGCAGGGACAAAGCACAGGGGGCCCTTGGGGATGGCTAGGTGGGACTTACTTTTGGATCTGCACCAAAGCCATGCCAGCAAACACTTCCCTTGTGCTTGGGGTTTTTATAAATTTTGTTTTATTTGTCCCTTGTGTAGTTACAAGTCAAACCTTTCAGCCCCATCCTCCTGCAGGTCCCCTTTTATTACAACATGGGGGGGGGTCCTCAGCGCTTCTGCAGGATTTCATGTCCTTCCTGGAGCAATGTGACATTTGTGGAGGAGCCTGTGATCTCTCGACCCCAAGGATGCACTTGCAGCCTTTGCTGCTGGAGGTGTTTGCAGCATTTTTTTCTGGCTGCTGTTAGGTAATGCTGTAAAGGGAAGAGCTGCCTCTCAGAGAAAGAAAACAACAAACCAAGCCCCACGTTTTTGCTGGGACAACTCATGCCCCACAGGTGCAAGCAGTTCCCCCAAACAAGGTAGCACCAGGCAAGGCAGGGTGAGGCCAAACGGGAGCTGAGGGAGCTTTAGCACCAGCATGCATTGCACCTCCAGCAGCCTTAAAAGGCCCATGGGGTTAGATCAGAGCATCTTCTGCTGCAGTAGTGAACTTGGTTTCTTTGAGAACACCTTTGAACTTGTCTCCTATTCCGAAGATGGGGGGAGAGAAGAAACAACAAGAGTTGACCTGGGTGTGATGTGAGGGTAAGAAAGTTGTGGTCCTTGACACCTAAGCTGTGTATTTGTTACTACACCTGGGCATCAGATGCAAAGGTTCACTGCTTCCTAGCAAAGCTGCTGGCTGGTGGTTGCTGGAAACAGGAGGAGCAGAAATAGGGAAAGAGAAGGGACCCTATGGAGTAGCTATGGGAGACACCTGGCTGTTTGTATGTCCGTGAGCTCACACAGGCTGATGCAGAGAGATGTGCTTGTGGGAGCCCCGCAAGCCTGGAGCGTAAGTCTCATGAGGAGTGGCTGAGGGAACTGGGGCTGTTTAGTCTGGAGAAAAGGAGGCTGAGGGGAGACCTTATCACTCTCTACAACTACCTGAAAGGAGGATTGTAGTGAGGTGGGTGCTGGTCTCTTCTGCCAGGTGGCTGGAGATAGGACAAGAGGAAATGGCTTCAAGTTGCAGCAGGGGGGGGTTAGGTTGGATATTAGGAAAAATTTCTTTACTGAAAGGGTTGTCAAGCATTGGAACAGGCTGCCCAGGGAAGTGGTGGAGTCACCATCCCTGGAGGTATTCAAAAAAGCGTGTAGACAAGACACTTCAAGAACGTGATTTAGTGGGCATGGTTGATGGTTGGACTTGATGATCTTGAAGGTCTTTTCCAACCTAAATGATTCTATGGCTTATGGGAAAACCAGTGATAGTCTCTGCAGCCAGCTCTCCTCCCAGCTCACATAAGCATGGTCCAGACCAACATGGCCCTTCCAGAGGTCCAAAATTGGGCTAGTGTAGTTGGAGGCCATCTACCCTGCTTCTCATTTGTGAGCAATTTTCATGCTGCATTGATGGTGTTCTTGTAAAATTGCCTGCCAAACACTTAGTGCAGTTTATTGAAGAGAAGCTGGTTTTAATGGTATGACCTTCAGCTGTAGGGAACATATTAAAGCCAAGACACAAGTCAAGTGCTTCTCCCTCCCCAATGCTTTGCTCCTTGCCCCGATGAGGGGCAGTGGCAGTGAATGGCTGTGCTGCTGCAGCCCTGATGACACTACAAACCTGGCCAGAAATTGTTGCCATGTTTCAAACACTTAATAAACTCTGCCCACAGTGTATGACCTTACCAAAGGGCAGCTTGTCACAGTTGTAAAGCTGATGCTGTAATCAAAGCAGAAGCTGCTCCAGATGAAGGAGGCCAACCCCAAGGCTGCCATGGGGCAGACAGACCCTGCAAAGACCAGATCAAATGCTTGGTTACATCTTTAAACCCAGGGAGGAGAATACATTATGTACCAGGGAAAGAAAAATGATCGCCAGCCAAGCCCTTCTCCAGTTTCACCTCTCTTGCTAACTAACTTTTTTTTTTAATCTATTCCTGCCACTTATGCTTTTTATATCCAAGGGCATGTTGTAGACCTGCTTGATGGACCACAGCTCTTTCATGCACAGCACAGTCAATCTGTGCTGGGTCCAAAGGTTGATACCTATGCTGTAATTTCCAGCCACTGGGTTTGTTTCTATGGTTTGTTTTTGGTTTTCCGTCTCCTCTTTGTGTCTTCTATCATGCTTGTAGCCCATAAGATGCCTCACTCCAAGGAAGAAACAAGACATTTTCAAGTCATCCTCTCCTGTCAACAATGATGAATTCAGCCTGCAGCGTGGACATCCAACCAAGTGAGAAGCTGGTGAATGCAACCCAAACAAAGAAAACATGTCCTCTGGCAAGGCATGCTGAGCCTGTGGTACCAAGTGCTCCACAGAAGCAGTGAGGACAATAGCTTAGCAGGATTTAAGGTAAATGCCTTCAAATTTTTTATTTATATGGAGATAAGGAGTGTAAAAAGTTATAGTCATGCCCCCTAGTCGTCCGCCCCGTCCCCCCCCCCCAAAAAAAAAAAAAAAGAAAAAAGTGCCAAACAAGCAAAAAGTGTGGGGGGGGGAAGAAACATCTCCTGGCCCACCTGGTACATTAAGGAGTATCTGAACTGGGGTCTAGCAGCACTCTTTCTCTCTCTGGAGCCAGACACCAGGCTGTGTGACCTGTGCCCCCCTCAGTGGGTCGGGGCTCGCCAACCCCTTGGCCCTACAAGCCCGTGTCCTCCCAGTGATCTGGGCCTTCTCAGGAGCTCTTGCCAGCTCAAAAGCTACAGGGGACTTGGCTGATAGACCCCGGCAGCTGTCAACTGAGGCTTCAGCTGGAAAGTCAGCTACAGGCACTTGACTGTAATGCTTGCAGGCTTTCTGAGATCCTGCCCTTGTGTTCTCCCTTGTTTTGTCCGTGCCCCCATCCCTGCCAATGCTGGGGGGCAACTCAGCCTCCTCCCTTACAGGGACCCAGCCCTGAGTCAATGTGTGCATTGGGGTCATTCCAGCCAGGTTTGGGGCTGCTGTTTGCTTCTCCCCTCTTGGCTCTGCTGCATCGAGGCTTATGTGGAGGTCGAGGGGGTGGCTTTGACCTTGGTGCTGTTCTCAGTCTGCGTCACCAGCAGCAGTGCTCATCAAACCTGTCCTGTGGAAAGGGAGTGTGTATGCAGCTTGCCCACTCTGTCCCTCTTTGTTTAGTAATGGGCCTGCGAATCCCTGCCTTTCTTTGCTTTCCACAGTCTTGCATGAATATGTGCCTTTTCACAGCTGTCAAGGACACTTCGTGCTTAGCCTGTCCATAACAATGGTGTCTTTGAGTGTTTTTTTTAACAATTATGACACTGCTTCAACAATCTTTGCTTATGGTTTTTCAGGACCAAGAGGTGCTCCTGATCCCTCTTATGTTTCCTGGATATTTCATGACCTTGAAATAGGCTGCATTACAGAAAGGATGTAAAGGCAGTGTCAGGTAAAACAAAGTATGGGGGTTGGGTCTTTAAGACATTTTGGTGTAAGGTGCTGCAGCTTCACTGAGAGCAACATAAATGTTTGAGCTGACTGTAAGTATTAGGTTGTGTCAACTGTGTGTCTGCAGGACAGGCTTTTCTTTCTTTTCATGCTGATTTAAACAAGGTACCCTCCCACCCTGCAGAGGCTCAGGTTCAAGATGAGGAAGAGAAGATCACAGGAACCCAGCATTCACAGATTGCTTTGGGACATCATCTCACCCAAACAGGTCTCTGGGGATAGGAGGCTTGAGCAAGAGGTCTGCTCTGTAGCACCTCTGGACCAAAACTGGCATTTGGTGCCTTCAACCCCTTCTTAACTCTCCTCGAGAGATGCTGAGACCTTCTACTTTCCTGTGACACTACCATCTTTTTAGATACTTTTCTAAGTCCATGGGGCCAGAACTTAAGCAGCTGGTTGGTCTGCTAAGCATGTTTTTGAGTAGAAATGATATAGTCAAATACATGTTGGTGAAAGACATACTGCTCCCAAAATTTTGGCTGTAGTTTTGTGGCTAGTGGTGGTAAAATAGCAGTAGAGCTCCACAGCAGCTGTGTGGGAAGGGCACAGGAGGCTTCCCTACATTGGGCAGGCTGGCGTCACCCATGGCTTAGGCACCAGGCCTGGAAACATAACCCACCTCTAAGTCTCCCTTTCCAAGGGGGCTTTTCCTGGGTTTCAGCAATGCAAGTCAGAGCTTTAGCAAAAATAATTCCAATTATGGCATTGCCTTTGCTTGATACAAGAGGTCAGTCATAGCAGAGAGGGTCTAGCAGGCTGTCTCCACCAGTAGGAGAAACTGCTGGCAGCTGGCCAACTGTAGGAAAGTAAGCAACGATTCATCTCAGTCCTGTTTTCTCCAACCACAGCGAGGCTAGAACAGTAGGAGCTCTAAATCTCTTTTTGGCTAATAGCTAATGAAAAGCACTCTGCTTTTTCTTGGGGTCACACTGCTGGGGCTGCCATGCAATCTCCAAGGCTGGATTGATGTCTCTGCTGCTGTCACATTTCCACTGTCCCCTGTGCTTCCCAGGCACGCAGCCATCCACATCTGCCTCCCACTCAAATTCTCTAGCCTCCTGATGGGTCTTTGGCTTGAATTTTGTGCAAGGGCTGCTGTTTCAGAGCCCTTGGTTCTGTGATGGGATTAGTGGCTGGCTGGCTTGAGCTCAAGTACTGCTGTGGTGCCCACCAGCCTAAATAATTTTTTGCTGTCCCCAAGTCTAACTGTGTATTAACTAACACAGCGCAGTGGGGGGGAAACCAACCCGCAAAAGACATTCCAAGGCCTCCCCTTTGCAGTAGCAGAAGAAACAAGTGTGCAGCTTTTCTAGACAATTTTCTCTGTATCACAGGTTTTGTCACACTTGCTCTATGTGACAGGGTAAAAATTGCAGCATTTTTTTTATTCTTTTGTTTTTAAATTAAACTCTACTTTTATCTTTTACATTTGTCAGTACGTTTGACTGGAAACAAACAAACAAAAAATGCTTCTTGTTATCAAGGTTTTTAAAGCTTTGGTTTCTGTCTTTTGATCGTGGTACAAATCAACAACACAGAGGCATTTCTAGAGATATAAAGCAACAAAACCAATTCAGCTCAAATACCCACTATTCAAGTCCTGGTGAAAAGACCATCAGCTGGGGACTGGAGTTCATCTGCTGGTCCAGCTTCAGCCAGACCAATGTGCTTGCAGGGATGGCCAGGACTGTATGAGGACTGCAGTGAGACACACGGGAGCAGTCCTCAGAGCTGAAACGGTGGGTTTTGCAGCTTGAAGCAGGTCTTGTGAGGCAGGGAGGAGGGATTTGCCACTGCAACAACCCACTGCCCTGGCATAGCTGGGAGTGACTTGTGAAGCACCAGGATCCATAGGGATGTTTGGTTTTTTTCCTCTGGGCTGATGTGAGGCTGAGGAGTAAGTTTCTTTTAGGTAGGCGGCAGCAGCCTTGCTTACAACTTGCCTGGTAGGAGGGTTGCTGCACTATGCAGCTTATTTCCGCATCTGGCAGCGGAGCAGTGTCCTGGTTTCAGCTGGGATAGAGTTAATGGTCTTCCTAGTAGCTGGTACAATGCTATGTTTTGAGTTCAGTATGCGAAGAATGTTGATAACACTGATGTTTTCAGTTGTTGCTCAGTAGCGTTTAGTCTGAAGTCAAGGATTTTTCAGCTTCTCATGCCCAGCCAGCGAGAAAGCTGGAGGGGCACAAGAAGTTGGCACAGGACAGAGCCAGGGCAGCTGACCCAAACTGGCCAACAGGGTATTCCATACCATGGGACGTCACATCTAGTATAGGAACTGGGGGGAGTGGGGGCAGGGGATCGCCACTGGGGGACTAGCTGGGTGTTGGTCGGCGGGTGGTGAGCAATTGCACTGCACATTATTTGTACATTCCAATCCTTTTATTATTGCTGTTGTCATTTTATTAGTGTTATCATTATCAGCTGCTGCTTTTCTGTTCTATTAAACTGTTCTTATCTCAACCCACAAGTTTTACTTTTCCTAATTTTCTCCCCCATCCCACTGGGTGGGTGGGGGGAGTGAGTGAGCAGCTGCGTGGTGCTTAGTTGCTGGCTGGGGTTAAACCACGACAAGCAGTTGGACTGTGTCCTGATCAGTCAAGTCTTGGTGTCTAGACAGCAAGGACCAAGAGCACTGAACGGCTTGTCAAGAGTGGTTCCACAGAGGCACCTGTGTTCATGCACACTCATGCTCCAATGTGTGCTGGATACTAATGGCAAGGACTTCAGGGTGGTGGCCAGCCAATGTTGCTGTCTGATGGCATGCGTGCATTTGTCTGAAAAGCCGGGCAGTGGTGGTGGGGGGATGTGTGATGTGGTGGGGCCTCTAGTCAGTCCCTGCCTTTGACCATGGGGAATATGCCAACTGTGCTGCTTTGGCAAAAGTCCTCTGCCTCCCAGCTCCCAGTCAAGGGGCTTCTTACGCTGTTTCCAAAAGCCTTTTGGCCTCATTACCCCCTGCATAGTGTGCAGGACGAGGATGCCTCGTACCTGGCTCTTGTCATCTTGCCCAGCCCTTGGTGCAGGGTGCTTCATGCAGCATGAGTGCCTGCCAGCACTGACTGTGCCACTTTTATTTTTTTTGCAGTAAGTGCTTCACCACAGGAATGAAACGGAGCAGCTCTCAGCCACAGCAAGAGGTTGTTCTCCTTGTTCCAGTTGGGCCTGTCATGGGGACATCAATTCAGAGGTAGATTTTTTTTCTTGCTGATGATTTCTGCAAGTGCTTTGTGAAGAGGAGGCTGAAATGCAGCAGCAGACCCTTCCTCCCACTCCATTTTGTGCAAAAAAAAAACCCCTCACCGTCCTGTTTGTATTTAGTACAGACTACATACATATATAGTGCATACATATAGTATAAGCTATGTACAGTATGCACCATGTATTCTATATGTATAGTATATAGCATTTTTGCTGCATCTGTATAGAATATAAACCACAGACTATACAATTAAAATGCTATGACAGTGTATCCTCTAATGTATGTACAACATTATGCAGCACATGTTATGTTATATAGTACAAATAAACTGTACTATGTATCATCTAGCAAATACTGTTCTTACGTAAATTTCCTCAGTAACATCTAGTGTACATTGCATATATATACGAGTATTCTTCGAGAGATTATAGATGCTAGGTAACATATATTATATATATATATATTTTATGTTATTTTATTAAGCAGATATACTATGTAAAAAGCATTTACAGCAACATAATATATGTGCCATAGATGATATATGCAATATAGACTGTATTTCATATAAGACAATTATATAATTACTGTATATCAACATGTAATGTACTTATACTATATAGTATGCATAGTGTAAGTAATATATCAAAGCTTACATGTCATTTATTATACCTCATTATAGTATGTATTATCTATTATGTAATGTATTGTATCTTGCTGATGACATCATACACTAGACAAAGAGACAATGTCATGTAATATGATGATATAATTACTATATACTATGATACCAATAGAATATATTATATATAGGAATAGTACATATATCAGAATTTTATAGGCTAAAGATTATATACTACACAATATAGACTATTCTGTTCTGTATAGGTACAGCGCCTAAATTACATATATACTACATAAAATGCCACTATTATGTTATAGAATATATATTGTTATATATCATACATTGACTATTAAACAGTATATAGGATATGGCACATATCTTTAATATGTGCTCCATAACACAATATTTGTAGTAGATTAGATTGCTGGTATGGAGTATCTCCATACTAGATGGTACCTGTAGTGTATAGGTTACATAATATTTACATACAAGGTATTATATATTTACTTTACATTACAGCTTTTACCTGTATTGTTTACAGAGTGTATGAAAGAGTTCAATCTAAAACATTTTCTATAGAGTACACAGTTTATCTAATTGAATTAGATAGATATGCTATATGTACAGTATAAAATAGCATACACAATACCATCTAAAATAATATATTAACTACACATCATCTGATATATAGTATATAGTAAAAACAGAATATATATCACATCATGTATTATGCATGTAGTGTATATCATACATACTAGATATACTATACCTAATAATATCTAAATCATGTATGTTAGATGAATTGTCTTTTTTATTTTTTTATATATATATATATGCATAAAAAAGAAGGCCAGAAGTGAGGGTGTGGGCAGGAGGAGTGTCCTTGTTCCAACAGACCAGGGTCAACGCCAGCACCAGGGCTGTCCCTGTGCTTGGCCTGGAGCCTTCCTGGGACAAGCTGCCCCTGGACCCACGTCTCCCAGTTGCGTGCAGCTCTCCTGCTGCTCTCCTCGGGCTACCTGAACTGACCCGAGGACTGTGATGAAGTGTGGTACCACCTGTACTGGCACAGACATGCTTGGGGCACTCACCCCTCAGAAGCCGAACCCTTCCTCGTCCAAATTGCTTCGGCTGGGGGAAAGCAGTAATTGCCCTCTCCTCAGCACCCAGCCTCTCCAATTTCCCTTTCCTGTGCAAAAAATAAACATAAAACCCCTCTGGTGCAGAGGTGATGTAACTCGCAGGGCAGAGGAGGGAATTTTAATTTCAGGATGTCCTTTGTATTGCTTTGGGGTTCATGGGTCTTCACTGTTCGACTGTCTCGTGATTTGATCTTTCTGTGCTCCGTCATTCTCTGTTTCCACTTTCATGTCAAAACTAATTTTGTGGCTTGCTAGAGAGCGTGGGGATAAAAGAAAAAAAAAAAATTTAAGAAATTCAAGTTTAGGCTTACATTTCCCATCCAGAAGGACGCTTCTAGCAAGCAGGTGCTCGGAAGCTGGTGTGAAACGAGTAGGAGCTGGAAGTACACGGCACAGACCCAACCAGCTCCTTGGACTCTGCAAAACCCAGTGGCAGCACTGCTTCCCAGGCTGGTGCTGAAAAATATTGATAAAAGCTTGCTCTGTTCTTGCCTGCATTGTGCGACTTTTTGTGACAGCAAGGTTGTTCTCACTGGGCTTGGTTTCCTTGCTCTTTTCCATGAGTGCTCACGTTGACTAAACACCATTTCTAAGGGGTAGAGGGAGCTTTTCTCAGCTGCCCTCTACTGAACACCATTTCTTTCTGGTGAAAACCAAACTTGATTGCAACCTTGTTTTCTTGGTGGTACTGTTTCTAGGTGAGATGTGTCCAGACACATCGTGATGGACTATACAACCTGTACTGTAAGAGCATTTAGGTTGACTGGGCGCTGTTTTCCATCCTGCAATTGCACAACAGCCCCACGACCTTACCTGGTGAATTCATTGAGACAAAGCTTATTTCAGCTCACAACACAAATGCAACTGCTGGGGGTGAGGACATCCCACACCCTAGACAAGCTGGATTCAGAGGCGGCTTTGGGCAACGCATGTCTTTTCGCATCGGGAGCAATAGGAATGTGAAAATTCTCAGCAGCAAACACTAATCCCTCTTTCCAACACCAACCAAGCACACATGCGTATGCCTTTCTACCGAGGAGAGGGTGATGCTCAGTAGGTTTAAACCAGAGGGAAACCTCACCTGACTCATGCAACCAGAAGTGCTCCCTAGGCGACCAAGCCCGAGCTGCCACCAGATGGAGCAGCCTCCCTGAGTACCTCCTCCACCGGCTGTCTTTTCACCAGGACTCTTCCCCCCCCGCTTCTTTTTTCTACAGGAATTCATTACGAGAAATGTTTTATCAGTGAATTCCGAAGGAATTAACAGTGATTTGCCGCTTATATTAAGGGGTTGCTGATAAGTCTAATAGAACGAGAAATTAGGGTATTTAAATGTCTCCTGACACTTTTACTTCAGGCCAAAAAGAAATAAAAAGCCCAACCCATAACCCCAAGACTAATTAAAATCCCAAAGCACAGTTTTCACCTTACAAGATAGATCAAGGTCATAAAGACCCCTTTGGAAGTTTCTGTGCAAGAGGAGAAGGAGGCAAGGAATCAAAGCCAATTTAAAGCATGCACAGAGCCCTTTGAGGAGTGGCAGGCTCGCATGGAAATCCTGAAAGACAACCCAATTCCTCTGGGAGAATCTCTCCGAGAAGACTGAGCAGGAAAAGTGGTAACCGAGCTTCCTTTTCTGCAGACTTAAGAGTGACCTCCAAAGTTATCAGCTCAGCAAAAGACTTCCCCAGGCACAAATCTACCACTTTTCCAGACAAGATCTGGAAGGGGTGTGGGTGTGTGCGTGGGTGTGTCAATCTGGGCAGCAGCAACAGGAGTATAGTTAAGGATAAGTTTATCACTCATCTCATCCTAACACATGCTCTTTGCCTAATCCACATCATCTGGACAAACACCCATTGCTGCAAGGGTCTGAGCAGCCTCAAACACAGGCCCTTCTTCATCCTCCAAAACCACAGAGGCTTTCCTCTCGACCCTGTGCTATTCAAAAAAAGGGTGGGACAGACAGTAGGTGAGAGATTAATTTATTTTTCTCCTTTTAAACAGACACCTGCTATAGACAAAAATGTTCCCTTGCAGCAGAAACAGGCTACAGCATAGGGAAAGCGGGTGCCTCCTCCTAGGCTGTACAGTTCTTGAGACGCAGTGAAAACAGAGTTCTTGATGAACTGAATCCAACGAGATGCTGCATTACAGCTGTTGCTGGTATTGCTCTCTCTCAGGTTAGCTCACCGCTACTAAGACCATACATGACAGCTGGGTCCTGCATCCAGCAAAAAGGCAGGCATTCCCCACTGCCATGCATCTCCTGTGCCTTGTCCTCTTCCATTCTACAGTCAAAGGGTTGCAGGCAAGGAAAGGTCAAATTTCAGAGAGGGAATCCAATTCCTCAGAGAGCTTTGAACACACAGAGCCAGCCCCCTAACTTCAGTTATCGACAATTAAATGCTTGGCCTTGGATAAGAGTAAGGCAACATCAGTACAAGTGTTTTCATCTATACTGGTGACATGGGAAGAAAAAAGCCACCTTCCCACTTTTTGCAGTATCTTCTACCCATTCAGTCTTGAAATAAGTCACGGCAGAAAGGGCACTGCGTGTTGTCTATTATACCTGCGGATTGCATACATATCGGAGTATTCTTTGACAGCTGATAGATGCCAGCAATTTAGTGCTGGTACAACTGTGGGAATGGGTTTTGTAACATCGCTGATGCAGCGATGGGACCAACCTGTTCCCCTCTAAGCTGCAAAGTCCCCATTCTTACCTTTCGGTAATGCTGTCCAAAAATCCCTCCGAGGTATCCGTTTCTCACAAGATTCTGCCATCAAGTGAACGATAAATTTAAACGAGGACCTGGCTGCACGTGCTGGTGATCACATGTCCAAACTGCAACACTGACAACCGAAATGACCGCTGCATGATCAACACGGTTAGGAGGGAATAAACACACAAGTGGCATTGCCTCGTCTTCAGGACAAGCTTTATTAACGTTTCGCTTTAACAAACATCATAGTACGAAGGCATTGGTTCTTTAAGTTTTCCAACGCATGGCACAGACAGAAGGAAAAATAACAGACTCGGAGGGAAATTCAGCATGTAAATGACAGAGTAACGGAAGAGGCATGTGTTAACCGATATAGCTGCTAGACTATCTATTAGAAGACATTTTGCAAACAACAGTCTACATTTCTTTGCACAGAAGTAAAAACATAGTTTTGGATTGAGAAAATTACCTTTTTTAATTTGTACTTTTTTTTTTTAAATTTTCCTTTATATCACAAATGTCAGGGTAAGGCAAATCCTGGATGAATCATATGATAAAAACCCCTATTCCCCGAGAAAATAGATCCACATACTCTGTTAAGTTTGTAATTTTAACAGCAAAGCTGGCGTGCACTGCATATAAAGTCTTTTTTTTTTCCCATATATTTTTATTCAAGTGCGTAAAGCAGAACTGTGTTAAGTCACAGAGAAACTTTCTCAGTGCCTTACATAAAGATTGACTATTAGCTGCAGCAAATGTGTGACCCATTATTACGGACTATGTCTCAAACATCCCCTTTGGATATCTGTATGGAAGGAAACCCATTCATCATTGGAGCAGTCACCAGCCCAAAGAATATTGTGCCTAATGGTAGGCATGAGTGCTTTCAGGCACAGGACAAACAACAATCAAGCAGAGCCTGATACTTTGTATGCAAATGTCAGCACCAAAGCGTTGCTATTCCCTTTACACCACTGCAAACACATTGCGGGTTTAAACCAAAATCCTTGTCATAAATCCCTGCGGGGTGATTCTTGGTCTGATACTTGCTCTTCTACAAAACCAGCTCCTTCCATTTCTGCAGCTTCAGCAAGAGTGGCGGAGACTGCATTGAGAAGTTCAGCCTTCACTACTAACTCAGCGAAAGAATTCACGCTGCCACTCTACTCACTTTATGCCTAGTGAAAAACCCTAACAACTCAAACCAAAACCCACCCGAAGACAGACAGATATAGATGTGGCTGCAAATTGTCCTGTAAGGACTTAATCAACTCCTACGTCTCCTTGCTTTACACTTCCTACCTGGGCTTTGCCGCTGCATCCTTGGGCAAATGGTTCATGGTTTCAAAGACTCGCTCCTGTTCAAGGACCAAGGTTAAATGAAAAGTGCAATGAAATTACTGTCAGGGGTTAGAGAGTGTCTAATGTGACACATCTTTGCAGTTATTTTTTTTTAAACTATTGGTCAGTCTTCACAAGGATTTTAAGGAGTCTTTGTCTCCTTGCTGAACCGTCACACCTTGGCAGCCAGCCTCCTGCGGGGCTATCTCTTTGGCTCCGTTGCTAAAACCAAGGCTGGCAATGGCGAGACAGACATCCAACATGCAGATAAGGGCAGCCTACAGCTCCATTAACGTTGCCCATGGGTGAGCACAACAGAAACAAGAACAGAGCTATAGTCCGTTGACTGAAGTTATTGCAGCTCTGCAAAGCTCAGTTCACCCCGGCCGCCTTGGATCTCTTCAACATTTCACAGAGCTCACCGAGTTCATTCCCAGCTCTACGGTGCTAGTTCCCTCACTTACCTAGATGGAGGGAACCCTTCAATCCTGGTCTTTTCACAGCAACCACACAAAAGGGGAATTGAGAAGAGAGACATTTATTCCCCTTCCTCCCGAGGTATTTATCCACTCCTGCCCCACCTATTATGACAGGCCGTTTCAATCATAATCACCCGGTATGGAAAATATACAGGAACATATGGGATGCACACCATGCAGAGGTACTACCCACAAGGCCTCCCACCGCAAAATTGCAATCAGCTGGAGACAAGGTGAAGGAACAGCAGGAAAAAAAAAAATCCATGTCCCAAAAAACACGTTCTGTCAAGCATGATCCCAGGGATGGGAAAGAAAAGCAACAGAGACACCTCAAAGCGAACAAGGAGTCCCTTCAAGGGTGCTATGTGGAGAACAAGGGCCAGAGGAATGGTACCTAGCAAATTTAGGTAAAGTTAGCAATATTATAAACCCAATTCATAGGCTTACGTCAGCTCATTTACTCCTTCCACAGTCGATCCAATTCAGAGTTACACATCAACCGATCTCCAGGACAAATGGGTGACAAAGCAGCTCCTTGAGATCTTCTCTGGTGCTAGTGTCATCTGGGTTAAAAAACCACAGGAGCCAGCACAAAGAAATACTCTTTCGATCCCACCACAAGCAAACATGCTGGAGCTGCACATAGGAAGATACGGTGCTGCCTTTCCAGGGGCTGTACTCTCCGGGTGAAATCTGGGACTTTTCTTGTTTTCCTTTCTAATCCTTGTTTATCCTTGACACCCTTTTGAATTAACCTGCAGCTGACAGCAGCCATCAACTGCTGTAGCCAGTGCTAGGTGTGTTAGGGCCACATTTGACTTGCTGTTACACCAGCAGATGATTTATCACCAAACCTACTCTAGCTGGGATAAACCCAGATCACAGGAGGATAGAGAAATGTCTTACCTTGGTTTTTACATATTTTTTTTCTTTTCTTTTTTTTGGCCAGCTAGTAAATAATTATTTTGGGATTCATGCATATTTGGGGGGAAAAAAAAAAGAATTAATTACCGTGCTTAACATGATCAAATTACTATCAGCAGCATTTTAAAATACAGTTTGTAGCACATCACACCATGGACAGAGGTTGCGTGCTTTTCCATTGAGCGTATTGTCTATCGGTTTTGGTTACAGCATGGTTGGGAAACGTATGTGAAACCCTTTTGTTCCTTTTCTAAAAATTTCAGTGCAGCATTTGCTGGCAGAACAATTGACATATGGTGAGACATTCTTATCCAAATAACTGTTAATTGCTTTTTTAAAAAAAATTAAAAAAAAGAAATCATGCATATGCCGTAGAAAACATAATGAGGGCTCATGTAAGATACAGTGTGAAGTTGTTAAAGCTAGCAGCTGTATTTATCTGAGGCATTGGAATGATAGAGTTAATGAGCAAACTCTGCTTCCAGCATGGACTCAAGGGAATCCGGCCAGCGCCTCTTCTAGCAGCCAGGGTTCGGACACAGCGACCTGCTGGCGGGTGCTGGCAGGAGCTGCCGATCGACAAGCCTGGAGGTGGGCAACGTGCAGGGCTGTGCTTATCAATATTTCTGAGATTATGGAGCATCTAGTCTTGCAAATCCCTAGCACAAGGAGGGCAGTTGTTTATCAGTGTGTGTGGATTATAATCCTTTGTGGCAGTTCGTGTTCTTGAAGAAAATCTCCATTTATATCCTAGGGAACAGTTTTAAAAAAAAAAAAGGAGGTGGGGAGGAGAATAAATGGGCTCCCACAGGTTGCCTGCAGATAGTACCATAACTGGGAAATAAGATAAAGATGCTAGGAAAGGGGTGGGCCTAGAAACAGGCTACTGATGATATGGTGCAGGAGGAAAAGAGATCCAATATAAGACAGGGACTCACAGTTCAGAAGAAACTGTTGTAATTGCAGGGATAATTGCAAAACTTTGTTAGAACTGGGAAGTTATGTTTCTTTCCAACAGGCTTACAGAACAAAATGCAATGAAGAACAAAGAGAAATTAAAGCAAAGAGTCATTTCCCCAAAGCTCCCTCCCACCCAACCCACGGAGCATCTCTGCGTGCTCTTTTCTGCCAAGAATTATGCTGTAGGATGTCAGTGCCTGCCCGTCGGGTTTCCTCGGGTCTCTCCTCTCCTGCATCCTTCCTTCGCCACAGCGGGGGAGAGAAAAGAAAAAAAAGCAAACAAAAAAAGGCAAAATTTCAAATGTCTGTACAGAACCCAGGTCTCATCTTTCTAGCACAGATGATGCCTACAGTTTCTCTTTCTGTCACATGCACAGCATGTGTACATGTCACGTGGTTTATATATAACAGCCACTATTACCTGTATAGCAAATTGACTGTGCTCATTAGCGTTTCTTGGTTTTCCACAGCACTATGCTACCTAGCTTGATATCAGAGACCCCCAGCTCTGGTAGGTGCTTTGGTGCTAGACCACAGAACATATGTTAAAACCAACATATTAAAATACTAAACATAGCAAGCAAAAGGATCTCCTCGGCTCTGAACGATGCTAACGAGACCCTTTGAAGTTTAACAGGCTGATCAATCCTCCCCAGGGACCCGCTCCTTGCAATTAAAACAGTGGCAACAGAGTCATGAGGACCTCGATAGAGAGCTGCGAAGGATTCGATGCCTGCTTCTAATCCTGCACATGCCATTACAATGCTGGGCAAGACATGGTGCACCCCGGCTTGGGCCTCTTTGCTTCAGAAAGGTGCTGGCAGAGCCAGCAGTTGAATTTGAAAAGATTTATTGATTGATTGCTAATTGTGGTATTATTCCTGTGAACTCTGCCTTCGTAAAGCAAAAACAACTCCAGCCCAAAACATCCACAGATACTCATTTCCATGTGAAAATGCAGCATGAAACACAGACTTCCAACGGGCCATGTGAAAGCAGTAATAATCATAGATACCTTTTTTTAAACTGAGGAAGGGTATTAAACTTTCCATGTATTTTTAACAGTGAGGATTTCATTAGTTCCTCTTCCTTTTTTGACTGAACAGAACATAAACCCAGAAGCTAGGGGAGGGGGAAGGAATAGTTGCGGAAGCCGTATTTTAATGGCGAGGGCACCTTCTAGTTTCGCTTCAGTACTTTTTACCAGGGACCGCATCAGGCTTATTTCTCACTCCAGCAGTATGGCAGCACATCGTCTATAATGCTGACAAGGACAAAGGGCTACGCTCAGTAATAAGACCTTGTATTTTAAGTCTCTGTGATACAGCTGCCGCCATTGTAAAGCCACTATAGTTGGTCTTGAGCTACATGAAATCCCATTACAAGCATAAATAACGCATCTTGCTGTATATGATATTGGCATCTCATGACAATCCTACGCTAAAGGAAGCGGTGCGCATTAACGCTTAAAAACTACTTTTGACGGAGAAATGGCAACTGCCTTTTGTAATTGGGGATGAGTCTCGGACTTCTGTCTTCCTACCAAATTATTCATTTTTATCTAGGGGCAAGGCTGTTTATGCCTATGACAAACTCTGCCACAACAGCAACCATTGCACGCTCCTACGTAGCAGTATCATTTAGTGTATAAAGCCATAAAAAGCTCCAAAAGGCAGCAGGCCTCCAGAAGGCAGCTCACTGACTTTGCCTTGTTTTTCAGTAGTATTGCTACAAGTGACATTAGGCATCAGACAGCCAAGGGCAATAAACCCCTTGTGACATGAACCTGTTGTTCCCAGAATACAGATCGTACAAAACTGAGTTCGGTTCCAACTGGTATAAATTGCCTGTAATTTTCCTAAGCAATGCCAAAAAACATTCACTCAGTTACTCTTCTGTTCCTTATATCGGTGCTGTCTTGCCTTCTGATGATCTAAGACTGTGCGCTCTCTAAATCCATTACAGTTGCAGACTGCTACTATAATATTTACTTGACAAATCAAGTCTACTGGGTATTCTAATTTTTTTGCATAATATAGGCCATATTAGACAATTTCTTTTCCTTTGTATTCTGTCTTCCTTTTTTTTTTTTTTTGTAAGGCCTACCTTTAATTAAGGACATTTTTAAAGCAAGTTTTCAAACAGAAACTGAATGGAAAATGGGAGGAAAAAATAGCCATAAAGGTCTTACCTGTTACTTAAGCTTCCTGCTCTGTTTCCATAGGATCATTTATACTTTCAACTTGACTATTCATTTCAGCTGAAACCAATATGAGACAGTCATCAAATTCTATTCATGATACTTGTTAAGTTTATCATGTCGAGTAATAACCACTTCTAACCCAAAGGGGACATTTATTGCATTAAAAATTCTACGCCGTAAATCTGCAAAAAGGTCTCTTAGGCCAGCCATCCTAGCCTGCGGTTCCACAGAAACCCCGACAAGCAGTCCTGCCAGGGTGTAGGTTTCAGCATCGCTAGAAATGCAAGCTTCTGGATCTAGATTTTCCCTTTGGTCCACGTCCATCCAGTGTGACTTTGGCGCCCAACCAAGGTGCCTAGCTCAAGAGCTCAAGGACCCTCCTCTGCCTCTGTAGGCCACAGGCAGAGATATAGGTATCTCCAAAGGGTGATTTAGAGTTTCGCTGGGCTAAGTGGTCTCGATCCTGTGATTCAAACATCCACAGGCTTCCAACAAAGTTCCCAGCAGGACCCGGGGCTGAGCTGTGGGCCAAATGCAGATCCATCTCCAGTTACAGAGATGCTGCTACTGCCTCTGGGGGTCCTTGAACTGCAAATTGCTGGAGCCTAGGAGAAGATTCAGGGGCAACATCACTATACTCCTGCACATACTAGTTCACTTGTGTACTATCCTTTTACAAAACCAATCTTCTTTTTTTCATTTAAAATTACTAAAAACTAGGAAATAATTTAAACAGAAGGCTTAAACTCATTTCAGCGTGACCTTTGTCAGAAATATCATCTAAACTATGGCAGATGATTGGTCCTATCTAGACTAAATAAAAAAGGGTTACTTCAGCACGTGCATTTTTAAGATTAGTATTTAGTATTTGCTCTGCAATGAATGTGAATGGAGCCATTTATATTAAGGCTTTTTTCCTTTCTTTAACCTTGCTTTATGTTGTGGTATCAACTGCAGATTACAAGTCATTTGACGTGGGTGATGAGAAAAAACCTCAAACCTGAATGGGAGATTTGGAAACTAAGGGAAGATGGGAAGGGGGAGGGGAAAAAAAGCCAAAAATCAATAACTATGCTACTTCCAGCCAGGCACTATGATCTCTTTCTGAGTCAATATCATGTCAATACACCTGTTAGGGCTTTGATGAATTATTTGTAAATTATTCATCATCTATATGCAGAACAGATACCGTAATGGCTTCCTGGATGTATGCAATGAATAACAAGAAAAGTATCCGCTCCTGATTATGGAGCTCTGATGCACACCACATTTAGCAATGTTGTGTTCTTTACATGCATTTGCATAGCAAAGACAGGATGCTTAATAAAAAATCATTAAGGGAAGGCTGCTGTAAGGCTTCACTCATGTTTTACAGAGATCTCCTGCAAAACTAAAGCTTGATTTGAAACCTAAGGTTAGGCTCCATCAGCATCCCAGATGAGTACACATCCTTCCCCTTCCTTTTATTATGGCTACGAGCAGTTGACCCCTGCCCGTCGTGCTGATAGCACGTCACATAGAGGGAGTCAAATTGCAAACTGCCTGGGAATGCTTTCAGGGCAATGTGAAAGCATGGAGGAGCCCTGGCGGAGACATGCGACCCAGGGCCCCTGCCAGCAGGGAAGCAAGAGGAATCACTGAATCCTACTGTTTTGCAGTGGAAATGGCAGCCAGGCATCCTGCATCACCGGTGCAAAAAGCATCTGCCGTGCACGCCGCAGTGGGAAGGTGTCTTGGAAGTGCTAAGGCACAGGCGGGTTTCACTATTTGCTTTTTCCTATGTGTTTGTGACTAAGCTAAGCTCAGCTCTTTGCATTAATGCTGGCAGGGACAGGAAGATCTAACTGAAGGATAAGCTTCTGCAGACCACCGGGTAAACCCTGACAACAGATGTCACTACAATCTACACAATTCTTTATATTTAGCTGGAAAATAACACAGCAGCAAAGCATCTACTGCAAGAGCAGATGGAAGAGCTGCCACTGGGTACGGCAGGGATGTGACTCACAGCCCTCGTTACCTCCCAGCACCAGTTAGTGTCAGAACGACATTGTTAGCCCTGGGCATGCTACATCTGATCACATTGCAAGCCAAAAGTGGCCTTATTCCTGCTAAACAATGTTTTTAGAGGTGTTAAACTGCTAACTTATGTTAGTGGTCTTTTTGTACCTACCATAATACGCTACAACAGCCAGCAGCTCAGCGAAGCACCTGAAGTTCAAGGAGGCTGCATATCTCCTAAATTCATCTTTACTTGCTCCCCCTTCTGCAGCTTCATGCAGGGTATTTTATGCCAGAAACGGACATTTCTGTGCAATGGAAATGGACATTCCTATGCACTCTCCCTGTCTGTTTTCCCTTAAATTTTGGCCTGTCGGGGACAACCTGTCTGCACCTCCTCTCTCAATCTGCTGCTTAGCAGCTCTCAAATTATGACCCGGGAAGGATTTCCCCCCCAAAACCTAGCAAGTTCCCCGCAAGAGGAGAAGAAATAACCCAGCAAATAGTTCACATCCATCAAAGCGTTGCAGTTGCTGGTGACCCAGTGGATGTGTGTCGGCAGCAAGACATCCTACCTCTCCCCTGCAAGAAAGCTATGTGCTTAAAGGTCAGCTAGCCAAAAGTCACAGTGCAGCATCTAAGTAGAGAAGACAGGCAAACAGGAGACTGGAAAACCAAGTTTAGAGTCTTCTGCGAGAGAGCGAGCACATTTCCCCACCCCAGGATATTACGCTGTAGACCTGGATGGCAGATGAGACCAAAATATTACCATCTTGATTTAAAGAGGAGCTTGGTCAGACTCTTACTTGCAAACATAACCTATTTCCTCAGCCACTTCCTAAACAATGTTTCCCCTCTGCATCCACATAACTTGGCTATAGCACATTCAGCTGTAACTCCAGACTGCCTAGAAAGAAAACCACCTATCTTGAACTCAACCCACCCTGCAGTGATGAAACACATGCGCCTGTTTACTTGGTAGTTACTTGTTTCTTGGATATTACATCAACACCAAAAAAGCATGAGGGTGTTAGCTGTTGAGATCTTGCTTCTATATTGCTTTGGCGAATCACATGAAAGTCAGGATGCTGATGGCACATTCATCAGTCTGCACCAGCTTATAAAAAAAATGGGAAATTTCAGGTTTGACACCGACTTAATCTTCTTTTCTCCTATTGTGTCAGCAAGTCAGGATACAGCTTTCCACAGGCTTGAAATAAAAAAGGTGAATGAGTAACCCCATTATAAAAGGAGTGGAGTTTGATCCACCTAATACCAGCTGGAAACTAACATCCACCTTAGCAATCTTTAAAGCTTTGGTGGCGTAAAAAAAAAAAAAAAAGAAAGAAAAAAAAGAAGACTAAAAAAAGGCTGCCAGCAGAGAAACATAGTTTAGGAAACCAATTGCCAAGGGTGGGGTTTGTCATCATTAAAAAATACTGATCAGCAAATCTGTCCTGGGTATGAGAAATTTAATATCCACAGGTCTTCGCTCTGGTGGCTGATGGAGATTGCCAGTAGCAACCTGTATCTCTACCCTTATTCAGGTTTATGTGAGCACCCTCTGACAGCTTTCCTGATGGAGAATCACGGCCAGCTTTCAAATAATAATAATTTCTGAAATATATCACTATTACAGCTCTGCCTACTAGATGAACGAATATGAAGATCCACCTAAGCTCTCTAAAGTCTCTGCATTTCTAAGGCACTTTTTGCTGTGACATGGTACATGAAATTAAAACACAAGAGCTGGGCTGCCAAGGGGTACCTGGTGATATATGCTTGTGATTTCAGCTGTGAAGTGATGAGCTCTCCTGGGGCGGGAGGAAGGGGACCAAAGAAAAATAGGCAATTTACATAAAAATTACCATCAAAGGGAACCTTTTTCTTTTTTAAAAAAATCTCAAATAGTACCCAGTACATTAAAAATTTTAGGGCTTTTTTTCAGCAAACCTTAACCCTTCAGATAAAACAGAGCATGGGGAGTTTGATCCTTCCTCTGTTCTGCTTTTTTTAAACACGTAATGAATGTCCACAAGAAAAAAAACACCCTATAATATAATCCCAATAGCAATTTAAGCTGGAAGGAAATGAAAACTTCCCTGAACAGCAGAGTACTCTTCTGCAGCCTTAGCAAACACCCTTTTCCTGTCCTTTCATATAACTTAGAAAGTTAACAGAAAAGGAAGTTACAGGATGAGTTATACGTAGGCGACCTTACACGATAAGCAGGATTTGAAACAAAGAAACCTATCAAGATCATAATTTCAGAAGCTGTCAGCTGATGCAGCTGTGCTGTGCTACAGCACACATTACAAGAGCTATAGGATCATTTTTCTTTCCAGCAGGAACTCCCTTAAGATATTCATTTAGTAAATTTGGATTTGTTTTCACTAAGTAGCTCAGACCATTCCAGGGATTTGAAATTCAAATATTTTAATGTGACTATGACTGTTTGGTTTGTTTGTTCAGAGAATGAGGAGAGAAGGCTGGTTTGGCTTTATTCTGCACGCTCACTAGTAATAGCATAATCTCTAGTATTTAAAAAAAAAAAAAAAATCCATTATGCATGCTTTCTTTTCCTATTCTTGCAAAAACTTTCCTACAGGCCAGTATCTAAATCAGCCACCGATTCAAATGCTGCAGCACGATCTGACAGCAGAGAAAGGAAATCAGCATTAGATTCTTTGTGTAACTGAAATAAAAAAATAATATAATTGTTTTGTCTTTGAGATGTAAAAAAGTATGCCTTGAATTTATACTATGTCAATGCTGAAGAGGTTAAAGAAGGAATCAAAAATCAGTCTTTGCTACAGAGAGGGGTCCACTTCACAATAATAAAACAGGGACTGGAACCCCAATTCCAAAAGCACTGCCTTTTGGAGCAGTAAAGAGGGCTTTTTGGGTAAAAACCAAGAAAGCCCCTTATGTAGCTTTGTTAAGCTATAAGAGCCTATCTAGAGGAGCAGTAAAGGGTTTACCTCACCAAAACCCAAGCATCGGGACCCTGATTCCATCCAGTATTTCTTTCACACAGAAAGAGCCTAGAAAGCCTTTTTTGTTGTTGTTTACGAATATGTTAGGCACTGCAGAGCTGGTGCACCATCCTGGTACTCAGCCCTTGCCAGGTCCTTGCCAGAGAGATGGGTCATCTGCTCACTGAGGTCAATAAAAAAAAATAAATTCCTTTCAAAGTCAAGAGATTTGGCTTGATAATGTCCACAAACCTGACTGCAACTGCTGTTGGGTCACCAAATCATGACAGTTTTATCAATAGTAAATGTTCTAGGGAGAGAACTTCCATCTGCTACCAGACTGAGCTAAGCAGGGACTCTGAATGAGGAGGAGGAAGGGAAATTGGCTCCGAGCTAGAAGGAGGCCAACATACGAGCTCAGAGTGGTTATGCAGCCAATGCTTGCCCCATGATGGAGTCGGGCACTAGCACCGGAATTTTCAAAATACTATCCTATGAATCCTGTATGAGACCACACACATCCTGGCCAATTTGATATCCAGATCAAAATTATGGTGGGCCCCAAATATTTAGTTAAAAAGCAAGTGGGCTGAACATAACAACTGAACACATAAACCCAGAGAATTAGAAAAGCAGGGCTATGGCACTGAAAGGTACTTCCACCAGACTTCCAAGACAGTAGAGATGTACAAATTCTCAAGAAGACTCAGTTGAAGAGAGTATAAATATAACTCCTATTTTGGGGGGGAAGTGTAGAAACAAACCCCAGAAAGGTATCCTTCGTATCCCCCTCAGGACAATTAAAATATTAGAACAACATACCATCCTTACTTGAAACGTTTGCTGCTTCACATGTGAGGTCAACTTTCATAGGCTCCACAGAAGTTTCCTCTTTCCCTTGCATCCCTGTAAGACAAGCCAAAGAAGGAGAAAAATCAATACTTAGAGTACCCAATTAATGTATAATTCTCAACTCCGTATGCCTGGTTTTTTTTTCTTTTTCTTCTGGCATGCTCTTACCTTTATAGATTCTGCTGCTGTATAGCAGCAGCCATTAGAGAAAAAGGCAGAGGATATAGGGGGAGGAACATAGTCTGAAAATAATTGCTTGAATGTTTGTAGCAATCTGCACGCTTTTCTAACTGGGATTGTTAAAACCACATCATGGTGTGTGCTTCTGCCTCCCTGCCATTCTTCCCTCATCGTTTTTGAAGAATCCCTTCTGCTCATAAAATGCAATATATGATGGGGATGTAATCACACTTACAAAGTTTCTCTAGCTAGCAGAATAAAAATAGATACAGTGAGAGTTCAAGTATACCAGGTAGTCAGACACAAACTAGAATGTGAATTTAGGAAAACGCATTTTATTGTTGTAACTCAACATTTCTATCTCTTCTGCCTCAGGCTTGTCTGGAAGCTTAGATTCAATCTCCTAACAACATTTGAAATGGAAAAAAAAAGTGGTTTTGCTCTTTCATACAGAGTTCTTCTAATATTCTGACATTTAGAGTGCCAAGAAGCCAATTTTTAGTTAATTTCTGATTTAGCTACTTCTCTACTTTTGTGGCTGCTATACAGCCTGTTGCACATATCCTGTGTTTGAACTACAGGGTGTCAAGCTATTGATTGCTAAGCAATCCAGACATTTGGGTGGTTATTATGAGACAGCAAAGCATAGCAAGCACCAAGACATCTCAAAACCAGTTTACTCTTAAACTGAAATAATTTACTTTTTCAGCAACAGAGATTAAACGTTCACGGTCCCACAACCACCTCCCTCCCCTTTCTGTGGAAGGCTAGAGTGGGGTTTTTTTAATGTACTTCAGTGCACTACAGTTATTTTGTCCATAAACACATATCTACCACTGAATTTTTCAGCCAGTTTTTCCTTCTAATCGTATCTGCAAGCCAATACATTTTCATGGAGATTTTAGTCTTCTCTGTGCTCTCTACGTTGGCAATGCTATTCTCACAGGCAACCTCCAGCACACTATCTATAGTCCTACCAAGCATCAAAATGCTAAAACAAGAACACAGCACATACAAAACCCAACAAACAATAGCCACTGGAAAGCTGAATTAGCCATCTTGGCAAGCATGGGGGAAAGTGGGATAGATGACTTTACAGTGATGGAGATGTCACCCATCATTTTAATAAATCTTAGTATTACTGCAGAAATCCTTTGGTGAATTGTTGTATCACCAGCTCTACCTCTTCCTCACTGGTTTAAAATTATCTCCCTGTACAAACAAACAAAATGCCTGTAAACATCTGTGACTGTGAACCCCGCATGTCAGTGAATGCCTGAGATGGCCCCTTTGAGGGTGCGTCAAATCCCTGATGCTTCTCCAGGGAATTCGGGAGAGTGAGTGTGGTTTTCTCCTGAGGTTTCTTATGCACCAACAGGCCTAAGCTTTCCCAGCATTTGCCCACCTCTCTTTTTTGCTCACAGAAAGGATAAACCCAGGTCACTTCATCACAGAAGCATGCACACATGGCAGGAACTTGTCAAGTACAAGGCTGAGAAGGTATGTTCAAAATCCCTGCCTGACTTCTAGCAAAATCAATATGAAATTTGGGTGACTATGAAAGCACTGACTGATCAAGGAAGATACACTGAAATTCAGGTTGTGCTACATTTTGATTAGTGGGGGGAAGCAGAAAAGCAAGATTTTGGAAAATTAACTGTTCCACCACAAGAGCAGCCTGCAGCGGACGCAGCCCTTCCCACCAAGACACTCAGTTGTCTGATGTAGGGATTTGGGATCCCTGCTAAATAGCAATGCATGCTGACTGCCAGCTGATGCCTCTGAATCTGACTTTGCCTCCTCTAAAACATTGTCTGTTAACCAAGTAAAGCAGATAAGATAGCACAGGTTACATCTTGGCTCCCAGTTTCTCTAACAGCTAGAGATAGCTAGTCTCTCTCCTGTTGTCAGCTCTTAAAGACGCCTGCGTGAGGTTCCCAGGCCCTATCCCAAGATCTCCCGTTAACTAGCTGGCACGCCTGGCTTCACCACACTGCCGAAGGGTTTCTTGCTTTCAACTTCAGAAATCTCTCATGCAGCTGACAGGTGCAAAGGATTATTGGCACAGCGTTTAGGTGAAGACAGAGCCTAATTAAAGAGAAGACATTTTGTTCATACGCATGTGTGTGTGCATATGCACCTGTGCTAATTAGCGCTGCCATTGCAGGGACGAAAGCAGAAGGCATTGAGGGCCCTCAATACCAAAAGCTACAGGTTTGCCTCTCGGGGTAGGCAGCCCTAGAGAGAGGCTGGAAAGAGCAACAGCAGCAGCAGCAAATTTGCAAAATTACTTTTTGAGAGGTGTAGGGTCATAAACATTGTCAGAAGAACACTAATGTGTTTTCTGCTTTTTCACCTTCTTTCCACGTCTGAATAGCTGATTCCCCATCCCTTCTCGGAAGGGAATATGGCCATATTGGGTTTTTTTTATAGTGTATGTTGATTGTTGGGTATTGTCAGCAAGAAAATGATAGTGGGAAACAATGTTCAGGGACAAACAAGGCAGAAGATATTTTAAACCTTAACAAAGCTAAGCACCACTGCAAACCTTGGGAGGAGGCTTGCACATTATATCATCCAATTTTTGGGAAGACTTTCAAACTCGGTTAATATAAATCTTCATTTCTTCCATTGCTATTATTGTGGGTGGGCGACAGGAGCATTCACTATACTGCCATGCAACTGGAAAGGGTATTATCCAAAAAGCTTCTTCCCCGCCGTGCAGTAAAACCAAGTGCCACACAGAAGCGAGCCTGATTCACATAAACAGCAGAACTCAATCAATACCAGGACCGCCTTGACAACCAATTTATTCTAGAGGCCTTCCCTCACCCCCTTGTTTTGATTGCTTCAGGTTAGAACACAAACAAGCGAGGCATTTCGGGTCTCTCAGCAGGAGCTGAGAGTTACCAAAGGGGAGGGAGCCTGGGAGATACCACTTTCAATTTCAATTACCATTTCCAATTGCACTCCTGACAGAGCTCATTACCTGAACCCTTTGCAGTCTGGTTACACAACCAGCCTAGCACTACGTGACAACAGGCTTCTGGCACGGGCAAGGACAGCTCCCAGCCTTTTGAAATGCATAAGACAAGTATATACCAGGAAGATCAAAATCTCTGTACTGTTACTTCATTTTTTTTTCTCCTTTATAGTCACAATCTGTCAATATTTCCACGTGGTTACAGCTAATATACTGTTCTTTCTCTAGAGAAACGTGGTTCCAGATTCACACATGATTCACAAGATTAACATGAAGATGTGGTGGTTGTTGGTACATTAGCATCAATTTTAAAAGTGCCCGAGTACAGAGGTCAGACATCTATTCTCCATACCCCTGATAAATCCTAATAAGTAAAAAGTGTAAAAAGTGTAACCCTCCCCCTTCCCCTCCTCCTCCTCCCTTTGCACAAGGTTTACATCTATTTTAAGTGATAAAAGCAGGCAACTATGCAGGCTTAGAAGCTGTAACACACAGCAATCCATAAAACTCACTTTTACTTGATCATCAGCAAGGCTTTGCTGTGTACTGAAGAGCACCTTTGTAATCAGGAGAGAGAGGCAGGCTCCTCTCCCAGGTAATTCAAAGCAAAATCCCAATGTAGTGTCCCTAGAATTGATGAATCATTCCTGGAAGGCACCTGACCTGGGTTTCTGCTCTGAGCTGCGCACCTTAAGGGAGTTTATTTCTCTTTGCTGAATACTGAGGGAGCCTGGGAGATTAGGCTCTCTCTGCAGAGCCCGGCCTTCAAGACCAGCCTTGGCAGTCCTTGCATGGGACTTGGGTAATAAATGAGTACTGTCAGTGCAATCAGACAACACCAAGATAACTTAAATCTTAAAAATTCCCCAATTTTAGAAGTCTTGCAACTAAGTGGGAAATCCTGGTCCCTAAGATCATTCTAAATATTTGAGGAAGAAAAGAGTTATCAATAATACAACAGTCCAGACAACTACTATTTTTACAGGCAAAATGGCAAGGTCATTATTCCCATAACATGTCTGCCCAGCAATTTTGGGAGTTGCCACAGGAATTCCAATAAAATACTATCCTGCCCATAGGCAATTTGCAACCAGGGGAGATTCATTAGTCATAAATTATTTGTAGAGCAGTTGCTTCTACTCATGTTACATACTTTGAAAAAACCCCCTCTGTCGTTATGCAATATGAAAACCACATTGCAGCTATTCTGAACAATCCAGATTTCCCTGATTTATACCCATTGAATAAAATTTATTATTTTGAGTTTAGCTGTAAATACACTTCCCCTAATTGGGAGACTCTGAGAGACAGAGGCTCGTTAAAATCCAAATTTCTCTGGTCAAAAATTGAAGGCACCATTTTTCATCCACAACAACAAAAACCATAGACAAAGCTCTTCTGACACACAGCTGCATTGTCTTATCTGTCAAAACCAGTTCCATTTTTCTTGCTCTGCAAACAGCCAGAGCTGTTTTTTCCTTCTTCCCACTCATTTCACTGTAGCTCTTTGCTAATGTGACTCTCAAGCCTTCATGTACTTTGTTTACTTCTGTATTTTAATAGCATTATAAACGCTGCTTCACTTAGAAACTGAAGCTGTCCATGATACAAGGGCTCAGTCTGACTCCTGTTCAACACCTCCATCTGGGATGACTGACCCTTTTAACCAGACCAGATTCTACTACATAAAAGATTTATGCTGTCTTCTTGTATGGCTCTACATGCAAAACCACCCAACCTGCTGCTCTTGGGGCTCTAAAACAAACACAGCAATCACGGTCTGTCTGTACTTTGTTATGTTCAAGTCTGCGGGCAGTTCTCTCCCTCGCTATCGTTCTGCAACACATAGGTCAAGCACAACAGCACTGAGTCTGCAGGAATAGCACTGCTGCAAAGGTGCCTCTCGCTATTCGGTGTGGCTTCATTAACAACACACACCTCCACCTGTTAAATCAGGAATATTCTACCTTGATCAACCCCGTCCCCGCCCCCCAGCAATTAGGCACCATAGAGATGAAAAGAAAACTCAAGGACACGGATTCCTGAGGGGGGTGTGCTGGCCAGCACGCTAGCTTTGCCAGGCTTTTGAAGGCACTGAGCATTATTCCTTAATGCCACGCGTGGGCTGTCAGGATTCACGTTGCAGCCCCTTCATCGTTAAATGGAGCATTTACCCTCCCTTTTGGCATTTTGGTTTTGTCTCCCAGAGTAACCCAGCGCAATGAAGCTCCCCATCCTTCCAGTGTAGTGTGCATCATCTCAGCTTTCTGTGTTTGTGCATGCAACTGTACCTAAAGGCATCGCACTGCTTCCGGCCATTGTTATTTCCAGCTCAAGCTGAACCACAATTTTTTTAACACGATTTAAAAGTGTCTAAGATCCGCTTATCCCTATCCCCTTCCAGCCCTTTATTAAACATACTGTTAGTATATCTCATTATGCCTCCTTTTCCCTAAAGGTGGGAATGGGAGGGTAGTGAGGATTGTCTCTCAGCAATATGGTCCATAAGACCCATACAAATTGGGCATCTCTAAAATTGCTAATGCCCATCAGGAGCTCTTTGTATCTTTTGTCACTCTGTAACAACAGGATAAACCTGCACACAGCAGGCTCTTGATGAATACAAGGGCGTTATCATTTTAAGGAAAACCCTTTTTGAATTTTTTATTCTGAAAAAGCCTTAGCTGTGCAAGAGGCCATGTTGCTGTTTTCCAGATGCTTTTTTTTGTGAAACCTCTCATCAGAGAAGAAGCCTGCAGCACAGAATATCTGAAATGGAGCACCCAGAAGCTTTCATCGCAGTCCTCAATCGCTGGCTGTTAACACAAGTAAAATGTTGCCTGGTTGTACTCAAACTAGTAGATCACCTGTCCCGAATGGCTTCCAAAGCCCTTGTGCTCCACTTCCCTGCCTATACAAGTAACGCAGATAGCATGTCCAGTGGTATTATGAAAAGTGAAGGGTTTCTGAATTAATACAAATGGCAAGATTATTTACCTTTCTTTCCCATTCTGTCATTTTCCCTTCCACCCTCAACCATTTATGAAACTCGTAAGTGATTTGGTTCAGTTCCTGATCACTAGCTTCCTGATCCTAAAAAGCTGCATAGGTGTGAGGAATTACAGCACTGAAGGATCCTTGCACATAAGCCGCAGGAAATTTCCAGGTCTCCTAAGGCTCAGCTTTCACCAGGGGAATGATGTTGGGCATTCAGTTGGGCATTTTTCTAATTCCACAGCCATGGGAGCAAGCCTGCTGAACGACTGCCGGCTGCCAGTATGATACGTGAACCTCCACTCCCATCACATTATTTCCTCCGCACACTCACCATGCTCATTACCATGTACCTAGTCTCTCTCCAGCTGTCCTCGTACAGCAACTTTAATTCCTCTTTGCACCCCTAATCTGGGGTGAGGACTCGGTCCTTAATTTTGAAGAACTGATCCGGGAGCCCAATGGCTTTAATAGGCTTTGATTTCCCCTCCAACATGAACAACTTAATAGCTCGTGCTGCTGCTGGATTTTCCATCAGCACATACTGTGCCCCTATTGCACTTCAATCTTGCATTCACTGTATTTTCTAAGCTTTTCAAATGATCTTGAGACAACCGCAGCAAATCAACAGACTGAAAGCAAAGAGGTCCTGTATCTCCTAAGTAGAGCAGATTTGTCAGAATGACACCCTGTTTGTTTCAGAAAAGGGAAAGAAACTTCCCGTTTCCCTCCAAAGGAGCCACTCCAAACAGAAGAGATCGTGCCAGTCCTCAGTCCTGAGCAGCTCCACGAGAACTAGGTGGGTGCTGGGAGTGAACAGAAACAATATTTATGAAAGAAATTACAAAGAAAGGGTGGGGAGGGAGAGGGTAAGAACCTGAGAGGACACAAATAGCAAATTGCCCAAGAACTGGCAGTTAGAAAAGTTCCTTTCAGGCAAGCACCCTCATCTTTTATGAAGTCCCTGCTCTCCAGCTACAGCAGAGAGGACGATGGGGTGAAAAAGTGCACCATCTGCACAGGACAAAAGGAGGCTTTGCCTGAGTTTCTGACAACGTGCAGGCGGGGCTGCTCGCCCTTATGGCTGCAACAATTTATTTCTGGGGTCACTGCTTCTGAAAGAGATTACTGCTGAGTCGAAGAGTAGCCTTGGAAAATATTCTGTTCAATTCCTTTTCAAGGAGACTATTGCCAAGTGTATGAAGAATGAGCTTCAAAGTAGCAGGGAACAGCAGCAGAAGGGTAAATAAGGAGGGTGTATGGACCTACCTGAAAGGCAGTTACAATACACAGTGTGGAGAAAGACTCTTCCCTGTTATTTATCCAGAGACCACAACCTAAATTTTGCAGCTTAAATTAAAACAGAATATTCACAGCAAGGAGAGGCACATGAAGTTCAGCAAAGTTCTGCTAATAGACATAACCTTGCAGGTATGCTGTAATTTTTAAACATCTTGTGATATAAAGATACAACAGCCAGCAGGAAAAATAAAAATTAATTTAAAAACCCCCAAACACCAAAAAAGCAAACCTCAATAAAAACTTGGATAACCAGAGGTAGAGTATACAACACACCCAGCTGAAATGTCTTGCTCTTTGGAAAGAGTACTTGCATTTCTAAAGGCTCATCATCTCCTGACCCAGCACTCTGTTTTAATTTTTAGAAAGCTGTTAGCTTCCTAAAACCAAACTGAACACAATATGAAACTCATTTGCTTGAAAAGAAGTGGTAATTGGCAGCACTCAATAACAAAGACCTCACAGGTGATACTTGTATCTGTTTCCCCTACTGAGACATATGTTCAATAATGATAATTTTTCAAAAACAATTACAGAACCATACCCTTTTCTTTTTTTAACTGAGCTCTGCTCTGACTCCTTCAAAGCCAAAATTTTACAGTCAGCTTTAACTATATGGTGATAAACACAAATCTGCTATAAAGGACTAATTTTGCTACTGAGCTCCTCACCTATTCCAGTTTTCAGGGCTCTTGTCTTGGACCTGGATGGTGACTCATCAAAATATAACAGATGTTTAAATAAAACACACACACAGGCACACTTCTGCGTATATATTTACATTCAAGGGCAGTAAGCAATTTTTCATAAATAAATGGCTGGGAGTTGGTTTCCCTCTGTAAAGAAGGGAATAGCCAAGTGATAGATGGCAGTTCTGGATGTATTACCCAAGGCAATGCTCCCCATTCTGCTTGGGAAGTGCCACATGCCCCGTGGAGAGAAGCCATCGCTGAAATCTGGCTTCTGGAGATTCATGCAGCTTTCACTGTCAGAGGATGTCATTAATGCTGATTGCTGCCCCCATTTCTCCGGTGAAAGCCTGGCGCCCTCTACAGCAGTGAGCAAGCCAACACCAGCCAGCCTCAAAGGAATGGGAGGGAAAGCAAACACATTGCAAGTGCTGTATTACCTCCTAAGCATGGATGCCATTTTTAATTTCTACTGGTAACTGGATGAATATAAGACCAAAATTTAACAATGATGACGTGGAGTAAGATGTTTCCCCAGGAAATAACTACATCAGAGCAAGGGGTGGCCTAACCTCCAGCTGCCCAATGCTAGCAGGCAATAACCACATCCTCCTCTGAACACAGAGCATATAGAAATAAGCCATGATAGAACTAAAATTCCCAAATCACAGCACTGTCAGAGGGAATCGTATGGCACCTACTCCCAAACCCGAGACAAGCCTAAAAGAACAACCTACTGCGGGCATTTCAGCTCCGTGGTGGCAATCATGCTCTTCTACCCATTTCAGTAGCATGTCTTAAAAATCAGCTTTTAACACTGACATTTTGGGGTGTGAGGGAGGTGCAGAGCCAGACAGCCATAGCATAGCTGGTGTTTAACACTTGAAATACCCACCCATCCTCCTGACACTCACCTCTTCCCATGAAGCCAAGGGTATTTCCAAACCACCAAAAAGCACAATGGAAAAGATGACTCCTGTGGGTTGCTTTCAGAAAAAAGTAATCCACCAGCCTGGATGTTATCATCTGCACCATAGCAGCGTATCGCCACATGATGATTGGCTTGGCCAGTATTTCCTGGCAAGGCTAAAGACTGGATTTAGATTACCAAATCATTGAGGTTTATTTGCTGTATTTCCTGGAGAAAATTTTAAGACCAAATTCAAAATTCTTAGTGTGGGGTAGAAAAATTTTGCCCACAACACAGCTTCCAGAAGAGGAATTCTGCAGGCCAGGAAAAAGCAAGTGTCAGTACTGGCAGTCATACGCTTGCTTCTCTTCCTTGCAGAAAGCCATTATGCAGTGTTTTCTAAAATTGTAAATGTTCTTTCTGGCTCACAATGGGAAACAACACTAATATGCATCACAGGGTGTGAGATAAAATGTGTGGCACTATTGTTGCCTTTGATTTGTCTTCCATTTATATCAGCGCTCAGTAAGAATTACACAAAGACAGAGCTGCAGTTTTTTCTTCTCAACTTCTTCACATGTCATCCTTGGTTTGGTTCATAAATTCTAGGGTCTAACTAGGATGTTACATCAGAGACAGGAATTTACATTTAGATAACATAATGCAAAGAATACTAACAACCATAATCTTCCCCCCGCCCTCCAAACAGCTCTAGAGAGCTTCCCAACTGACCTCAGCTTTGTAAAACAGGGATCTGGCTTATTTGCTTTAAGCTGAACATTTCTTTCTCTTTCTCCGGTAACCTACCATTCAGGGATTTTTTTGTTGTGTGGGTCTGGGTTTGTTTGGGTTTTGTTTCCTGCTTCCCCCCTGTCCCTTTTTCTGGATTTTAGCAAGTCTCACTCTCTGTGCTGCCCTGACTTAGTCTCTAGCTATGAAAATGGCTCCAGTTTGTAGTCTGGGAAAAAGCCTGGGAAAAGACCCTGAGCATCCCCAGAGTGGGGGAGTGTGATAACTACAGGAGGAAGGCCACTTTGTTTCTTGTGAGTTACCTAAAAAAATAGGTAGCAGACACCCCCAAGAACAGCTTTCTGATTGCGGGACACTTAAGAGAGACAACTTTTCTTCTTCAGGACACTACACAAGGACTCACTAGTCATGGGCAAACAAAAAAACAAAAATTAAAGCCACAGTAAACTGCTCCAGAGAAGTCCTCAGTCAGGTTCATCAACTCTGATATCTACCAACATTGACACCCAGGTCCAGTGATTTACCAGATTTGCAGCTCAGTTTAGGTGGAGGGGGCAAGTACTGGGGGCTTTTTTGTCTCCCAAACAGCTTTATTCCTAATAACGCTTCCCCTTATACAAGCGTGTTCCCACTGTTTGAAGAGGTCTATCCTGCTGTTACTGGTCATGCTGGCAACTTTATAAGCAGGAGAAAAAGGGGTCAGAAATTTACTCTAGGTTTCACACATATCAGAGACTTACTTGTATCAAAAGAAAATAAATTCAAATAGCAAGTTAGACCAAGGCTGGCTTATGACTAGATCATTACTGTTACATTGGGTAAAAATTGGAGCAACTCATTTGGGAAGCTTAGGCACATTTTGTTCTCAGCCCTCTTGCCTTCACTCCAAATTATTGAAGATTCCTCAAAGTCCTGTTAAATCTCAAGGCACCAGATAGAAAGTGGAGGCCAAAAATACAAACCACATAACACAAAGTCTGAACAAAAGTCTTTAATAACAAAAAGGAGGGGGGGAGGAAACTTTCAGTTTTGTCTCAACATATTGTCTCAAGAGAATATACTTTCAAAAAGACCAGGATTTTTCCCTTTAGCACTGGTGATTGTATCCCCTCTCTCCATCAAACACTCTTTTAACAGAGAGGTTGTTGTAGATGTCAGCAGACATAGGTCAGTATTTTCAAAAATAGGTGGCTAACATCAGGACCTCTTTAAAACGGAGTTTAGATCCTGATTTTCAAAAGCTCCAAGCGCCCAGCAGCTCCAGCTGCCTTCAAAGGGTCTCGCTTCATAAGGTATTTGGGATGTGCTCAGCATTTTTGAAAATCAGGCCACCTATTTGGGATCTTAAACACAGACTTAAAAATTCAATGCCAACTCTTACTGCACTAAGGATGACACCACCTCTCTAACCCGTGCTTAGAAAGCTCAGTGACATTATAACTAACAATATGGCTTTTGCCTTCTTTTTCCCACAACAGAATTTACAGAACTGCAAATAAAACTGGTATCTATCATGAAAACTGGCAGACTCTTGAGTCTAACAAGATAACTATAATTTTCCTTGAAGCTATTGAGCAAGCCTGTAACATCTCCCCAAATCCTCTTAATAATTGATGGCTAACACAGGTTCCTTACAATGAGGTGTCCTGAAGGTCAGCCAGAATACAGCAGCCAGTGCTGTGGGATACTCAGAAATGCCACAGGCCATATAAAAGTACTGAAACCCAGGCTGGCACACTGCAGTACTTAGCCCTTCCCGTGATGCCATCCCCCTGCTATGCGGTGCCAGAAAACTTAAAGGCTTATACTTGGGATCTTAGCACCAAAGTCAAGACCTCTACCAATTAAGCCAGAAGAGAATAATTGTGTTAGCAGTTTAGAGCAGTGGACTTTTGTCCTGCTGAAGGAGGATGACATGCACACATAAAAAGCATTTCCTCAAGCTAAACTCCTTCAGATTGCTGGATTTGCACCATGTTTTATAATTTATTCATAATGAAGAGCTTTTAGCTCATGAACTTGCAGATGCCCAAAACCTTTTTATCATACAGCTTTCAACTGTTCTGGGCTTAAAAAAAAAAAAAAAAAAAAAAAGGATACAGTGGTTCCACCCTTGGGTCAACCAGCAGCAACATCTTCCCTCTTCTTCTCCCCTTGAGTACCCACAACTGGAGGACAACACAGAGCTTTTGCCAGCACATGGCATGAGGGTCAGAATTAGAGGCTACAGATGTGCACTATTTCTCATGGTCCAGGTCTGCAAGAATTTGTATGCCAGTGTAAGGATTGCCACTGCCCACAGTCTCCACAAATGCCTCGATGTCTGTTACTTTCATGGGAACTACTGAAGCTTTGAAAAGAATGCAAAAAGTGCTAATCCCCTGGCGCGAGTGACTTCAGCCTTGACAGACAGTTTCCCAGAGTCACAGATAAAACTTAAAGATTCAGCCATAAAGGATTAGGAGTGGTGTCACCTAGAATTAAGTCAGTGGCCTTGAACCATGTTTTTGTTCAGCACTGTCAATAGCAAATTTCACAATCTTAAAAACAAGGTTTATTGAGTTTCTTTAAATATATATATATATATATATCTTGATTTCCTGAGTAGGTTTAAAGGTCTAGACAATTCATGTTATATTGTTTTATATTTTCCATTTTTTACTACACTTCAGTGCACTAAAAAACATCAATCTGACAGTCTGAGGAGACTCAAACAACTTCACAACCGTGCACAGGATGTTTCTTAGGTATATAAGGAAATAAAATAAACACCTTGCATGGCTCTTTTCACATTGATTCTATTTTAAATACTACAGACCCTAAAAGGGGAGAGCCTGTTACATAGAAAATAGGTGGTCTTTGCCTAAAGAGTTTATAGTTCACAGCAAATCTAGATAAATATCTTGCCTACTTAGTGACCCTGCTATTCTGATATAAGCACCTAAAAGAGGTCCCTAGATGAGATGTTCTTTAAGTGTAAAGGCTATGGCCTTTCAGTTATCAGGTGTAGAGATTATTTGGGGCGGTAGGAGAGAAATAAGCCTTGTGCCTTAATGGGTTGTTTCAGTTCACACTGAATATCTGTGACAATGCCAAGCACTGACTGAAAATCTTATGAGGGTCCTAAGCACAGAGTACCACTGATCCTCAGCCTGGTAAAACCTGCCATAATTTGGGAGTATGGTGCAAAACTAACTTTGACTTAGTACTGTGCACTACAAGTTGACAAGGAATTTGCATGGCAGAGGCTAACTTGCAATTACACATGATAGCCACAGGTTTTAGGCTTGGAATAAAGGAATGCAGCCTTGCAAAGATGCAACAGCATTATGTAAGCCTCAAACATACCTCAAACATGGGGAAGGAGGAGAGGGTAAGTCTCCCTATCATGCCACGTTGTGCGGCACCTCGCAGAAGTTTTGGCTGCTTTTAAAGCAGCACCTCCCACGATCAAAGCTTGCAAAAGCGCTTGGCTCAGGCTGGAGACCAGCCGGGCAGTCGGCAGCAGCCCCAACACCATGCCAAAGCCACTGCAGCTACTGCATCCCACAGGCAGTGGGTGGTCCTGCTGCACAGGGAACTAACTGGAAAGGCACATGTGGAGTTGATCAAAATATTTCTAACAAAACCCTTTCCTGAATCAAATTACTTTTTTTTCCTCTTTTAAAAGAACAGATAGTTTTATGGGAAATGTCATGTTTTCAGGGAGTCATACAAACATAGCTTGAGAAGCCTAAGATTTCCAGACAAACACTGGCTCTTGCCAAAACTATGAACTGAAGCTATTAGATTTCTGTTAAAAAAATAATAAAACAAAAAAGTAAAAAACCTCCCAAATATAAAGGAAATGAGTATTTTTTTGATTTTGTAAAAAATTTTCATGGAGGGAAGAACAAGAGGGAAGTGCTTCTGACTAGGTAGCAGGAAGCACTTATGAGTGTGTGTGTTGGTTGGTTGTGCAACAAGTATTTCTGGCAGAGCTAAGCAAGCTGTTCTTCAATCAGCAGGAGCTGGAGGAAGCCTGCTGGTCACAGATGATACCTGTATAAGACAGCAGTACAACTGTGCTGGAAATCCATGAAATGGATGATTCAAGTAGGCTGATAAGCATGCAAAGCCATGAAATTTAGGCTGTGCATTCCTTGGGTAGAGACAACTGTGTATGGCACCTTGCATGATATTACCAGTTCAAGTTCAGGAACTGTGTTGCATGCTACATGGCAGTAATGATTGATGATGATAGTAACAACACTAATGGTTAAAAAGATTCTGCTTATCCTTCTGCATGTTCCCTGTCAACAAAATTCTTTAGTTAAGTTTCATTTCCCTAATACAGTAGTAATTCATAACCCAAGAGATGACTTAATAGTGTACCACTTATGGTAGAATAGAAAGTATAATGAAAACAGACCCAAATTAAAGCTTGTTAAGTTCAGTTTACGAACTCTTCACTCTCATGGCATGTTTGCTATAGCAAGCTTAAAAGTTCAGATCCATTTTATTTCTGCCTGTCCTCAGGTTTACTAACTCTGAATTAATGCAGCTTCTTCCGCAGCCCAAACACAAAAGAGCTCTGCAAATAGCTGAAAGAAACGATAAGGACTCCAGGTGACACAGATATCATACTGTACACAGAATTACTTTCCCCAGAGTGAGCCCACGTAGCAGCATTTTGTGACATTCATCATTAAAGTTCAGTCCTTGGAGTGCTGCCATTGTGGTCATGCGCAGCAGGCTCTCCACTGATAGAGCGGAGCTTATAACCAAAGGCCATCCCTCCTGAGGGCAGCACAAAAGTGATTTGATTATCAGGCCTTGGGAAAGGTGGTTTTCTATCCTTAGCTGGTTTTATTTCAAACAGTTTTCAAAGGGCTGCTAGTGGGCCAATCAGTTTAAGTACGTGATGGTTCATAGCAACAAAACTGTGAAGTCTCCGAAACTACAAACCAGTGAAATGTGGGGAAAAAAGTTGCCTTCTTGCCAAAACAAAATTCCTGGTAATATATAGTGTTGGGTCAAAGACAAAGTTATTTTGTAGAAACACAGAACTTGCACAAATGTCGTCACAAAGGCTTTGGGGTCTGCTAAGTGGCAGCCTCTCTGATGTCCTCAGCCACCCTGGCTGAGCACAGCCAAGGCTGGACCAGCCTCCCGTCGCTTCCTCCAGCTTCTGTCTACAGACATATTGTCCCAGCTCAGATTTATGCCCCACGTGGGGACACACATCACCAGCAGTGGGGCTGCTCAGTGAGTGACTGGGGAGCCCCTGCAGCTCCAGGCAATGTCTCCTCAGAAACTCCCAGCAGCATCGCAGCGAGAGGACAAGTGAGACAGTAATGGTGAAGCGTGCCCAGCAATTTGTACCTGCTGCAGTTGTTCTCGAAGGGTTAGAGCTCACTCTTTCATTTCCAAAGCCTGCAGCAGGCCTTCAAGCTGTCAGACAGGATAGGGATACAGTAAAGCATGGAGCAGCTTCAAGTGGTGCAATTTCATTCTGCATATGCGTCCTTTGGTTCCTGGCGTCTTCGCCCAAAGACTCTTATACATATATACACAGACATATATAAAACAACCTACTTTAAAAGCAGACTTTGAAATGCCACTGGCTTCCTTCGTTCTGAGCACATTCCCAGGGAGAATGTCAGGTCGCATAACTCATTTGTTATCTTTACACAGAGGAGCTCCACTAAGCACCAGCCATCATAAAAATACTAACATTCCTTTTTGTGGAAAACAAATATAAAAGAAAATCGCAGCATCTCTCAAAAAAAAGGCAGTTAGCACTTCAAAGACTACCACATGGTCTGTAAATAGCAATGTCGATACACCAGGGAGCTGCACTCCTCTTTGTTTAATGACAGCCTGAGTTACTCAAATGGAGGTAGCAATGTTACAGGCCTTCCTCATGACAAAAAAACCTACATCGTGCATTCATTCAGACACACTCTTTGCATTTTATTTCCCTTGATGGTTTAAAAAAATACCAAGAATTGGAATAGCATAAGAACCGCATTACAATCTAGCCTTATATAAAGCACTGCTCTCCTCTGGGCAGTGTGCACCCAGCAACATCTACTTTATACATACCATGAAGGGGAACGTCAGGGAGAAAACTGCAGTAATTGAGGTCATGTCCTCTGTGTTTGTGAAGAAACCCCCTCCCACATTTTTCCATCATCCACGGATACTTTCATGTATTTACAGCTAGCCATTTTAATTATATCTAAATATTTATCTCCCGAGAGGCTATATTAGTAGGTATTTAATTCTAGTGATGCAAACACCTGATCGCTGGGTGCTCTCATTTGCCTGTAAATGCAAAACACAAGCCACTGAATTCAACTATGTGGCAAATGTCCACAGGTACCTCTGAGGTATGTGACATCCCCCACAAAATCTGTGCTTCACATGCTTAAACAGCTCGCTCTCACGCTTTATAGGGAGGGAGGGAAGAAGGGAAAGGGTTGTGTTTTGTTTTTTTTTAAAATCTCATTTGCAGTCATACAGCTAAAGCTCAGAGATTAATAATAAAAGTGCATATGTGACAATGCAGAAACAAATGCTGTTCAATGTCAAATACAAAGCAATTTTATTTTACTGTTAATTAACCAAGCTTTCATCTCAACTACTCTGATCTGTAAATAAAGCTCACAAGCTGATTTCAAACAAGTCTGGGAATTAAGCAAACAAACAAACAAAACCCCCTAAAGTAAAATACCTCAACCCAAAAGTCTCCTAGCACTGCTTAACTAATTATGTTTGCCATTTTTCATTCAGGGGGACCTAAACAGATTAAAACAGGTTACAAGCAACAGTACTCAGGCACTGGCCTAAGGGCAACAGCCCTCCTCTGAACACCACCAGCCATCAGATGCTGCCAAACTCTGCCAAGAACCAAGGGGCATCCCTGGATATTCTGAGAGATAAGAAAGGAAAAGGAGAGATGGACAGAAGGATGTATAGGAAGACAGACAGACAGAAGGAAAGAAGAAAGAACAAACAACTGGTCCCCAACACTAAATAACATTACATTCTCCTGCAGCTATGCCTAGCCTCTGAGGATTTGCTTTCCAAGCTCTTTATTGAAATTGTTCAGGTCCTTAACTGATCTCCTGGGGGGCAAATCGGGGGAACGGGGGGGGGCTGAAAAGCCTTAAGCTAATTAAGCATGGCTGAGACATGCTTGATGAGATGGGAAAAACATGAAGCTTTTGAAAGGGTGAAAAATCTCCAACCATCTGGTAGTGGCATTGCAGAGAGAAGAAAGAGGAAGGACAAAGGGGCAGCTCTCTGCAGCAAGGAGGTACAGGACTCCTTTAATTACTGGGCCACTGAGACCTTTACCGCTCCAAATGCCTGTGAAAGCCCACGAAACAAGCTTAGGAGGCTCAGCAAAACCAACAGCTCTTAGCAAGAAAAGCAACTGCAAGAAAAGCATCTGCAGGAAAGTGAATCAGAGCAGCTTTCCCCAAGATACGTCTGCTAATTAAAAATGATAGGTAATAGATGGTGGTGGCGAGGCCCCCAGATCAGAACAAGACTTTTCCCAGCAACCTCTCTACCTGTCTCCTCCAACTGCTGTTCTCCAAGGCCCTGCAGATGGTGCTCTCTTTAAATTAATACCACCCTGCCATCCAGAAGGAAGCTTCTGTTGTACTTGGCAATACAGGTGAACAGCCTGCATTTAGGTTTCAAAATGAATGCCCCAGGTGTTTCATCAATCTGGCAAGCAGCTGATGTGCTCCAGCCTCTTCAGGCCTGGTTAAGGCTCATCTGTGTTTTGCCATCTCTAAGACCAGCTAGAGAAAATCACAGCATTCAGAGGGCAAACTTCGCATACCGGAGCAAAATCTGAGCTATCTTTGCTCTAAATGGCTTTGTCAGCCATGAGCTGCGAAAGTGCCATTGTGATCCAAATGAAGAGCCCTCCCCTGCCTTCTCCTCTTAAATGAGCTGGATACAGCTACAGCTGACTACAGGTGCAGGCTAGCAAAGAGCAAGCTGGTTTTGACACCAGAAGCTGCGACCAAACCCCTGCCAAAAAGCAGCGCTACACTAACTCTTGCTTTGGGATGCGAATACGTGTAGCTGATTTCCTTCCCTCCCACACACAGATTCTTCTCCAATTATTTCGGCTGTGTGCTGTGATCCAGTCAGATTTGCAAGCTGCACAAGAGAAGGCTATATCTATCCTTGGATGGGAGACCACATTAAAAGAAGGAAGCGGTACTGGCAATCCAAGGCATTGCACTGTGCTGCTGTCTCCAGGATCAGATATAAAACCCAGGCCTTGACTACATGTGGTGGTTAAATATCCTGTAGCAGTTGTGATAAGAACAAATGGCATTAACCCTGTTCTTCGGCCAAATCTCAATGTGAATTTCTCTCCACCAGGCTCCCCTTGAAGGTTCATTTGGAAGGAGTTCCTGTGTCTTAAACTATCACATTTTTAATTCATTACTGTTAAACATTGGCTGCATTTAATGCCAGAGGGAACACTTCCACAAGCAGATTCTGTGATCTCTGTACATATCAGTTTCTAAGATAACTTGGGTTCCTTTAGATAGGTACCAGATACATATGTATTTCTTATCATCTGCTTTTCACTTCAAGAGCCAGCTGGATCTGCAAGCAGAACTGCATGCAGAAAATCTCTTCCCCTCCACATCCTACGTAATGCTGGAAGCAGGTAATATTAGAAATATTGTTTAAGGACTTTTCCCTTTTTCTTTCTTTTATTTTGTTAAGCAAACTTGCCCATGTTGTAAGGCCAGGAGGTTCAAAACCAAGCTAAAAAAGCATCCAAACTTTTGGATGCTTACCTGAAAAGCAGCTGTGTTCCAGCTGGCCCTTGCTGCGGCGGGGGCTGCAGTACCACTGCGTGGTTGCTGAGTCCTCTGGTGTGGACTGCACAGTTCAAGACTCAGGTTTATATGGGAAAGCAGATTTATGGTGAGACAGGCATCAAAAAACCTGACAATTGTATAAAGTGACCACAATAACTGTACTTACTACACACTGCACAGTTACTACTTTGGAAGACAGAGAGGTAAGACAAACAAAACCACAGAGCATGCCAGTTTTGCCACTCGAAGACCAGTGTGGGAGCTGTTAGCTACACTCATGTAAGAGGAACTGTAATGTATCTGCTGTCCCAAGGAGGAGGCCCCAGAAAATGAGAGCACAACTCTGGTCTCTTTTGGAGCTCCAGCTTTGTAGACCAACGTGACCACCAGAGAGGAGCTCCTGATATCCAAAGGAAGGACTGGACGTGCTGGTAGGGACCACACCAAAACACTGTGAATGCGCGAGGTGAGATGCCAAGAAGCAAGGCCAGGACTGAACTGAGACGTGATCAGAGCAGCCATGGCCATCCAAACACAAGTGAGGGAGAGGGACTGTGCCAATGTTTACCACTGGCCTTGTTCCCTGCTGATCAGCGCATGCTGGAAATAAATCTGAATTCGAGTCCCTCTCCATGCTGGAAGGGTTCAACCCCTGACCCTCATGTCCTAGAGCTCCCTGCAAGGCAGCCATGAGGGAAAGCCCCCTCCATCCCTTCCACGCATGCTGGGACACCATTGACGAAGACACATGACCTGCAGAGCCCTTTGAGCTCTCAGAAAAGAGCAAAACAAAGGGCAGTGTAGCTGCTGTACATGCAAAACAGCAAGTCCTGCTCAGTTTTGCATCCTCTCCAGACCAGCTGGGTCCTGGGCCAATGGAGGCACCACGCTCAGGTACAGGCACCCCAGAGAGGGGGAGATACTAAGACACAGCCCTGCCGACTACCTCCCTGTTCAGTCTGCAAGCTTTTCTGCTAATCTTCACTGTTGCCTGGAGAGCTGGAAGAATCAGCCAATTTAATTTCCTTGAATCCAGCTGGTGGAGTTAGGTACTGATTTTTCAGCACAGTGACATCTTATTTTGAAGCACCTGAGGTATCTCCATTTGCGCTCATTTGACGCTTTTGTGCTACGTTTCAGGCTGACAGATCATAAAAACACATCCAGTGAATGCATTTTAACTGATGAAACGCCTTGTAACCATGATAGCATTTGGCCACAAATTAGGAATCTCAATTTTTTCCAGGCACTGAGACAGTGACTTTGCCACCCTGACCCCCTAACTATACACCACTGTTAGCTGTAACCAGGGGGCAATGGAGAAAAGATTATTGACTTTTTCTTCTCAGAACCCAGAACACAGTTTAACTGATTTTCTATCCAGGTAAGAATGGTATAGCCTGTAAGTGACTGCTTATTTCCTCCACAGAGAAAATGCTGAACGTGTAAACATGCTGTCTTTCAAGGGCTGTCAAGTAATGTAGGTATTGAGTGTTTTTTGACAGGATGCTGTAAATGGAATAAAGGTGTTTTGGGCCTCTGCAGTAGCTATGATTACTGGCAGAGCTCTGCCCTTCACACTACTGATTGGGGAACAAACAAACAAAAAAGGCTGCACATCTGCAAAGGGAAATAATGAGACAAAAGGCTTATGTGTCCCAACATTTCAGGGTAAAGACCCCACACCAGTGAAATAATAATGAAGGGTGTTTTGTGGTTGAAATTTGCTGGCTGCAGAAAGCTATGGATTTTAAAACTCAGAACAGAATTCACAAGTAAATTCTGAACCTGGGAGAAAATCCTTAATAACTGTTTGAGCAAAGAACAGTGTTAATAGGATATGGAACAATTACACTATGAGCATCCCAGCACGTATACAGGTAAGTAAAAGACAATGCCATTCCATACTCTTCATATCTCTCCTGGATCTCTCAAACAAAACCAAGCATTTTTGCAGTTGCCTATAGACTGTCTATAGCTGCAACTCAAAGTGCATCATCCAGACTGCCTGCTTTGCTGGCCTGGTTTAATTGCAGCTATGAGCACATTCATGGCACACAGGAGTGCTCCAGGAAAGGACCTCCAGAGCTCATGCAAGACTCCAAAAAGGAGATGCTGAACTTTTTGTTAAATAACAGGAAGTCCCAAAGAGCTGTACTCCTGTACCAACATGTTGAGATACCACTACTGCATGATTAAGATACAGGTGCAGTCACAGAGATGTAGGAGGCGAGATTAAATGCTAGCTTGCTCCCTGATGGATCATTCACAGTGACTAGAGCCAGGGTCAGCTTGGGCTGTTGGGCTAACACTATGGGCCAGGTGACTGGTGGTGACCCCACATGCTCATCTGGAGGCAAAATGTGATGAAAGCCAACCAAGAGGAGGAAAACTGTTCCAGATGGCAAGATGTGCTCAAGAGAACACTCACCTGTCAACTGCATTAGGAAAAGGTGAGGGGACAAAAAAACCTGCTGCCAAAAAATTATGGGTAACGGGCAGAAAAAAGGAAGAGAAAATCCAGAGGTATGAGGAAACCGTAATGCTTCAAAATCTGAATGAGATCAGGTGGGATTTTTCCTGCTCTGGGTCTGCAGTAGCGAGAAGCAGATTTAATCTCAGTTGGGGTCATGCCCTATCAAGGCAACCTCCACTTTACAAGTTACATTTTCTCCCTCACTGTGTAATAGTCCCTCCTTGTACAGCACTGGCCTTCCTCTCTAAGCGCCAGGAGCAAGGGAACTTATGAAGCCATGGTGTACTTCCCCGGCAGAGCCAACATCGTGAGGATGCGCAGAAGAGAAAACAGAACAGAGCCGAATCAAAAAACATCCCTCCTGACCCAGCTGGTAGTATGCACAGTGAGTAAATGCCACCCTTATCATATGAGAACAAGGTTAACTACTCACCCATACCATTGGGCACAACTACAGCAATAAAGCTACTGACAGCAAAGCAACAATGTTGTTCCCCCACTCCCCCAGAAGAATAAGTGAGAGAATCTTTTGATCCGAGGACATATGCTGCTTTCGCTGAATTTGTTCCTGTTCTGTACTTGAAATAAAAGACAGTTGTCCTAAATCATCCCCTCCCCACACCCACCGTTTGTGGGTTTCTCCCACACTCAGTTATAACCGCACTCCACTCACTCTATTTAATGAAAATCACTGGCTAAGTGCAGTTTCTTTCTCTGCTGCCCCAAGAGTGTGGCCATTTGTGTTTATGAAATAGCTGTAAAATAGTGCAACAGCCTGGGCAGCATGGTACATCCATACATAAGGTAAGCAAGGGGGAGCACAGAATTTCCAGTTCCCACAGCCAGCTCAGTTGGACCTGTGCATATTCCATCATAAAGAAACTTTATTAAAGGAGGTAGGATTCCAAAATTAATCAGTGAATAACAAAATGAAGCCTCCTTTTGTAGCAGACAGGGCACAAGAACATAAAATTTGTCCACGAGGGATCAAATTCTTTCCTTGTGTAGCTCCCCGCACTCCATTGGTCTGCTGGACCTATTCTAATTTAAGACTGAAGTTCTTACTGTCGCAAACAGGAGTTAAGCCCACTGTTCAAACAGATGCCTCTGTAGCTGTACAGTATATTTAAAAATGGTGCCATTTCTCTGGTAAAGCTAATTTCCAGATATACTATTAACTACGATGCCATCTGTAACAGTGCAAGTCCTTGGCCAGTGAGCCCTACTTCTTCAATATGTTACAGGAAAAAGTTTCTATGATGTCAATGTCTCTCCCATATTACTTTCACTTGTTCCTTGGGTGCTATTTGAAATTATTTGAGAGATACGTGTTTCATTTGCATAAAGCGCCTCTGCATTTCTGGAGATTTGAGCTAAAACCAAAGCCTAGGAGACTTGGACACCACCACATGAAATATGGATTCCACTATCTTCCCAGGTTTCATATGCTAAAAGGGCATTACCAATATCTTAAAGCTCTTTAAGCCTTGTAGCTCACAAGTACAAAACATGTAACATCATGTAATACTATTATAAACACATGAGGACAATGACTTCATAGCATCTAATTTTCAGTGACATTTCATGACTATATTTTTTGGCATTCCTACCATGGAAAATAAAAACAAAAATGGCACTTCAAAATATTCCATTAAAAATATCCAGTTTCTCCTCCAGCTTCTCAGAGGATTTTTTTTTTTTTTTAATTTCTTTTTATTTTCTGGATATGGGAAAGAGTTCTAAAAATTATTTTACTTGCTTTAATGCTGCATGTGTTTCAATTCAGTACTGTAACATGAGTTAATTAAACTAAACAAAGGCCGCATTGTCAACACTTTCAGCGAGAACAAAGAGATGATACTTTTAAACAAAATTAAAACTGCCGATTCATAATAGTATTTCTATTCTGCTTAGTGAAAATGAAATGAGGAAAGCAATCAAATACACACAATGAACCTTAAACACTATCATTGTTAAAGTATTCCCTTTTTTTGTTGTTGTTTTTTTTTCTTTCCTTTTGGCTTTTTGTCTTGTACCTTACCATCAAGCCTGATAACATAAAGTGACTATGAGAGCAGGCAAAATGTTTAAGCTGAAAAATTCCTTACTTTTTCCAATTTTTATTAGAAAAACATATAGAAAAAAAATATATCGCTTGTCATTGAAAGATGAAAAATAATTAAAACTTGAAATTGATCTTGCACCACCTATTTTTTACATACATTCAGGCTAGAATCTGATATATGGAGAGTAATGAAAAGAAACAGATTCCTTCTGTGGCAGAAAAAAAATATGACTTTTTTCCCCACAGGAGACTGAAGTCAATATCTGGAGCAGACTACTGACAGTATAATAACCACCCCATCCTGCCAAGGCACAGTGCTGCGCAGCATGGCCCAGGCAGCTCCCTTAGGGAAGGCCTGCAGGAGGTCTGCATCCCATTTGCTGCCTCTCTCACAGCCAGGGAGGAACACCATTTTGGGCAGCATGTGCTGCCTGATGTGGTATGATTTCTGCATCGGCCCATGCTTATAAAATGAATAAACCCCATCACCTCCATGGTCCTGCTGGTGCATACCACTGGTCATGACAGCCCGCAAGAGGACATGGAAATAGCAAAGCTGGTACTTGGAAGCAATTTTCCCTGCTAATGATCTTGCTGATCGCTTGCCACTAGTGAAGCAATTGCTGATATCACCTACCCTTTGCTGATATAAGAGCCTGGAGACCTTCCAGTTCAGAACTGACAAAGCCACCATAAATATAACCATGGACACTGGGACCAAAAAACCCACTCCTCTTCTGAAAGCTGCAACATCCAATTGGAGCACAGAACATGCTCGCACAGAGACACTCACAGGCAGGTCAGCCTCACCTGTCTTCAGCTTTTAACAGAGCTATCCCAATTCCATACCTATGCAGGACATTTTAAGTGCATTCATGAAGTTCAACAAACCGTTTGCAAACTTGGAAAAAAGTGCTGCCTCCCCTTCCAAAAGCAATCTTTTGCTAGGCTAAAAGGTTTCTTTTCCCTGCCTACAGTTATGGCCTTTGTTACTTCCACAAGGCATAGAAATTACCTGGATATACTTTTCTTCCACAGCTATGATGCCTTCAGAAGAGCAAAGTGCTTTGCACTGGGACATATAGACCAAACAGCCCTTGGACCACCACAGATTGGCCACAACAGGCTGGCAAGCAGAATCTGGTCACAAAAAACTCCTCATCTGGCTGATATTGCAACTGCAAAGTTCACTTGAGTTTTGTGAAGTTCTCGAGAAAATAAAGGCATGTAAAGTGAGGCTTCTTAAAACCTAAAGGTATCCCCTGGATAAAGGAACTTTTTGCCTTTCCAGTGATAATCTTGTTACTGCATAGCTCCAACTACTTCCAGCTACTTGCTTTGCAACAGCCCATGTCTCTGCGTAGCTTAGAGATTTAGACATGCAAGTTTAAACACCAGTTCACAATTTTCTGGTTCCACAGCATTTCTAGCATTTCTGCAAAAGGTCCAAAGGTGCACCTTTTTTTTCTTTGCCAAATATCAATACCTGTCAGAAGCAGATTTTAAACATATATTTCATGTTTAGGGCCAGACTATTCTGTAGCAGCCCCCAAAATGTCATCTGATCCATTCAGTATGAGTTGTTATCAAAGACCAAATACACTGTATCTGATTCGGGATATTTATTCCTTTCTTCTTTGGGCAACTGAATAAAAGAAGTTGGAGCCTTTATACTAGATCTTCAGAAGCCACAACGCTCCAAAATATCTTTGTATGCTTTTCCCTCCAAACATAAAGAAAATATCTTTTTAAAGATATGTAAGGAAGATTTTAAAAATCTCCTTTTTTTCCAAAATGTCTCATCCATCTCCCCTTGAAGCTGAAAAGAAGTTTGGTTGAGAAATAAAAGGTAGTTACAATTGCATGACTCAAGAATAAAGACGTCAGATTTGTCCAAAAAGATCTTTCTCAAGAAGTATTTCGTTTCTCTGTAGCCACAATGTCATATCAAACAAAGTCATTATTTTGACATTATTTACGACTGTACCAATGCATGTAAAATCCTATCAATGCCTGAGACTGAAACTATAAAAAATTGAGAGCCCTTTTCTTCCAGGTTTTGGAATATTTAATTCTCTCCAAGATTATGCCATAAAATTATCTCTTGCTAAAGTACAGATGGGTGAATGTCCTGGAAATCCAGCTGTTTAAGTGAAGAATAGACAAAATGATGGCTACAGAGTTACATAGCTATTCATATAACAAAGACTGTTGAGCAAAACTGGGCTTAGCTAGAGCAGAAATCAGGCAGAATTCAAATTTACAGTAAAGAGGGACTGACCAGAAGACTGGCAAATGAAGTCATGTATACTGCAAATGATTTAAACCGTGAAACCTTCCCCAGCCCATTCCCAAGCCTGCCTTAATGCTGCACGGTTCATACAGAAAAAAAGATGGTTAATACAGTTCCCTAAACACGGCATTCAAACAGGCTAAGATGCAACTGCACAGAAATACTAATCGTAAGGGCTGTGTCCTTCTTTTAACCTAAATCCCTGGACTTTATACTGGCATTAATTATGGCATTTTGCTCCTTGATTGTGCTTCAGCAACAACCTGCTTCTGCATTTCTGGACTCATCCAATGGAAAATAAATGTGTCCTTTGTCCAGGGAGGATGCTACCCAAACACTCTGAGTTTGTTTCTCGGGTAGAGAAACATCCCAGGTCAAGCCTGAATCATGTTCCAAACAGCACAATAAGACAAAATGTTTTAGCCCGAATACAGAAGAGAGCCAACAGAGAAATAATGGCTACTTCTGTTCATATTCCAGTGCTCTGACAGAAATCCCATTCTCCAAAGAGTTAAGCAACTTCCAGAGATGATCAGTGAGGGAAATCATCATATCTAGTGTCTTGACAAAGGGAGACAGAAAGATGGGGGAAATAAGAAGATACAGGGGAGAGCAGGCTCAGAGGAGGAAATGGCTACATATTCACACAAATAAACACAAGTTTTATTTTCATGTGCTGAAAATTGTGTTGTGGAGAAACTCTGCTAACTAAAATTACAAATAAATGCTGAATGCACGGTCATTACAATGTGACAGGATATTTCCAAGTGTACATATAAAGGGACCACCGAACAGTCAGCAAATAGGTCAGTGATCACCACTTAACTCTGCTTTATTAAAAGGATTTGAGAATATCCCTAATCTTATAAGAAACACAGATTTTCATTATTCTTTTGTGAACTAGAATGAGTGCATTATAGTAGCTGGAAAAAAATTAAAAAGGCATCTGCCTTTTTTCTTCAGTTGCTCCATAGTAATACATAACTTTAAGTTACAGTAGGAAGAAAGGGACTAAATTGGCACATGCTATATTTTATTACTGATTTTGGAAAAAGGCAACAGCAGTTTTTTATGAAACACACACGGTGCCTTACATTGTTAAATTCTTTAGGGTAATCTGGCTTGTGTCTTACTGCTGGCAGTGGGAAACTGTAGTGAGACTGCCAAGACTGATTCTTGGAAGTGCCAGGATCTGTGACACCATGGCGTGACCCTGGAGCTGTGAAGCCAAATAAGCTATATAGAAAAGACCCTGCAAACCCTAAAATCCCCCAAAACACATAGATGAACTGGTAGTAAAACTTGCACAATTAGATCAAAAGCTTTATCTACGGTTTGTCACATCTCAAAACCAGCAAGAAACAGTCATTTTTCAATGGAAAAACAGATCACTGAAAAAATTCCTAGCACTCTTCAAAGCCACAATCAGTAACTAAGCAGAAATCTAGCTTCAGGTTGGAAAAGGGACTTTGATCTTTGTTGGCCATTTAGTGGCTTCCACAGCTCCAGTGCTGGGGGCAGCACAGGTCACAGATGACTCCCATTAATCTAGTGGCTCACTGGCAAGAGAGAGAAAGGAGAGGCAGCTATGTGCTACCCTTCGCTCCAGGATGAGCTTGGTAACACAAAAAAAAGTATCAGATGTAGAACAGAAAGACCAGGTAGTTTGCAGTGCAGTAGTTGCTACGTTTGGCTATGCATATAGGTCTAGTACAAGTCAAAACCACTTAAGATCCATGTATTTCTATTCAATGGGACTAGCAGTCCCATGTTAGCTTTTTCCCCACATGTTCTTAGACAAAAATATGCCATTTCATCATATGTCCAATGTACTGCAGATGCTGCTGGAAAACTATTTAACTGAATTAGTTTCTGAGGTAGCACTTGGGTTACATGAAATAATGTTACATATTAAATCTCTGTTTTATGCCAGGTAATCCCTTCCCATTAAGAGGAGTCTCTATTTGGGGAATATATCTTACTTTATCAGCCTGAACTTCAGCTGATTTTCTTTTTTACCTCTCTGTCCAGTTCCACCTTGATTTGTGGTGAACTTTCAAAACTCATGTGGCAGAGTATGTGCCTACCAGAAAACGAAGTATCTAGCAAGATGAGCACTGAGGGTGCTTTACCTGTTCTTATACCCATAAGAATGAAACAAAGCAAGGGAAAGCCTTAATTTCTTTTTGTTCTCAAAACCCTGAAAAAGCATGCCCTCAATTACCTATCCTTCTCAAAACCCTGAAAAAGCACCCATTTATTTTCCCTGACCCACAGACAGTATGTTTGGAAAAAGCTAAACAGAATATCTATGCAGTTACATAAGTGCTGTACTCCGCATGCAGACTCAACACATCATCTCCTCTTATTGAACTGACCAAAAGCCGACTTAAATCAATAAGAGTCCTTCTATGAAATTCAACGAGCTTTGGATTAGACAAATCCTGCACAGGAGCAATACCTGAGCCCCCAGGTAGGAACATGTTTCCAAAATGTTTGGAAAGAACCTTTTACTTACTTAGTACTTGAACCTATTAAATCAGGGGCAGGAAAAGGAAAGTGCCAAGAACAACACTTTTCTGACATTACCTTCTTTTCCTTAATGCTGCATATTTTAATAGTAGGTAGAACAGATGGTGAAATATAATCTCTCCACTGAGAATTAAATGACAGTCACTAGCTGTAGGGGACACTAAAGTATTAATGAGAAGGAAATGTACAAATAATGAAAGTACATTTTGTCCAACTTGCCTTTGATGAGGCATAAAATAAAATGTAAATAATTTCTATTAGGAGGAAATTAACATAACAACTTTGGTATTTGCAATCAGAGTGAGCTTGTATTATATAACCTGGATTTGCAACTGAGGCAGTGCAATACCATTTACCTGGATTTGAAGTAAGGATTATATCAATTCTATTTTCACCATCAGTAATAAAGCACAAAACCAATACCATTAACATGACTGATAATAGAGAGATGTGATTAGTCTCAACCTGGATAAGCAATAAAACAAAACAAAACCAAAAAAAAAAGGAGAGGAAATGTTGTTTAGCTTTATATGAACAAAGAGGTTCTATTAACCTGGGTTTGCAGTGAAGAGAAGTGTCAAACTGCTAACATAGGTTTGCAATTAAGCTGGTGTCAATGTGACTGGGAAAAGGAGTTCATAATTAGGACAACACAGTTAGTATTGACCTGAATTTTCAATAAAAATCATGTCTGCATTTCAATTTGGAACTATAAAATTCATCCCTGTGCTGTACAAATGATGATATAATGATTAACTTGCAGTTACTTTACAATTAGAGAATTATTTACATAATATGTTATTTTTTTATATAAGCACATGCCTGTTAGAAATGGTGAGCTGAATGTAGGGTTCCCGGAAGTAAACTTCTACATTTCTTTGCAAAAGCATTCCTAAGGATTTAAATACTTTACTCCCAGAAAAAAATACTGCTTCAGCAAGACTCTATGTTCCTGCTCCAAATATTGGTTTCTTTATTAGAGCTACTAGTTTTAGTTAATTAGTAGTTAAATCTCTATTAATGACCTCACAAATAATTATCATACCCATTTATTGTAAATACTCTTGATGCTTCTAGCAAACATGATTAAGAGGGTACTTAAATGGACATAAATTGGTTGTTTCATCAGCCTTATGCACTTTATTGCAGAAAACCAACGAGAAGAGTAGTTATTTTAAAGAACCTGAGCATGCACTTTTTTGCACTTATTTTCCTACGTAGATACAAGTCCAATATATCAAAACAACACTCGAGGATAGGCAACAAAGGATTTTTCGGGGGGGGGGCACGGGAAGCAAGCTTTTATGTGCTCTATGTTTCCTCACAACAGAAAAGGAGAACATGAGCCCAGTAGCATTTTCTGTCTCAATCTATAAGTAGTCTCACCTCCTCCTTCTTCTTCTTTTCCTTCTTCTTCTTTTTCCCCTGCACCATGAATCAAAGGTATCTCAACTTCTGTTGTGTCTTCTTGGTTCAAGAACGGCTCTGAATAAATTTGATAAAAAGAAGATGAACAGTAAAGCTTTTCAGAATGGACATAAAAGGTTTAACATACACTGGAGAGATTCCTGTTAAAAACACTGGCAGAGGAAAAGGATCTTTTTCCCCAAATGTACAGACACAAAAGCTGTCTCAGGGAAATCCAAGGGGCTGTAGTTGAGAGCAAGGCCTTGATCCTCCAAGATGCTGAGCTTTCTGGGATTTAGCATAAAAACCCCACGTGTCTAGTTCCAAGCATGGGCCTTTATTGGGACTTGTCGCAAGCCCAGATACACACGTACTCAAGTGTTTTGCTGGACTGGGGACAGAGCATTCAGTGCTCCAAACATACAAGGCTGAAGTGCTTGTCATCAGGAATAAGCAATGCGATGTTCACTTCTTTCTTTAACAGTCACAGACATTAAAAAGTCAGCTTCTATCACCGAGAATCCATGGATACTCCCCTGCTCAGCAGTGAATTTAGAGTTACCATAAGAAGATCCAGCTCCACAGATTTAGCTTAGTAGGCATGGAGAAAGAAAGGGAACTTAAACACTACTGATATCTGAGCAATAACTAGCAGGTTTTCTGTTAATCTTGCTCTTTGGTTTCAAGGCATGTGCAGTACCTCCTATATCCATGCAGGAGCTTTGGGAATCTGCCCCAGTTTTCATCTCTTCCTCTGCAGACACATCCTGCTGTCCTGTTAACAAGACAAATTGAAAATGACATCAGCACGATGGCTGTGGGCAGGCAATGAATGGCAAGTTCGTCAAAACAGGACATGAACCTAACATATAGCACAGTCCTTTTCAGCCGAGTGCTGCTTTTTTTCTATTAAACAAAAAATGTTGGACGTATTTTATATGTGAAAATATCACTTAACAAACTCTAAGCATTAAGTATGTTAAATGGCTGGTCAAAACTGACCCTGAATCAACTTTTTTTTTTCTTTTGTAGCTCAGCCTTGACACACTGATTCTTATAGGAGCTGTTGCAAAGCACTCACACTTGACAGTTGACTTAGCAGAAGGAACAGAATCACCCCACAGGCTTTTAGAACAGCAGCAGCAAAAAAATAAGAAGGACAATAATAACAATGCTATGCACCCAAGATCAATATGGTTAAACCCACGTATTTGGAGATGTGTGTCTTTTCCAGCAACACCAGAGATTACTGCACCACAGCTGGTTGGCACACAACCTCTATTAGCCAATAGCATTTTCTTAAGGCAGCAGAGGTCAGGCTGAAACCCACTGGATGCTGAAACTGGAGGAACTAAGGTTCCAAACTGGTTCATTATCTCTGTCTTAAAGAATTTTGATACAAAACTTTACCTTCAGCTTGCTCTTGTTCACATCCCACAGGATGCACTGGGTCACTCTCCCGTGTGCCTTTGGAGTCTTTCAGGGAGTCTGAGGAAACAGCAAACAAACAAACAAATCCTGCAGTGGTTTTCATGCTGGAAAAGTCTGGTAGTTACTTCAGACACAGGTAGCCCTTAGGTGCCAGCTTCATATCTGGCATTCTGATATGCTGACAGATTTTCTATCTTTTTAACTACAGACTTATATACTACAAAAGTATACTCATGGGTTTCAATTATTCAAATTGATTTCAAAATCTGTACACTTACTGAGCAGTTTTTTGCCTGCAGTACAAACCTTAAACAAGGAGCTGGCAAGAAAGGACAGGTAAGAATAATCAGCAGTGCTACGGAGAATTTTATTTCTAATGAACGGAGTGGCACATAGCTATGAGAAACAGCACAAACCACCTACTTGATAAATAAAGTGATTTCTTATTTATTTAGAACAATGCCAACACTTTTCATGGTTGGACTTCCACAAGCTTGACAAACATTAAGTCCTATAAATCCCAGTGCAAATCCTAGCCTCATTTCACTTGGTGACAGAACTCCCAAGGTCATTATCGTGGCCAAGACTGTTTTTCCTTTTAGGGGAGACCAGCAAAACAAACTGCCCAAAGCTGTACCTTGAACCAGTGGCACAGTGAGGTTTAAATTAGACAATGTAAGTCCAATCGCTATCCTATCTGCAGTCTTCATAAACACAGGGCATTATTTTGTTGTGTCGAATGTTCTGACAACAGCCACTCCTTAGTTATTTTGTTGTGTCGAATGTTCTGACAACAGCCACTCCTTAGTTTTTGCATGGGTATGGAGAAATGCATTACTCCACCACAGTCAGGAAATCACAGCAACACAGCCACCCATTTTAATTCTGCTCATCTGCATAACACAGCTTTCACTGGATAAGGAGCTCTGTTTGAATCTTGTTAAAAAAACACCGCTGATCTAACTGGACAATTCTGCAAACTACAGGGGTAAGTACACTTGAGGTCATAACAACGGTAACAGATAATCGGTATTTGTGTTCCAGAGTGAAACATTTTCTGAAATGCTTCTAGATGGAAAACTTAAGTAATAGTGCCAAAAGATCTATGGTGCATGATACTAAATTACGCTATGACAGTCCTGTTATGGCTCTACTGCTGCAAGGTCTCTTTCTACAATATAGCAGAGCAAATCTTACAATATACCAAAGGATGCCCCTGTAAAACTCTGTTCCTGAAACTTGCCAAGAATAATCTCTGACGGATAAGTGGGAAAGCTCGGTTGTTAACATCTGATCCAAATTTAATAATCTGTAGAAAAGGTATGCAATGAAAGTGTGTGGCTTTAATTAACTGCAAATAATCCCCCAAGGCAAATATTTAATTACCTGCACAGCTTCTTACTTCTTTCATGGCATGACAATAAGTTTATAAATCCAAGTTTGAAAGCAGAATATCTCACTGATGTACAATTTACTAAAATTTGCCCTTGGTGCACTTTTTTTCACCCTACTGTGGACTTAAAACACTACTCACTACTATCAGCTGGACCACTGCACTGGCCTTTCATACTAGGATACCACATTGTGCTACGAGTTACAAGGGATTCCTATCAGCCCAAATCAGAGAAAAAATAAATGAGAATTTCATCAGATTCCAAGTTTAATCAAAAAGTGAGTTGAAGGACCCCTTGGTATAAATGGGAATGGCACTAAAAATCTGTAGGGAATTTTTCAAGCAAACTTTAAACCCATTGAGTGAAATTCTGCCTTTGCTTAAGTTTTTGACAAAGCTTTCAGGATATCAAAAAAGCCAAGATCTGTACCACCTGTAGCCCCATATGCTAATTTAATATAATCTTTTTTCTGTATGATTTAGTTGCAAGTTTGTAAAAAGAACTGTACTGACGAAGCTGGAATCAGAAGTCCTCTGCCTTAAATACCATGCAGCCCTTCAAACAGCCAAAAGTAATGATAAACTGTGATATTATCTACTACGGGTGGGAGAGATGCACGTGGCTCTGTCCCATCAGACCCTTAGAGCTATCTTATCCTACACCTATTGCACGGTAGTTCATAGTCCAAGACCTGTGCCTTTAATCTCAGTTCACAGGTGCCACCTTTTCTCCCAGAATGAGGAATGACTCCAATTTCATGCAAAAATCAATCCCCAGCATCAGAGGAACAATTACGTGCTTTGGTCAATAATAACAAATGGAGTTTAAGGAGCCTCGTGCTTGGTTGATGTATGTGCCCCATCACACTGCTGTTTGTCGTGGAGCATCACATAGCTTATGGCAAACTACAGTTATCACACAGCGTGGGGAGTTGTCACTACTCCCACCCTTTGGCACAGCTGGCAGTCTGACCCCGCAGCTGCACTGAGTGCCAGCATTAGGCACCACGGCTAGAGACCACCTATGCTATTTGGCACATCTTCAGACATTACCATAGCTGGCTCTACACAGTTTATTCTTACAGGACTGTAATTTTGTGTTAAGCTTCCATTTTTATCATAAACAGTTTTCTAATTGTTCCGGGGTTCAAGAAAGCAATTTAATTGCACAGAATTCCAAATTATCCCAGGCAATACACAATGACAATGTTGCACAAGTTATTTTTTGTAAAGCATGTTTCTGAAAAGAGCAGAACATGGTCAGGAGTTACGGCCTAGCTGTAAGAGTCCACTGCTCTTATTTCAGCAGTAGAAATCAGTCTTTGCATTAGTACGCAGATTCTGAGTTTCAAAATCTTTAAGGTCAAGACCATGTCAAAGATTTCTTCTTTTCAAATGCAAATATTAGATCAAATATTCAAGCCAAAATGTCCAAAGACAGATTTACTTTTAGGATTAACAAGAATAAAATAAAGGAATAAACACAGTTTTATGAAGAAAATCTGAGCCAAGCAAGAGTGAAAGTGTAAGACCAAATGCACCAGTCAATAAAAGCTGTTCCCAAATCGGATACAAGGCAAGGGTGCCACCTCCATTTCAGCTGGCAAGCAGTGGTGGGAATCCCACAAATGCTGATGATATACTACTTTCTGCATGCAAGTTTTCAGTAGGGTAGTGGTATTGCTCGGGCTCAGCTGGTCCTCTGTGCTCGCTTAGCCCTTTGGAGCCTTATGCAACTGGGCAGAAGCCAGTATCACAGTCCTAAATGATTCCAGGGTCTGCAAAAGCTCTGGCCATCCCTAAAGCCTTTGTTCATCTCTAATTGGCTAGGGAACTAACTCTGATTTTTTAAATGGCATAAAGCAGTGTTAGTCTTCTCCTAAGACTGCTACTTATCTGTTAAGTCGTACCAGAGAATCCAAGCCAGGATACTATTTTGCAGCACAGTATGCTTAGTTTTTTGGTAACACACGCTGGGCACTATTTACCTTGGGTAACCATAAATTGGGACTGTAAAGGTTAACATTCCTCCAGGCAGGACTGAAAATAATCAGTGTTTCTGATACTACACTGCAGCACAGTTCCTAATGTAATCATTGATCACACATGAATGAACCAAACACAACACTTAAGGACATCAATGAACCAAAGATAGGCCACTTTTATCTACTGCACATCAAGCATTGAAGTGCTCATTGAAGTCTGAGCGTGCCTTGGATCCTTCAAACCTGCTTTTACTTGGTAGCTGCAGTGACAGTGTCCACATCAGGGACGCTTGGCTTTGCACCCCTCCATTGTATTGAAACAACTGTCTCATGGGGCTGCATGGTTGAATGCACCTGGGAATTAGGCCCAACCTTTAACAACCCATGAAGTAAGTATCTGGACTTTAAGTAAGCCGATCAGAATACTCCCCAAGTATATTCACTGTTCCAATATATCAACCATATGTTGAATTCAGCTCCAAGAAAACCATGTATCTTGCAATAAACTATCAATCCTACCCTTCCTGCCAATAATCAGACACTATTTTGTCTAAATGCTGCATAAACCCCCATGCTTTTCCATGCCATTCACATTTTTTTTGACCGTATAAAGCAACGCTGCTCAAACAAAATTTTGCAAATGCTAAGGAAGAGGAGAAATGGTAAGATCTGAATGTTAAGTGGTTTTAATGATCTTTTAAAATTCACTTCTCCAGCTACTCTCTGTGTGGCTTATTTACTGAGTTGTTTCTAATGTGCAACACACCTGGGTCCTGCACACAGCATAGATAAATCACCATGTTTTAGGAAGCTGTAAGAAGATTAAAGAGGGGAAAAGCTGGTCATTATGAAAGAAACAGGTTCAGTGCATTTTATTTTTTAAGCATGATACTGTGAAAAATGACTGGAATATTTCCAGAGTGAAAGAAATCAAGCAGGCGTCTAAAATTACAGGTAATGGTGTGCATGGAGGCTGCCACATGATTAGGATATTCTTTTGCCTCATAAACCGAGAAAAATGTGATAAAATTAAGTACTATAAAATGGTGATTTATGAGAAGTTAGGGAGATATTCTTGAGCTTTGACTTTAAAATGTTATTTTTATATCCACCAAGATTTCATTTTAATCTATCTTTATGACAGATTAGATTTACTGGAGCCCAAGTTTATATGGCTTGGTAAAACAGACCTTTTTAGGTGGAACAACCTGTAGAGATATTTCTGCAAGTGTTCAGGTAATAGACCAGGCAGTTCATCTCCACAGGTGGGGTCCATGGAGTAATGCTCCCACCCGCTCATGCTTCAAGTTGACAGAAGAGCATCTCCTCTAACCTCACCTTCTGTCCACAACAGAAATCTCAGGCACAGCTGGTACGATAAACGTGGGCATCCTGCTGCTGCCGTCAGGGGCAGGGCCTGTTGAACAGGGCACTGGGAAAGGAGAAAACTAAGAAAAACCTGGCCACCTCAGTTAGACCCTTCCCAGGAGAAGATGCCACACTGCTGAAGGTAAGGGTTGAGGGGGACAGATGGAAGGAGTAAGGTGCTCGCATCGGACTGACGGGAGCACAGCTGGATGGCTCCAGGTCAGCTAATATTTAAAAATAAGTAGGATCTAAATAAACCAGCTAAGTAGATTAGTGTTAGCTGTGGTGGCTGCCTGTACTGGTGAAGGCTAGAGCAGAAATACCTCAAGTATTTTATGGGCTGGACCCCATCTGGATGCACAATGGAAAGGAAAAGTGAATAACCCACATTATGTACAGCTCAAAGTGGCCATTATGGAGGGTGTTAGGAGAATAGGCGCTTGGTTGGATGGTGATTGTTATGTACGTGGGTTAAAAAAACCCAAACCACACCATTTAGCTTCTAACCAAGGGAGAGAAAAATGTTATCACTGTGGCTGGCATGCAGAGCCACAGCTATGGTTGGGGGTGTCAAAACTCTTCCATTAAAAAGGTTCTTTTTCAGTTACCAATAATTGAAATTTTTCAGACTGAAATTTTCCAGGTCTAATCATAGCCCAAGGGTGAAGTAAAAACATTTCATTGGTAGCTGCTGAGCACTCAGCACTTCTGAAAATCAGGTCGTTCATTTAAATGTCTTAATATATACTTAAGAGCTGATTTTAAACACCTCTTTTTGAACATATTGGCTTTTCAGTCAATCTTTTTCACCCACTTATCAATGTCTAATTTACATCCATTTGCACAGGTCCCCTGCATTTGAAATGCTCTATCTTTCAGTTTATCCCTTCTCAATCATTTATGTCTTTAGGACATCAAGATTTTTCCATGGTGAGAACTACAGCTGGCCAAACAAGAATTTTATATCCATTATGTTTTACAGGGAGGATACTTACAGGCTTCTGGGTTGCACAAAGTGAGTTTTTAGGGCTAAGCCCTAGCCAAGGCATATACCTAACTCTGTTTCTGACAACATAAGCCCTCCAGCTGACTGAATCTGAATCCATTTCAGAGAATGTAGAAAAATAGTGACTTGCTTTAAATGGCACTCCCACAGGAGCACAGACTTTGGTGAACACCTGGAAATAATTAATCACTACTTTATTTTTAAAATTAATTAGCATATGATTTAATTTAGTTGACCTTCAAATGAAAATTCAGTTCTTATCAAGTGCTAATGAATTAACATCAGCGTATTGTGCACAGAAACTTTGCCATGATTGCATAATGGGAAGTTCATTCTTCACCTGTACTAAAGCCCGTTCCTTTTTTCATTTTTTCTACCAGAAAGCCCTATCATTAAATCAGGTTAAACAGTAATTGGTAGGACAGGTAACTTCAGGTGGAGATGCAGAACTCTCTCTCTCTCACACACACACATACTCTTTTCACAAAAAGAAATCACAGGTTCAAACGAATTCACAGCTATATACACTATTGTCCATTTAAAATGAGTTTGCAGTCCCAGCACAATCTTGTATGGACAGGCATACTAGACTGAATGCAGCCTGTCTGATACGTGTTTTATCTGCTGCATAAACATTAATGACTTTAATCACTTTCTTCTGCCCTTACACTTCATAAAGGGAAGCATCTCTAACTTGAAATATGCTGTGTATAAAGGATCTACTTCCATATGCACAGTAATGAAGTGCTACAAAGGTGCTGCCTAGAGATGTCAGCTCTCTCCCCAAGAGCTAATAGCTATGCATGCAAGTTTTCAAGGGTAAAACTGCAACATTTCTTTGCGGTATTTCCAGACAGTGGAAATAGAAACTCGGCACAGAGTGGAATAAGAGGATACCTCCACAGCATAACATCAAATATCTTGATATTCTTGCAATATGACTGTTTTGCTGCTTTTTTTTCTGAGGACAGATAGAGCACTCAAAAAACTCAGTCTGCTCAAAGGCCACATGCAAACTGGGCCCATGTGGACTTTTTTTTCTGGACAGTGTCTCTTCTATTGTGACTAACAGAAGAGATATACTTTCACATTCATATGAGATTTGTAATCTCACAGTAGGTTTTTCATTTTAATTGGAGCCCCGCAAAACATGATTCCTGCATTGTTCCATGCACTTATCACGAAACATCCTCTTTTATGTTCCCATTCTTCCCCTTTTACTTTAAAGAAATCTGATAAAGATGACTCAAGTAGAACAAAAATACTAGAACTTCAATGGTAGCAGAGATGCATGTGCTCTGTTTTGAATATCACCACATTTTAGAGCAATAAATAACTGTTTCAATGTGTTTGCTATATTCTAAACCCAGAAATATGAGAAAAAATAAGCAGAAAAACTACTAGTCTCAACTCTAACTGGAGGCAAAATACTTTTTTTGGTACGCTCACAAGAACTGACATTTTAAAGACTGCTATACTTCCATAGTAGGCTTGGAAACCTCCTATTTTGAGTGGTTTAAACTATGCATTTTGGGAATATGTAGCCTAGGCTGACTTGCCACAAATCTCCTTTCACAGTAATTAGGTGAAAGGACTGAAAAAACATAATTTCTTTAAATGCTTTACATCCACTTCATTTAGTTGAAGATAAACTACAGAAATGAGTATGTTCCAGAATCTGGCAGGTTTTAGCTGTGTTAACTCAGCGGGCAAACAATTTGAAGGCTGAAATTTATTTCGGAAGCAGCAGGTGTTTTCAGAAATGCCAGGATTTTGTAAAAGTGCCATTTCCCAAGCGGTAGCAAGTTTTTTGTAACACTAGTATTCATTTTAAAATGACTCAAAAGCTAAAATCTGAAAAGTTGAAAATCTACTAATGGAAATAAGGATGAAAACCATGGCCTGGTGGATGTGGTGGCCTCATCATTCAATATTCTTGGTTACCTTTAAAAAACTAGCAAGTAAATCCCAAAACATGTTCTTTTCCCCACCATTCCTTTTTTTCTAGTTGTAAGACTTACAAACAAAATATATGGAGGAAAGTCTGTCTTACTCCTTTTCCCCTACCAGATGCTACCCATCTTTTGAGGAGAGGTTGGACATCAAAGAGAAACTGCCCTTTGGATTTCTCAGGGCACTGTCTCTTCTGTCAGCCTCTCAAGAGAAGAGGAAAACACTATACTCTTAGCATATAATAGATAAAGTGAGACTTACACCACTAAGATGGCTACTTTCCTGAGAAGAGACAACTAATACAATGGGTCAAAAAAATGGAGTGGTTACACATTGAGATGATCACTGAAAAGCATATCAGAAGACACTGGCTTCATAGTCAGGAACAAGCACTCAAAGCAATACCAAAATGTTGGGATCTTCAGTAAGACTGCAGACAGCAAAATAAAAACCTCCAAAGCCTCACCATGACCCTCACATTACGAAACATAAAAAACACACCTGATGGGGGATCTTATAGATACAGGATACATAAACAAATGTCAGCAAAAAAAGAGAAATGAATGGCAGGCAATCACCAGCTATGCTGGGGCTGAATCTATCACTATTTCTGCCTTCTACTAGCCTTGCCACGACTTCAATCTGTGAAGATAGCAAAAGCAAAAGCCAGGCTCCAGCAAGGGTTTATGGTTTTTTTTCCCTGCAGGATCAATCAATCAGTTAAGAGAGCACTTAAATCAACCTGCATAAGGCTTTGAACTCATAATCAGGTAAGTATGTGGGCTCTCTAGCATGTATCTTCAGAACAAAAGGGCAAAATCTCACACCCTGTCACACTTATCTAGAAAAATGAGAAGAGTCAAGCAGCGACGCTGAATTAAACATTAAATCTTTAAAAATAAATAAGTTAATGGACGTTAATATAATTATGTTATCTCAGTAAAATGCATTAAAACTTTCTTTTAGTCTTCCTTGAAGGCTGTACTGATGGACTGTATTTATTATAGATAGCATAACTCCTGTTTTGAATTACCAGTAGCGAACATTTTGTAAATCACCCAGGCTTTTTCATGACGTACCCCCACAAAAATGCCAAAACCCATAGACTGGCACAAGCAATTAATAGCATGATATCATAAGAGTATCAAAACCAGTACATCTGTGCACTGGTTCCTATCTGTAAACCAACAACTCCACAGGAAAAATCTCAGCTTGAAACATTTAAATTAGATCATCTCTCTTTCTTGTTTCCTAAACTCCCTGTCATTTGGCTCTCTGACACTTTTAAATATTTATCACAAACTAAATGATCTGAGTGCCCAGCACAGTCTGCACAAGATAAACATTGCTTTCTCCCTCTCAATTATGACTTCATCTCCTCCTGTCTCCTCTTGATGTGTTTATAGCTATTGTGTTTTTTCTTTTTCCCTGTCAGGAGAGCACCAAATAGGGAGCTAATATTGCTGAGGTAGATGTGCACGCTTAAGTTTCTGCCTGTGAGTTGCCCCAACGAGCCCAAGCTTTGGGCTTATTTCTGATGTGTCATGTATGATATTTTAGTATTACCTCTATAACAAGGGGATTTAGGAATTCACAGCATCTCTCCTACCAGCACAACAGCTGGTGCCAAGTACTTCATTACGAAGACACTTGTAAATGAAAATCTAAGCAATTACCTATTTCTGTATTGTTTAACTGTGATTTTGGCCATTTCCAAACAAAGGAAAATAAGGCTTTATGAAATGTCCTCTTGGGACTGGATATTTTGAAACACCATTTACAATCTGTACCTTTATCCTCACTCAGCTCTGCTTCTTCTGATGATGACAGGCTGGGTACAGCTGAAGGTTTCATCTCATCTATAAGAACCAAGGAAATGAAAGAGAAGTTATTCATTAGATAGTAAACTGATGAACCACTTGACTGGAAAAAAAGTGTTAAGCTTTATTGAGGCAAGATACTAGACCTGAATTTGATTTACTGGGCTTCGATCCATTCACATTGCATTCACTGGCCATTACTGGTCTGATTGTCTTCCCTAAGCCAGGGGTAAACTTACATTACAATACTGCCAGATCAAGTCTATATTTCAATTTCTCATAATACAGAGAGAGGAACAGCTATCAGTTTCATGGGTAGGCTGGTGTTGCTATTTGCTTTGAGATTCCTTTTTTCATTTAACCCATCTATTTTGAGAAAAAAACCAATTAAGCCATTCTTAACTTTAATCATGTCCATGAATTCCATTGGAATCAAAATGATTACATGCAAATGCTTTCCTGAAAATAAAAGCTTTCATGAATCAGGCCTGAAATTTAGCAAGTCCCTGAAAATCTGTGGATTTGAGTTTTTTAATGGTAGAGCATGCAGTTAAAACTATTGTAGTTAACAGATAAAACTAGTACCTGAATTTATTATAGTTTTTTAACTTTCACTGTTACCTTTTCTTGGCAATTTTTATAGTTCTAAAACATTTATAAGCCTTTGTTTTCATTTCTAGCCTTTGATTTCTTTCAAAAAACTTGCTTCTGTGAATGAGTATTTTTAACTAGCTTGAAACAAGACCTCTGAACCACCCGCCATTTTGTTTTTCCGCATGTTAACTGTGAAGTTCACTGATGATAGACTGGAGGCCAGACTTTAAAAAACCCTCACAGTAATAGCTGAAAAATTTCAGGCCAGTCTTTGTACACTATAACTGGCTTTTTCACTACTGTATAATAAGAATATATAAATCTTTATGTAATGGACCGAGTAAGAAAACAGTGTCTATTTTTTATCCTACATTTTCTTTCCTAATATTGAAGTATACGACCTGTGATTTGTCATACTCAGATGAAGGTTTAGAAAATACAGTTTAGAAAATACACATAAGAACTTTAACATTTGATGGGATTGCTCTTTACCATGATCATTCACAGTGATTAGAAACGTTTTAGGCATACAACTGTGTATCTTGGAAAATCAGGTCATTTCCTACTGCTAAGAAAGGGCACAGAAGCAACAATCTAAAAGTTCCTGATGATGTTTTGTCTCCACAAGGAGTTGAGTGGAAAGCAGCAGCAACTCATTAGCTGAATGTAAGTCGAGGTAATTGTACACCTCTCTGTTCTTGTCACTGTGTGAACCAGTAGGGATAAATGTTAAGCCAAATAATTTTTTCCTGTAACACTGTGCGCCTGTGGCCGTGGAGGTGATTCATGAACTATGGGTAGGCACAACGCTATCTTTAGGCATGTACCTAAAACATGTTCCTAAAGTATGACATTTTCTGGATCTGGGACCTAAAATGTCTGGATCTTTTCTTTGATGCTTTTCATGATAGTAACAAAACATGACTACCAATATGAGATTGCAAAAGAATGTACATCATGGCTCTGATAAACCAGCTCTGACAGCTTGTAACATAGCAAGTCATAATGATGGTTTTGGGAAAAACACAATGCTTTTAAGACATCTCCAGTAGCAAAGTAATAATTTAGAGAGGTATATATTCCTTAATTCTCTTGGGAAAAATACCTCATTCAATTGAACTGTTTTGCAAATCAAAATACCAGGGAAATATACACCCCATCAGAGTGAATACACCTGACAAGCACAATGGGCTGTATTTGGCATCTGTAGACAGTAGTATAACTGGGTTTAACAGGCATTCTGCAGGCGGAGCTAGAAGCTCCTAGCAGTACTAGCTCTTAGGCAAGCTAGCAGCCAAGCAGTATTTGGTACAGTTAAAAGCTCAATATTGCTTGGGCAAAGATATGCCCCTGCCTAGTCAGACATTCAAAATGGAGTCTAGATTCAGACAGAGTAACTCATTTCTCCCTTCTCCCTGGTCCCCTTCGCCTATTTAAAATATGACTAGCATAAAAATGAAAAACCCAGGAAAGGAAACGTGGTTGTCCTCCAGCACTTACAAAATAGTACTGCATGCTTATCTTGGGGAGGATAAAGGCCCTAGGTCCAAAGTTTGCTGAGGTCCATGGGAATCTTTTTTATTCTGTAATACTGTGTGCCTATGGCTTCACCTCCTACTGTTTGCCCCACGTGAGGACATAAAGAAGAGGTGATAAAGAGGACATGAAACATAGAAGGATTTCAAGCACTTGTGGACAGCATTGGCTGTTAACACCTAGCTGCAGAAGACTGACCTGTGGACTGCAGAGAGAAATGCTGCACTTCCACATATGCAGTGCCCAATGCATAGGACAAAAAGAAGGACCCTTATCAAGTGAACTCCTCATCTGGAAAACAGCCACAATGCAGTAAACAAGCCAAGATAAGTCAAGAATCTAGGCCTTCTAAATTTTTTTGCTGCATTTACTGGCTGGCCTTCTTCAGCTCAATCTTCCACATATTGAAAATAATCTTCAATTCTGATTTTTAAAAAAAAAGAAGTTCTGAAGAAAACCAATTCATGCTCTTTGGATTAAGTATGTGTAGGCAACATTCTGCACTACAATGAGAAAAAACCCAACCAAACAAGAAAAGCATTGGGTTACATGTAATACTACACTAAAAAATCCTTAAGAAATAAGGGGTTTTGCAGATATTTTGATTGTCACTTCAGCTCTTTTGATAACTGATTAATTTTAGTTGTCTTTTGCATTGAACAGAGTTGGGTAGGATGAAAAACACAACCATAAACAGAAAAAAAAAAAAAGAAAATCTCTTGTGAACATAGAGTGACATTATATTTTAAAATATTGAACTCACTATAATTTCTAAGCATGCCATCTGCAAAACCCACTGCTCGTGAACTCTGACATTCATTCGCAGTATATGCAATATCTTTCTGTGTGGATTTAAATCTTCATAACCCCTGAGACTTGTGTGGACAATTTATTAAAACTTGAAAATACCCTTTAAAATCATCAGAAGTACAGTTTTGATCAAAAGAAGCCTAATTCCTCCTTCTCCAAATTTCCTTTTCCCCCATTTCTATTCTATGCAGAGGGCTACTCTGTTGTAGACAGAGGGAAAATTATTTCTTTCTAGTTAGAGGATTAGCTAGAGTTAGTCCACCTTAAAGGGAGAATGTAGAACTGGTAAGCTGAAGAGGGAAGTCTGCATTCCTGCATTGCAATACATTCATTCATAATGAATGGAGTTTTGGTCTCTAATGGGAGAATTGCTCAAGACCTGAGCTAATCTGGTGAAAATGTACAAACATTCTCCTTCAATAGCACTGTGTAAGGTTATTGTTCACCAAGGTGGATAAAACCTAAGAAAGTACTTTAAGGAACTTGGCACAAACCTGCTTCTCCGCTCCGGGCCTCGGTTTCTTCAGTGTTTTGCTTTTCTTCTGTGCGGTTACCACCTATCGAGGAAAACATATAAAAATTATTTATGATATATCTTTTTATTGGTAACAGCAGCAGCAATATTAATTGTAACTTATTCAGCACAAACCGCTAATTTACAGCAAAGTGCCATGATAAAAGGGGAGAAATACAAAGGTAAACTGAAAAAACCTGCAAACATAACCAGTTACATTTAAAACAGTCACATTTTCACATCTCAAACTGAGGAAGGGGGGTTAGATTAAAGATTTTATCTCAGTAGGCACACTGGAAATATCTGTATACTAAATAAAGGTATGTTCCTCTAAACACTGTCTGCAATAGACGAAATTGTTGCTCAATCTTAGTCTATGTATTTTATAAAGATTTTTTCTAGGATTATTTTCCTCCAGTAACATTTCCACAAGATCCTTGAAGTGGCCGTGTTTCCAATGTGCAGAACCTACTTTAATGTCTATGGAAGGTAAGAATAGGAGAGGGAGAATTGCCCAAATTTTATTTTAAAGCAAAAGGCACAATGCCACTTAGCATAAAGTATAAAAATGCACCACAAACGATTGCAAAGAAGAGAGCAAAATAAACCAAAGTAAGATTGCTAGGATTGAATGCAGTGTTCCCCTTTTTACATTCACATTAATTCCCAATTTTCTCCACTACTTTGCATTTGCACTCACTATCCATTTTCTTCCCTCCAGCTCCCTTTTGGAAGGCAGGTAGCAAACAGCAAATTACTACCCAGAAAAGTAATACCCTAGGGAACATCTATGGACATGAGATCAAGCTCTCTTAACCTTTGCTTGGCCCGATTAGAAATCTATCGGGAAGTCTGTATCTTCAACGATGGAGAAGGCTGGTTTAGCTTCATAATAATAACAGAGGCTGCAGTGCAGCATGCTGGATCAGATGCAATGGCTACACTCACTCCTTCCCAGCATAGCGAGATAGACAGCAAGAACAGCTGAGTACCAGCCTTAATGAGGCATTGGAAAACTGACTGCTGAACATATACACTGGGAGAAAGGAAATTCATTCCCAGGCCTGTAAATGGCTTGATAATGATATACATAATTTTTGCTGTGATCTTTTCTGGCTCCTGGGTTTTTCTGATTACAGCTTCTCTAAAGCAATACGGTTAAAGTTCCTCGCGCCTCCACCTTGCTTTTACTTAACATATGGTTGAAGAAAACGGCAGTAGCCCAAAAGCAATTAGGTGGATGGAAGAAAACTAGAGAAAGCGTGTGTGTTTCAGAAGCAAATGTGCATCTGGTGGCACACTGCATTCAGCTAATATTTAAAGGCTGAGGTATGATGCTCTCCCTCTTTCCAGCAGGCAATACATCCCGGCATCCAGCAGATGGGACTAGTGGAGAAGTATTTCCAGGCTGACCCTGCACAGAGCTGCTCTCAGGATGAGCGGAGATGAAGCAGCAGTTTGACACCCCACCTGAGAGGGGAGACGTGGGCAGGGAGCGGCTGATGGCCATCAGCAGGGACTCAGGCATCCTACCTGCTTGGTAATTCTTTGTACCGATTTTTACTAGCCTTAATGGATGACTAGCTATAGTGATTTCTTAGCACATTAGTGAGCTCTAACCTGTAAAAAATTGCATTACATAGATGACCAAAATGGCTTAATAAAACCAGCTGGATTTTTTCCCTCCCCGCCTTGAAATCAAATAGTGCTCTCTTCAAAAATCAGTGTTCTGCCTGTCCACGCACAACAGGAGAACTGCATGCAAAATAGTAAGTTAGCTGTACTAGAAGATAAACTTTTCTCTCTCCCTCCCCCTTTTCTTTTAAAACATGGACTTGGGACTTTGCAAGCTTTGCAGCAAGCAATTAATAAATATGGAAAAACACATTGTCGTGGTTTAACCCCAGCCAGCAACTAAGCACCACGCAGCCGCTCACTCACTCCCCCCCCATCCAGTGGGATGGGGGAGAAAATCAGGAAAAGAAGTAAAACTCCTGGGTTGAGATAAGAACGATTTAATAGAACAGAAAAGAAGAAACTAATAATGATAATGATAACACTAATAAAATGACAACAGTAGTAATAAAAGGATTGAAATGTACAAATGATGCGCAGGGCAATTGCTCACCACCCGCCGACCGACACCCAGCCAGTCCCCGAGCGGCGAATCCCTGCCCCCCCACTTCCCAGTTCGTAAACTAGATGGGACGTCACATGGTATGGAATACACTGTTGGCCAGTTTGGGTCAGGTGCCCTGGCTGGGCATGAGAAGCTGAAAAATCCTTCACTATAGTCTAAACACTACTGAGCAACAACTGAAAACATCAGTGTTATCAACATTCTTTGCATACTGAACTCAAAACATAGCACTGTACCAGCTACTAGGAAGACAGTTAACTCTATCCCAGCTGAAACCAGGACACACATCCTTTACATCACCAGGACATGTTTCAAAGGGATAAAGTCACCTAGCTCAGGAGCTGCAGAAAGGAACAGTACGTTCAAGACAATCCTGTAATGCAACAGTGCAGTGACACTTGGAAAATCTTTACCATTAGGTCAGATCCAAAGAGAATATTGCATCACTGTGAAACAAGCGGTGCCAGAGCATTAAGGATTTCATTATGGCCAAGTGCAACATGTTTTGCTTTGCACAGAAGGACTTTACATTCAGAAAAAGCAGGTCAGGCATAAATGGTAACTACCAATATATCACTGAAAATCATTTCAGCTTTTACCTCACTGCATTCACAACATAAAATTACATTTCTAGACAATACTTTTTCTACATTCATTATAACAAGTATGACTATAACCATGGGTTATTTGGCTAAAGCCAGGTATTTCAAGGATTCATTAATGTTTATTGCCAAGGGACTACACCTCTTGTTGAAGTCACTTACTCAGAGCAAACTTAGAACTACAAAAGAAAGTTTAAGTGATCTTCTGGTTTCAGATTATCAGATAAAGCACATATTCATCAGTACATTTTGTCAACCCTAGGTCTATAATTTCACTGGAGAGTCACTGTTTAAAACTGGTATAATAGAACAATAATTACAGCACTGTATATTGGATTCTCAACATGTTTTCCATCTAACACTTCATTTTGTTCCATTAGAAAGAAAAATGTAAAAGACTTTAAGCAGAAGCTTCACCTCTTGTACTCTGACCCAGTCCAACAGACTGACTGGATCATGACATGAAAATTAATCTCAATCAGCATATTGAAAGTATGTGTTGTGCCTGCCAAATGACTTCAATACAATTAGAGAAAAGGAAATGTTAAAAAATTAGGAATGGACAAGTGATGCTCCAGTAGATGACTTGCAGAAGGAAGGGTTAAGCTCTGCTTGGCCTGGAGAATCTCTTCATCTCAGGAGAAAGGGAGGAAGTGTAGTACAAATACACTGATAAGAAAGCAAACTATAGGGTGGAGAAGTGACTAATCCCAAAGCATCTGACAAACATTTTTTTCAGTTTTTTAAAAACCCTTCTAATGAGCCTCTCACTGAATGTCTTCTACTGATGAAGAGTCTTTCTGTAATTATTGCTCTCCATTGCAGTTGGGTGCAGAGCAAATGGAAAGGCTGTAAGTAGCACATGCTCAAGGCAAAGAGCTGGAAATATATTTTACAAGAGTAGCAAGCCATTTTTTCATCATATTTTTATTCACCCCCGGCTCTCCTTTTCTTCAGGCAGAAAAGCCAGACCCAGTGCATTTCCCTTGAGTCTTCCCCGTGACATTTTTAATAATAAAAACGTCTTTTCCACTGGATGGCTTCTACAGTATCTGCCATCCTTCTCTTTCCACTACTGCAGCAATTGGCGATTGCATTTCCTTTAGGTGAAAGCTGTCCTCACAATATCTGCTTTTCTATTATACTAGTAATATAACAGCAATCTGTCACTCACTCCAAAGGAGATAGAAAATGTGGTGAACGGCATGTCGTGTCATTTTAGGCCACCAAATGTAAATGATTTTGAACCACGTCAAAAGACAAATGGGAACATCTGTTCCTGTTCCCCAGCATGGCAGTCAGTTGAAAAAAACCAGGAGTTTGAGAATTACAGTAGCACCGTACAAACAAAATAAGCACATCACACACTAAAATACCTACTTCTGGCCATATATTTTGCTTTCCCTTGCCAAGCTGACTACTGCCTGATAGGCAGCTTGGTCTGTCCTCTTGGCCTTTTTCTTTGAGATCAGCAAGAAAATTCCCCCCCAGTTGATATATACCCTCATTTATATTTGGTAGAAAACAGGCAAAACAGTGATCAATCTGCACACTCAGCAAGCTGGCAGAGCAAGCAGCACTTCTAACTAAACTAGAAAACCGGATACTCTGTGAGTGCCTGCCCACTTTATGTTAAGGAGAGGTATTTAGCATGCACAGTCATATGCCAGCTGCAGTAGCAGCCCCCAAATGAAGCAGATGATACGATAAATAACAAGCCGGCAGTCAGGTGGGAGAGGGCTGGGACAAGATCCCTATGAAAGTCCAGAGGACAAAACTCTCAGCAGCAGCAGCACCAGAGCAGGTTTTAGTAATTCTTCCCATTTCCTCCGCGAGAGTCTGGAGGCACATGGCTTTTCAGATCTGTCACTGTTCTTGCGACAAACATAGCTAGTCAAAAATATTAATAGCCTGCTGGCTTCTTGGCTCTTCCCATTTCAGAGCTGAATAAGTGCCAGGTTTGCTCATACACCTACTCCTCTTCAGCAGTACCTTTCTTCACAAGCAGTCAGCAACATACTTAGAGTTTAGGCTAAAGTCAGTGTCTCAAAAACTGGTGCAAAAAGATCTCTCAAAAATTGGTGCAAAAAAGACATTTTCCAGAAGAAAACAGAATCGCAGATAACGTTTTTAGTTAAAGGAAGAAATTCTACTTGAACAGTACAAACCAGTCTACCCTCTCCAACTTCTACCCTCCAACACAGACATTATTAATAAAAAAATTGTTTTTACTACTGAGAAAGCTGTATTTATATCATCCATAGTGTGTCAACTATGGATGTAGTCAGAGTAAGGTTCCTTCCAACAACCTCTTCCTTCCTGAAGTAGAAATAAAAGAGGAGGGCCAATGCCTCAGGCTCACTTCTTGTTTGCCACTCCCACATATCTGTGGATGTACCACATCCCCAAGCACCAGGTTTGACCCTGTTACATCCCTGCATGGCTCTTGCCATGCAAGTCTGGGTGCATCCTCTGGTTCTCCAGGTGGCCAGTGACCATGCATCTCTCCTGCGGTCTGGCCTTCAAGCTGGGCCATACTTCTATGACAAATGCAAATACAAACCAAGATCTGGCAGATAAAGGATGCCAGTTTTGACTTATCTTTTCTACAGCACAAAAATATTGCCACAGTAATCATACTAATAATATGAAGGTCCTTCTAGGATAAGAGGGAAACTAATTAATGAGAAAATTAAAAATATAGGCCTTGATCTTACAGCTGTTACATTCTGCACACATGAGTAGATAAGCTGACTTCAGTGAAACTCCTAAAATGTGAGAAGAAAGCACATGTATATCCATATATACACTCAAGATCACACAGCCTGCAACCATTTTCAGACTATTCCAGTGGCAAAATGATATCAGACATAAAACAGGAAGCACATACACACAAAGGCCATTATTGTAGAACTACAAATGCATTAAAATGAATCATTAGGGTGGTGGCCTGAGGTTACTGAATATTTTCAGTTTGCATTTTAATTTCTTTTAATTAAATTATGATTTAGGTCAGTTTTAATCACTACTTGTATATGACCCCTTTGGGGTAAATTTTAAGAAGGGTTAGTAAAGAGTTATCTGCAGTAATTGCTTAATGGAGTTGTGAGACTTCTTCCCTCTGTGCTGCTTCAACAATTTCCCTCACTGCAGATGCAGACCTGAATGTGCTGATGTCAATGCACCCAGCCTAGCAAAGTAGTCAGCATAATAAATAACAGGTTTTCATTTTCATGCAGCATTTTGTCAAGAATTGTCAAGGAGTGTGGGAAAAGAATGAGAAAACTGTAGCTTGTGGGGATTATCTCAGAGGTTAAAAATAACATTATTGTATTTCACCTATTTAACATCCTGAGAAATATAGCAGCCTAATCTAAAGCCCACTGAAGTCACTAGGCATGTTGCCCTTGCCTCACTCCTCCATGGATCTCAAGGCAAGTAAATTGGTTTCATTATACCTTTTCCTGGCTAGGGAAGAACCAGGGGACAACAGTTACAGCATCAAATTAGGTGCTTGGAAGACATGAGCACTCAGATTTGTCCCAACCCACTTCGTACATAACATTGCTGGGAACGTGGCGCTGGGCTGGTTTTTCACTGGGTATAATTCTTCTGTCTGACATACAGCGTGACTCAGATTTTGCAGTACAGGTGCCTGGCAAGAGATATTTAAAATTTCATTGCCAAAGATGCTGATCATCACTGTTTCTGACAATCTGCAACTCTGTTCAAAACAAATGAAAGCAGACATCACCTGGAAGCTTGAGCTGTTCAGCATAAGCAGAATATGGACACCATACCCTAGACATCATACGTAGCCTGTACAGAGGACAAAGATAGAACTGGCATTTTGATGCAAAAAATACACACACTGTGCTGCACAAGTATTACCACTGTTATCATAGTATACAAAAGTGGACAGAAATCACTCATGTGAGTTGATGCATGAAGAGCACGCCGAGGCAGAACTCAGAGCAGAACGGAGGAGCCCTGACTCCTAGTCCTACAGGCAGTCCTACCTAAGAGACAGAGAAAGAAATGGACCCCATATGTGAAGGTGCACAATACGATCACAAATTTTATCGTTACCATGTCAATTTACTATTTGTTCATACTTTCCTGGTGTGCCTAAGAGACTGTGTAACTACACACCATTAAGGATTGCACAGCTTCTTTTCCAAGCCACAGTCAAAATAAAACAGGAGACCTATTTCAATTTTTTGCATAGAGGTCACAAAATCATGTGGTGTGGCAATGTAACAAAGTGAAGAAATGGATGGGGAAGCCACACAGGAGATCACACTTGTTAAAACCAGCATAAAACGTGAACCAAAACATGCACTATTTTGCATCAATATTTCAGAATTAAGGGACTAGCCCTGTGCACTGGACCTGAACAATCAGGATGGTTTACTGTTATTCACATCATGGTTAGAAGTGAGAAATGAATTCCTTGACAGATGAGTCCCCTGCAGGTACGCTGTTTTGCACTGTGTATAATCCTCCTCTGACAACACTGCATTAGTCACTTTAGTAACTTAGTATTTTGCACCTTACCTCATCTCAGGAGAAAGAAAATCTACTCTGAAGCATCTAGTGTGGAAACAGGAATTGCAACTGTTTGCCTGGTACGGTTTACACACACATAATTTGGCTGCTAAAAGAAACCCAAATGGGTAAATAGTCAACATAACAGGACTGCACATCACCTGCAGAGGCCAAAATGAGCTGCATTTTCCAACTTGTCTTGTGTAGCCACTGCACAGAAATTGAATGAAACAGTAGAAGCCACTTCAGCAATGAAAAGCATCTTCTAAGAAGGGTTTGCTCAGACAGCAAATACAAATAAAAATACAGATAACGTCCTATTTTTCCCCTGGCTAAGTGGAAGGTGATCACCCAGTATTCTGAGAGCTGTAATCAGTCAAGACAGATGGTGGACTTCAAAACGGAAGTGAAAAGAGAAGCTGTCAACCAAAGTGCATAGGGGTTAACAGCATCACTTTAAATATAACCAATCTGCATTAAGGTGAAACATTTCACAGACATGTTTGATATACATGCTTCCCAGGGAATTTCTTCTGTAGTATTTTATCTTAATTTAAAATTTTATTTAAGGATTTGGTTTGGTGGCAAAAAGAATACAGCAACTTCTAAGCTATCTTAATAAGAAGCAGCACTCTTAAGGCTGAATAAGAGGGTGTGTGTTTTTGAAGTATAATTATGTGTCTAGATGTTCATTTTTAGTAGATTATGAGTGAAGCAGAAACTTACTGAAGAATATTACTGCCCTGTGGGATGCAAAGAAGAAATGTAGATACAATTTCTCAAATGATAAAAGAATTGCTTGCTATAAACCGAGGAACATTTAAAAAATAATCATAAGTCAAATCTAGTTAATATTAATCCATACCTTAAAGAGAGAGACAATCAAGCCTGCATAGTATTAGCAAGCCCTTAGAAAAGACGCTTTGAATATCATTGTGTAATGGTAACACAGCAGCTGTTGCATGCACCACCCCAGCCCCAGGGAAGATTAAGCCCACCTCGGAGGAAAGCAGCACAAACCAAGCACTGTTGACTTCTGTGGCTGCATACACTGTATTCCTCTCTGTGAAGCTAGGGAGAGCAGAAAAGCTGCAGAATTTGTGGTATATAAAGGAGAACCAGGAAGGGGATGCCTTACGTTAATCTCACAATTAAAGGACTAAGCCATAAAATGAGTTTTATTTTCTAGTCCCAAGACTATGCACTGTTTGTCATTGGACAAAAACTTTTTGGGAGAAGGGATGAGGAGCCAGGGTGTCTCCCTCTTGGTGAGCATCCTACCTAATTGCCGTAACATGCTGAACCAAGGAGTTGTCGAGATAAGTTGTGACTTCATTTTGCCTCATTTCTACTGTCTACTCCAATCACTAGACTGACATCTCTCATGTACAGAGCATCCACTGAGTGAGGCAGGAGCCTGCTGGTGAGCCTCGGACTCCTGACACTGCCAAGCAACATTTCAGACATTTGAAGTTGCCCTTGAAAGCCAAGGGGTCGATAGTGTGATGACCCCTTCAGGCAAAGGAACCAGCTCTACCCACTATCTTAAAGCTGATTTGTGTTCATTTTGACCTTCCTGGCCTGGCTTATCCATCAAACTGTTCTCTTCCCCACCAAGTGAAGAGGAAGCAGACAAAGTTCATCCTGGACGAGCAATTCCAACAGACCAGCTCCTTGCACATACACTGAACGTCAGCTAAGGTGATCGCATGAGACCAACAACCTATCAATCTATCAGGAAGAATCTGGTCATTCATTTTGGGAGAAGCTTATGAGAAAAGCTGGAGCAAGACAACTTGCAGAGCTCCAGTTCTGTCCCTCGAGGGAGGGCAAGGAAGATCCTGACCTCAGGAGGCACAGAAATGGCTTTTGCTGCATGGATTGATTATCTTTCTCCTGGAGGAGGAGAAAGATCAGGCATTTGTGCTGCTGTTATTAGATGTATTAGTTGTCTTTGATACAATATTGATCACCTGCAGACCATGGTGAGAACGGATGGGGCAGCTCTTGGGCAGGCTCCATATTATATCTGAGAAATCCTCTAAGGAAGGAAAGGCCAAACAGTTTTCCTTTTCCCAGTATCGAGAAAATCTGTTGCACACACTTTGCTATTCAGTACATACAGGAGGACATTTGGGCAGGTAGCTAAGAGAAATAGGGAACATTTTAAATTCCTGTTTTGTTAGACTTTTATAAAAATTGTTTGCTTTTGCTTGGTGACAATCAGTAGGATGAGAACAGGTGACCTGTGGCATTTGTGCTAACTCGTTGCTGCTATGCTGTGACAAGTACTGCCATTTTGTCTATGTAATTACTTTAGGATTGTGTTAGGAAGCTATTGAAGTAAGACATGCTAAGTTTTGTTTAGTGCCAAACATATTTTTCTCACTTGAGACTTTACAATCACTCAATCACTGAGTACACCTAGTCAGAAGGGGAAAGGCAAAATTATCACTGGCTGATTTTACTCTCCCAGGACCTGGGGGGGTGGGGGGTGGGTAGAAAAACAAAAAAAGAAAATTATACTGCATGTTTGCACATCTCAAACCTGAAATACTGCAGGGAACCTGGGAGTAAAGAGTGTTTCTCCATGTATCCAGTCTGTCCATTTCCCCAGACAATAACCTGTGCTACAACGCAAAAAATACTGAATACAACCATTGACAGGAGAATCTGCTATGCAGTTCACACTTGCTTTTCTCTATCAGTGGTCTGAAGGCAGAGAACTATATCTAATAGCATAATAACAGACACCATTAATACTTTAGAGGTTCAGTATAGAATTGCTTTCATTAGCACGTCAAGTGTTTATTTTAGCTTACTGCAAAACAAGCTCCTTACATACAGCCACTTATTTGACTTTCCTTGATTGCAGAGAGGGTAATAATGAAGGAGCCTACTTTCCCTGATCTTCTGTGGAGGTTTTTACATGCACTGAAAAGATATTGCTCCATTACCTCTAGCCAATGAACCAGCTTAGTGTGCTGGAGAAAAATATTACAGCAGAAATATTACTGAACTCAGTGGAATAGTTTTTACAGACTGCCACAAGGGCATGCATGAGGCTGTTAAAATAGCAAGTTGTATTCCCATCTTCAGTCTAAAAGGACACTGACAACTAAGCAGAGGGAAAAATACCTGGTTCTTCCTGTGCCTCAGTGTATATTTGTTAAATATTTTATATCTGGTCATGTTACCAAGGGTAAAATAATATCTTATGTTAAATGTAAGTATCTTTGGACTTGCTTTTATTGCTAAAAGCTATGGGTTGGGGTGGGTTTTTTTGTTTGCCCTTTTTTTTTTTTTAAACCTGAGGTACCTAGAGCATGTGAACTATGCCAAAGTTAAAATACGCTAAACACAAAGCACTTCAGTTTTACCATGAGGAAAATTCAACAAAGTTGACCTCAGGCAGAGTTTGGCTTTATTGTGTTTTATTTGAGACTGTTCATATGCATTAGCTACTCAGAAGTTCTTTAAAAAAAGAAAAAGGAAAAAAAAAAAGAAAAAGGCAGCTTTTTGGAAGTGAAGACAAACTCCTACCTAAATAAAATTACTCAGACGTAGTTCTGGTTCATGTCACATATCCACAGCTTTCACAATCTTCAAGGCTCCCCATTAAAAGTTCTTTTAATTAGTCAAAACCAACAGCTAATAATTAGAACAGTAGAAACTAAATCCTATTCTCAGACAAATGTGTGCAAATCCCATTTACTTAAATGGAAATGGCTCACAGGTGTGTTACATTAGACTCTAGCCACTCGGCAACTTTATAGGAATTCAGTGTCTGGAGCCTAACTGCTTGACTCCTCTTCAAAACAGAGGCACAGGTAACGCCACAGAAATCTGATCCAGGTTTCTTCCCCAGCCCCCCTCAGCAAACACTTTAATAACCTCCCCCCACCCACCCCATCACAACAACCCTCAAGTCTAAATTTAGACTTTCAATCCTTAACATTATAGGCCTGATTCCTGCCTAAGGAGAAGACGACTCCATCACTGCCTAGATTAAATTCTGCAGCAGTGATTATGTGTTACAGGCCTCAATTCTGCATCAGCAAAAGCTACTGTACAGCATCGAATTCAAGGAGTTCAGGCATTTTACAGCTCGAGGGTAATGCAATCTTCTATTGCCACACTATTTACTTCACCCTTCCAATGCATTTGTTTGTGCTCCACAAAGTGAACAGTAGGTCACCACGAAACATCGACAGGCATAGTAAACTAGGAAACTGTATCTAGTAAGCCACAGAAATAGTGGAACAACATCGGTTATTTTTCCAATGGAAGGAAAACCTTACAGTTTTGCAACACTTCCCCCCCCCCTTTTTTTTTAAAAAGACACTCATACAATGAAAGATTTTAGCCACACTCTATATAAAAATATATCACAAAAACTATTATTGTTTCGCCTATTTAGGAATATGGAAAATGACACCACAATCCCACATGCCGTTTAACCTGCATACAAATTGACATGTGGTTTGTCATCACCGAATTCTCTAATCCAAACATAAATTTGGTATTTTAATTTCAGCTGGGTTTAGTGCAGCATGAAAGGAAAGATGACCAGTCAGGATGAGATTTCTTGGGTCCCCCCACACCTTCCAGGTGATGACAGCTATTGCTTTAAGTACTTGCCATTAACAACCAGTCACAATGTTAGTAACAGGACGTTACTAGCAGTTACTTAAAGTGATAGATGTTAACATTTTTCCACCCTTTATGACTCACACTATACCCCAGTCAGAATATTTTAGGAACTGAATGCACAGCACTAGGTCAAAATGGTGAAGATCGTGGAGCCACTGGTTGAGGTGCAGAATAAGATGTGTCATTTGAGGAACACTAGGTCAAAGAGAATCCATGATAAGGAACTGTCATGGATTAAAGATTGAGGTTCATCCTTTTAACTATTTCATGTAAGGGGAATTCTCCAGCATTGGGGCATTTTGCTCTTCCACACACAGGAGAGCAACGCGAAACCCTGCACTCTGAAAGTAAGTCTTTGATGTTAACATTTTTTAACAACACTCCCAATGAGATACAGATTAAGAAAAGATACTTTGATCCAATTTTAGAACAACATAGACCACATTTACCTCTGTACACGTGGACAAGGTGTCCTGTGAAGACTCAAGTGCAGGAAAGCACTCTTACAGGAACAACACTATAGGCATAAAGTTAAGCACCTGTGACTTCTGACCATGGATAGATGTAATACACTGCATAGCGTCTAGAGCCATAAACACCATAACTGGAGTGGAAAGAGATACAGCAAAAATTTCTTGTAGAAAAGGAAAGCAAGAATTTTATTGCTCCATGTTTTGCAGCAGGTAGCTGACTTACCTGGACAACTTAACTAACCAGACTATGACCCAAGCCCTGCACAACATGCCTTACATTTTGTGTTATTAATTACATGAAGTGAGAACAGGTTAGCAATAAAACAGCCAACAATTTCTCATTATGCATCAGCAATAATCAGTAACCCACCACATAAAAATAGCATTTGTAATTCTGAATCTACCTTGAGATGAAATACACTTCAGAAGAACTACAATCTTATGATCTAGGCCAAAAGGAACTTTCCAAGTGTGTGTAAACAACATTCTTAAATGAGAGTTTTCCAGTTCTTTCCCAAGAATTCAGAGTAAACCTTTCCCCCCAAAATGCAAAACTGATTAATAGCTCTGAAAAGCTATCAGACCACCTACCTTCAGCATCATCTTGCAGGGCCTCAAGCTGCTCTGCTTTGCTCTTTGTGGGACATGGAGGCTGGCCTTTTTGTTCCAATCCTTCTTTAAACATTAAAAAAAAAAAGACATATTATTTTGAAATTATTTTATTGTATCAAATATTACTATGCATGATACCACAACTGTGAGTACATTTTATCTCAGCACTCCATTCAGTACCTGATGCTTATCTTTCTATTATTTACATTAATTACTGCATCATCTGTTATAAAAGTTATTATAGGTATCTTTCAGCTTGGACTGGACTTTCCCTAACTTTCATATGACAGCAGTGAAGACAGCTCATACTAAAACAACGTACTTCTTCAGAAGCTTTTAATCTCTTCAGAAATAAAAAATTTAATGATGCTTTAATTTGTAGTTTTTAACATAATATTATACTGCATTATGGAACTGTGGAGAAATAATCTGAATGAAACGATTTTTCCCTCTCAGCTCAATTCTCCATTCAATGTTATAACACAGTAACAAATGAATATTGACTGAAATTAGTAATGAAATGAAAGGTAGGGAAGCAAGTCTGATAGCAAAGTAAAGTTAAGAAAATGAAAGCTTTACGAGATAGAAATGTTCTGGTTGAAAAAATCCATTCCAACCTTTTAGCTAGAGAGCAACAGGATGATGGAGGAAAAGGAAAACCTCCAAAGTAAAAACAGTAACTGAGGCCCGTTAAGTTTAAGATCTCCCCTATTTGTAGGGACTGAAGTTCAGAGTGTTTAATATCTGTTAGTTAAACTTTAAAAATTATGTACTTTTGCTACAACATTTAAAAAATATCCTGTCACCTTAACCTAAAGGATGACATTACTGTTTGGTATGATAGCACAAAACTGGTAGCACAAAAAGCCTGTTAGCACAAAAGGGAGGCCAAGCTGGGAACTAATCATAAAAGGTATTTGTAAATTAGGACATTTAATGCAAGCAGGTTCACTAATTAAAACATTCTTCAAACACTGTTGCTTAACCACAAAAGCAGAGAGTGGCAGACAATTAAAACTCAATTCTTTGCACCTATTGAATCTATTCAACCACAACGGGAAAATGACTTTCTGTCATTTGACTTTCTGTCAAACCTCCTGACTACCTGTGGCCAACTGATGGCTTGGGTGAAGGAGAAGCCTAAAGAAAACATACTTTTTTGCATGCTGGAAAGAAACCTTGGCCACGTGTAACCAGGACATTTAGGAAGACATATGACCTTGCTTGATTTACCCCTATTGCCGTGCTGTGAGAAAATAAGAATTATAGTATTACCTCAAACAGATTAGCTAATTAGCAACTGGGAAAAAAACTATCTACATGTGTATTATAAATTGCTTAAGTGTTCTGAAAACTCCCGTCTCTTCTGCTGTCATACACACCCCACACAATCATCTATTCTGTATGTCAGTGGATTTTTAAACAGCTCTCAGTGATCAGATGCCCAGTTCTCATAAAGAACTCGGCTCTGCTAAGAGCTGTAGATACTAGCCTTTTATATGTAGTTGTGGAAGGGTAGAAGATATCTAGCAACCAAATGCTGAAAGTTTCCAAACAGGAAGGTGTGAAAGAAGTAAGTGAGGATGTGGAAAGGGAACTTGCACAGTCAAGGGGAATACTGTGTTCATTCAAGAGAAAAAAAAAAAGACTCAATCATTGGCTTTGCATGGAGCCCAGGAAACTCAGAAACGTTCTCTGCCTGCCCTCCTGGGAAACTGGTTATTCTACTGTACTTACTGTCCAAAAAATAAAAGAGCCATGGATTGGGAAGCTGGCAGGGATTTACGTGAAGCAACAGCTTAAAATGTCAAAAAAAATTCCCATAATGGAGATCTGTGAGTAATTAAATTCCATCTCACTTTCTTAATTTTAAGTAATGAGCATTACCCAAAAAAGCCAAACTGAATATTGTTCTTAAAAATTTCTTCTAGAATGGAATTTCTGCTTCATTATAGAATTCCACACAGTTCAGACCATGAAGGGTCCTTAGATATCAGTAAATAAAGCTAGTTACTGCAAAGCAGAACATACTTTCAGGTTTGGCTTGGTATCAGGAGGTAGACCTTTCCCAACAGTAGTTAACATAGGACGTATCATGTCATCACATTTGCTCATCTGAATTTGAAATTAAAATACAATATTTTGAGGAAAACAAATTAGTTTTCAAGTGCTAAGATTAATTTATTTCTGGAGTGGTGAGAATGTAGGAGTAACCACAAGAAATACTGTGGGGAAAAATAAAGGCAAAACCTGCCAAATAAAGACACACTTTATCATCCTTTTAAAGGGGTTACTCAGGAGCAACGGTGATAGAGTTCAACAAGAACTTCAATACAAAAGAGAGATCCTGAAAATAACCAGGCTCTTAAGGATTGATTCCTGCCAACATTCTCCCATTCTTTTAAAAAATAACTTGAATATTTTTAGTGGACCATATCGACTTATGGCTGCTTTGGTTCTAATGCCACTCCGAACTACCTGCTACGTTCCCCTTTTTGGTTGACAATGATTCACATCAGGGGACTGAATCAATAGGAGTGTTTCAATCAACACTCACCCTTCTAGTGATGAATTTTATCATCTAACCAATCTGTGAGGCTTCCTCTAGTCCCACAAGTCAAATGTCAATCAAGTTTAAGTGCAAATGTCCAGCCAGGTCTTTCAGGAGTATCTGAATACATTAGATAATATAACCAACATCTTAATTGACAGCACAAAGATGGAGAGGGAGGAGGCTTACTTTCAGAGAAGTCAGGACTGTTACTGTCTCAAAATAAATGATCTTTTTGCACTCCATATAGAACCTTAAAATGCTCACAAAAGGATGCAGAGACACTGTCCCAGGAGAACAAGATTTCAATCACAATTTCACTGCTTTTTAGCAGATTTCTCTTATTCCAGAGACAGAAAGGGATTTGTACAGGCTTCAAAATAATGTCTTTTTATTATGGTCAAAATACAACTCTTAACCCTTTCTGCTCTCCAACAGTACGTATGTCTTTCAGAACAGTTAGCAAAAGATTACAGAAGTTTTGCCTGCAAATTTCAGTTTAAAAACAGCACACCTAGACTGGTGTCTGAACTGATCATATTAAAAGCTTTTCTAATCTTGATCATCTGTCCAAAAACATTTCTGAGGTCTAACACCAGGAGAAAGAATTCTTCTTTATAGGCTAATTCAGAGGGTCAATGAGCCACTTAAATCTCACAGTCTGTCTCCAAGTAAGCTACTCCCAAAATCCCTCGCAACTTCCAAATCTCCCTGGTTACAAGTAATTGCTATTTCCACCTCAGAAAAAAAGAGAAAGTCTCCGTCCAAAAAAGTATCAGAGTGCGCACACAGTGGAACATACAAAGAAATTCTGTACTTATACAGCATTGATTATAATAGGGCTTCCCTTGTTACTGTGAACGAGATCCTTCATCCTGCCATTCTGAGATGGCTGTAGCTTCTTAAGTAATGAATTGGTGGTTAATTAGGATGCTCAGGACAGAAACAGGATAACCAGCAGGGCATTTATTACAAACAACTATTAGATGGGAAATAAGAGACAGTAGCATGGCAAGTTTCATACATGTGAGGTCAAAAGGTTTTGGTAACTGATGGAGAGTGAAGCTGAACAGGTTGAGGCAGAATACAGGTTCAGAACTGAAACTCTTTTCTTGGGGCGGGGGGGGGGGGGTTTAACAGTACGAGAATTAACTTATGTCAGTGCCTAATAATGCAGTACTATTGTGTAGGAATCTGGACCATGCTTCTCATAATAGCACACGCTTCTGTAATTTCCACATGCAATCATTGCAATTGCGCACACAGTTATGGCAGTATTAGGGCTTATTTTGCACGCTTCTGTGCATGGATATGTGAGTCTATGGATATAGAAGCAAAGTCCTTCAGAAGTTAAAGTTTAGAATAATCTTCCCTTAATGGAGCTTAAAACATTAAGCATCATGACTCTGCAGTGTTAAATCACTGAAGTTAAAGGTAGACAAGACTATTAGGTCATCTGGTCCTTGTCTTTGCTTATGTAGGAAATCCTTCATAAAGGAAAGCTGAGATGTAGAACTGCACAGGTCTGTACCTGCTATTACTATATCTGCCCTTTTGACTCAAGCCATTCCAACAGCAAACTGAATGACATATGATAACATCAAAGCACTTTGAATTAAATGGTGCCATTAAGTCAGCAGCTGCTACAAGATACAGCATCCAAAACAACAAACTGAGGGGTTAAAATCCCATGAGTTAACACCATTAAAAGACTGGTCTTGAGTATGTATATTTAATAAGACTAGGTTATTTTATTTTTAGATGTTTTTCTTATTCTAGTACATTCAATATACACAGTGACGTTATGTGATTAACTCACTAAAATGATCATTCATGCTTGTTGATTTTATAGTATTAATGTAGATATTAATGGATATTATCTGGCAGATGTAATTAAGATATTCCCTTATTTATTTTGCAGAGAAATCACAGAAAGAAAGGCCTTTCTGAGTGTAATGAGATATTTGCACTTCAGGGTGGTAGAAACACAAGACAGATTACTTTCATGATGTATCCATCACTCAATAATACATACATTTGGTCATCTGTTATTCCTTACTCCCGGCTAATTCTCTAGCTGTTCCCAAGGCCTAATCGGGTGTGCACTAAAGTCAATGGACATATTCCCACTGACTTCAGCTGACACCAGACCAGGATCAGGTTTTTTTTTCCTCTAACTCTTGCCACCAGGTTTAAATTAGGACCGATTCTGTAACCTCCACCTCATTCTACTACATTCTTCAAACAAAAACTGGTACAGATACAATGAGTCTACATCTCATTTGTGTCCCTGTACTTCGCTGTGTTTTCTCTTTGTTTGATATTGGCCCTCAGAAACACCTAGCAAGAGGAAGTTAGAGGCACAGGAATTTAGGTGAAATTCAGAATATTTGAATCTCTGCCAAAGGTCCTACACATGTGTGTAGTCTGCAACATGTGCTCTCCAGGAATCCAACTTTTTTTTTTTCTCTTCCTCCTCCAAAGCACAGGAATTGGAGAAATAACCCCAAAGCAGATTGGATATGGACAGCTCAAAAAAAAAAAGGGTCATCAATATTGGTGCCAACTGCTGACTCCATCTGCTGGAGTCACGACCCATGAAGTCAAGCAGAATGAAGAATGATTATTCAATTAATATCTTGAAGTGGTGACTAGAAGTTCCTACTCTATTTTTCCCTTAGAACAGTAAAAAGCATTATATCCTTCAAACTGATAAAAATCTGAGTATAAAAATGAAAACTCCCCTCAATATGGAATTTATGTATATATTTATAGTTCCTGCAAATGCATCCTACAATCATTAAAAAGGCCATACACAAATAGGTCAAAAGGGCATAACTTTTGTATATCTGCCCCACTACTGGAGCAGATATACAAGATACTTCTCTTTAGCCATGTAGGTATTGATGGCTGACAACCAATCACTGACTCCCAAAATATCTCCAAGTGATAAAGAAATAACCAAGTACATGCTGTTGAAGCTCATAGCACCCTACAGGCAAACCTGTGAGGGAAGCTATGATCTCATCTATCTTGTATGCACAAAGAAACAGACAAGTAGGGAAATACCTTCCTCAAATTACTTAATTCAGTGATAACTTCCAGAGCAGCTATGTAGCTTCACTTAAATTAATGAAACTGTGAAGGATACAAGGCAAGAAAGAAGACACCAGCTATTAAGTGGAAATGTACTTCCTTTTAATTCCAATTTAAAAAGCTTAAAAAAACCAAACAACCCAATGTAATTTGCATAATGTCCATAAAAGCAACAAGATAAAAAATGCAAAATAATTGGGCTTATAAAAGTATACATGCTATGATAACTGTAAAAAATGAAATTGGATATTTTAGATTAATACTGCAAATTCAACAGTAGGATAATCTTCAGCAAATGTTTGTTGTATAATGACGGTCTTTATTTTTCTACTTTTATGTATGTATGTACAACTATATCAATCACACTAATTGTATTAAAATTTGTAAAAGTTCCTATCCAGTAATCTTGACACCAAAAAGTAATTATATGTAATAAAATCAACAGGCCAGAACAGCCATAAAAGAATGTGCTAATCCATCAGTGTAACACATATCTATCTGTGTATATCCATGTTTTCACATCTATACATATACACCATTCTTCAAGTATTTCTAATTTCTAGGCTAATTAACTGGTTGCATAAATCAGCACAATCCATTTGTCTTTAGGACAATCTTGCCAATTTAAGCAGCCAAGATACTGCTTCAAAAGCTTTTACCTCTGTTTTCTGGCTGGTATTTATCTGCCTTTCTCCATGTGGCTCTCCTTTCTGATCCTGTATCTTTTCGTAAAGAGAAGAACTGGAAGTTTCTGCACAGTCACCGGGCTATGATGGGATCAGTGTCACAGAGACCTGGGGGACAGTGCACATGCCTGGTGCACTGTCACGGATGGATACTAGCTGGTTAGGAAGGAGAGGCAGAGAAGAAGAGTAGGGGGAGCTACGCTGCACAGAAAAGGAGGTCTCTTATGGTACAGGAGATGTCCACTGAGAACCTCTAGGTGAAGGTCAGCAGGGAAAGTAACACAGGGTGCTGTGGTGGAAGCCTGTTACAAAAAGCCTGATCAAGAAGATTATGTAGATAAAGATCTCTATAGAAAACTAGCAGAAGTCTTCTGACTGGAAGCTTTTGTCCTCATGGGAGATACCTAATCCTCTGTCCTCTCCTTTTCTTGTTCCTTAGGTCTTTCTTTCCTTTATACCTATCCATCATTTCCATTTCAAGTCTATCCACATCCACAAACCCTAAACATTGACACTTGTTTTAAACAGTAAACTAGGAGGACCAGGAAAAAAGTCCTCTGAAATACTGTCCAATCAAGTTCAGTGTATTTAAGAGTTTTGCTACCATTTTCATTGCAAACAAATCATGGCCACTAATCAGAATTGCAAATGACTCAAGAATTGCTGTATTCACACCTTCTTTACAGGCAAACAGACCGCAGAATTTTAATTATTTCCCATTCATGTTCAAATTAGTTATCAATAAAAAGCAACCAAGTATCACCCAGAGGCTCATAACAGTTGATGACATTAAAAAGGTAGTCTCAGTCATTCTTACCATGTAGTGTTTATTATCAGGGATGGTTTACCCTATGTGATGTTAAAAAACAGAGGTAACTGTGGTAACATTGGCAATAAACAACCAGCACTGCTTATCACAACCAAGCCAATTAGTTTCAAGAATTCTTTCAGTTCAGTTGATGATTTGGAGAAATGATATATTTTAGCATAAAATATTGTTTACTCACCTGTCTCTTCACTCAGCTCAGTCCCTTCTTCATTAGCATCATCTGTCAAAAAAATAGAAATAAAATTATTAATAAGAATACCAGGAAACATCTAAAATGTTTCCATGTTTCAAATTGCCCATATCTTAGTTTGCCTCCTCCCATTTGTCATTTTGCAGTGAGATCTGGAGGTGGATGGGAGAAGAAGGTTTTGATACTAGACTGTTACTACCAGATACAGGAAATGCAAGCAATAAAGACAGGGAATAAAATTCTAAATAATTTACAGAATTCTGCAAATTATGACTTTTATAAAATGAAATTGCTCTCTTTTTGCTAGCAGAGTTTTTGGTTTACTTGTCAAGTTTCAGTTTGCTTTGTTTCCTGGGAGCAACTGGCTATTTTAAGAAGAGAACTAGTTATCCAAAAATCATACCACATAAAGAAGTTACTATAAATTTGCCAGACAGGACTTTGGTTTAAGACCAAACTTGGGCTAGCCAAGAATTGAACACTTGTAATTATTAACATGATACATGAAGAAAGCAGATTCCTTTTGCAAAAAGTTGCATTTCAGTAACAAAGGAATTTCTTACTACAAGTTGTTTTGATGAGGAAAAAAAAAATTATTAGCCTTAGTTAACATCTCAGCAATTCAATGTTCCAGAGCCTTAATCATCTAATGGAGAGCTCATTGACCACAGAAGTTTATGTCAGCTGTGTTCCTAATTCCTATAGACCACATTTATACCCTTTCAAAGGGATTTAGGCATGTGCAAATTCTGTAGCAAGCCTACAATTTCTGTCTAAAGCTTAACATCTTTCAAACTTGTGCATATTATGACCACCATTTGAACCCAAGGGAGTTTTGCAATATTACGATCAATGGTAATGGAAACTAACAGCAGTATTTAGGTCCTAATTTACAGGGTCAGATCTTTACACTATAAATTCCACTGAGGTCCAAATGCTGTGACACACACCATGAGGATGAAGCTCTGCTTTCATCAAGATTTGGAGCCTGAAACCTTATTTTAAGTAGCATGAGGACATAACAATTGGTTAATAAGAGAGGCCTCCACTGGGAACTATGTTTGCCATTAGCATTAAAATCATGAGTGTGAGAATTTTAATGGATCCTTGTGAATCTACAGTAGATGATTCTGTATTCATCCTTCTCCTCCTTCCACCTCATTCACACATGATCTGGAGGACAGGACTTTCAGAAGCCACTAAACGACAGCAGGTTTCTCTCAAGCGCGCTTTAGTCTAGCCCAAAGGATCAGAACTGAAAAGTCACTGTACATTTACCTCCTTTCTCCTTATTCTGCAAACAATTGTTCTGGAGATCAAAAAGGCACATGGACCCCTACTGTACAAATATAAATTTGTATCCAGAAACTTTAAGGAGCTTTGACAAGTAATTTTTGAGATAAGAAAATGAAAGATCTTGTTAAAGCCAATAGAGATTCTGCCATTGACTTGGAGCCAGGATTTTCAACTGAAGTCCTGACATTTTTCAACAAACCACTCAGAAAACATTTGGTTAACACAGACATTATTAATTATTCAGTTTTCAATAACATGTTCTTTCCATGGAAGTGTTTATAATGAAACCAGCATGATAAAATTTCAAATTAATCTAAGACTTGACACTAAGTCAGCAGAATATAATATCTTAACATATATATAATCACCTCGTCTTCTGCGGAAGTTCTTAATTATAGTTCTGTAAGTGACTTGGAATATGAAATTCCCAAAGCAACAGAATAGCTTCTAAGCTAGTGATAATGGACACAGACAAGAAATCTGATGTTATTAAAAAGTAGTGAAGTCATTATGCAATATAATTATGAAGAGGCAAAGACCGCTTTTGTGAACTAATTGTGGATTAAAGGCTGTTTTTTCTGGGAAAAGGAACCTAAGTCTTGCTGAAAGGCAGTAAAGTCCTTACATCATTTCTAAAATGGGAGTTGGTCTCCCAACCACTGGGTGACATGATCTCTAGGTCATTGTGGAGCCTTTGAAAATTCTACCCCAATCTAGATCTGAATCTGAGTTTCCCTTTGGCACACAGCACTCCCCAGCCACTTCATGTGTCTATAATTCTTACTCTCACACTATTAATGCATCTGGTGGAAGTGCTTCCCTGTCAAATATAAATCGGTCTCTTTCACTGACCTTGGTGTGGCTGGCTGAAGTGATAAACACCATGCTTAGTTGACAGAGGTCTATGCCAAAACCAATTATTTGGGATAAAAAACAGTATTGTAGAAATCTATATCCAAAATTCATTTACTTTCCCTGCAGCAGAATGATATTACAGGCAGTTTCTTTGTTACTGGTTCTGAAGAAGTAAAAGCAAGTAAAAATATTTTTTACTGAAGCTCTACATGCCTAATATAAAGCAAAATCAGTGCCAAGATTGCTATAAATGAGATTTGTAATACCTACGTTTTGGATTTTTTATGTTCCCTATAGATTTTTTTTTTACCCCATATAGAGGAAGCCTTCTAGAGCTTTGCTTTGGTTTGAAATATGCACCACAGGCAGTCAATCCCAAAGCAAAATTAAGTAAAACCACAGAACCCAAGAGCGAATCTTTGACACCAATAAACATTTCCTTAAAGATGTACCATCAGCATTTCTCGTCCAAACTCCCCCATTTGAAAGAATGGAGGTGAGGTCCTCTGTAACTCTCAACCTTTACTCAAGACCTGTTGAAAAATAATTGACTAGGAAAACATGCTATAGTGTGTGCATGCATGTACCAACTCTTGGTTACTCTTTTGGCTGGAGAAGCCGAACAGTGACCTTTCACATGGCTTCCCCATTAAAGCCCTGGATTTTGGGAAGCTCTACCGAGATGACCTTGCTGGAAAAGGAATGACAGACCTTGCAGCGTGGAGTGAGAGGAAAACTAACAGAGGCTTCCTCCAAGGGTCAGCCCACACCCAAGAAAACTCACATCAGTATTTAGAAGGCTTAGCATACAAGGAAGCCATATAATCCAAAATGTGTCATATGGTTCAGAGCGCAAAATTTTCCAGCTTATAAGTTGAGCTATAGTATATAAAATTAAGGTATTAGACAGGTGATCTATGGGAGAACAGTTTCCAGTCAAGTATAAAATAATTTACAGTTGAGAGTCAACTTATGATTGAAACTCGCCCTCTAACACTCATGCTATCTGGGGTAACTATATCTCTAAAGATCACAGAGCTTTTCATTTGGGAGCAAGTTGCTCGGAGCATACACATTTGTATAAGTTATAGACTCCCTGGTAGGGTCAGGTACCAAGTGATGCCTGTTGCTCTTTCATTCCCCTCTCCCTTGTTACCTGTCGAGCTCTGTGAAACAGAGTCATTGCACCATACCTGCTCTTACTGACACTGGAGAAGAGGATGCCTTCTTCTGTTATATACTTTTTCTTTTTTCTTTTGCCTTGCTGGTCAGGTTCTTTCTCTGTCTCACTAGTCGTTGCATACAAGCAAACACAAACCAGATGGCCAAAACCATCAATCTGTGTTAAGATTTATGTTAGGAACAGAGAGGTGAAAGGCTCTAAATACCGCTGCTAATCCCCAAAGCCATTAAACTGCCTCCTCCTTGTTGCTCACACCTCTATTTGCATTCTTCCTCATGTTAGCACGCGGAGAGTCAATGCTGTACAAACACCTTTTATTTTTAACTGTGCATGCATTGAAGAGCTCTTACACAAGAGTCAGCTCCACGCTGCAGGAGGCTGCTGTCTCGTCCGCATTCAGGGCCTGCATCCTGGGCTGCCGGCACTCCCCCAACAGCACTGCACACTCCTAGCTCCTCCCTGCCTTCCTCTAACCTTTCCTTAGCTGCATTGTCTCATCCTTCAGAATTTGTTCCTTTTTCAGCACCTTCTGCTGTTTCCTGATTTCCAGATGTTTCCTTATTTCCAGGCAACCCACGTGTCTCAGTCTGCTCCTTCTTGCAAGTGCAACTCCATGTACTAAGCGTAACCAGGGAAGGGGCTGAGAGGGCACTGTGGGACCAGACCAAACTCCCCTCTGCAGCCTCTATACACATGCACTGGCAAACAGAGCAATGAGATGGGCAGAGCTGTACAGGAAGCTGAAGTGACAAGTTGGTGATCATACTTCTGATGCCTTAAAAAAAGCCAAAACCAAAAAAATATAAAACTTTTCAGCACTGACAGCTGCAGCCATCCTGTTAAGCTTATTTGCTATACAAAAATAGAGGTCCAGCTGAAAAAGTTCCTGCTGTCAAGCATTTGCCTAGCAGGTATTCCATGATCTGCCTGTACAGTTTCCACTAGAATAACAGAGGATGTGTGGCACAACAGTCTCGCAACATTGAGGAAAATGGATCCCATTTTGGGGTAGTCTCTGCTTGCTCAAACAAAAAGCTTCTCCTGTCCAATCTTGAGTAGCCAGCAGTGTGGGACAGGGTACCTGCCTCATGCAAACTGTCTAAACCATGATAATATCAGGTCCAGTAGCTGAAAAGACCAGTCACTCCATATTTCTCTCTATCACACTTGTCTTTCCAAAACTTTGTCCCAAAGCTTCACCCATCTGTCCACATGATCATCTTAATATCCTTAGAGAGCTTTATAATCATGTGTCTCACGTCTATTTTCAATCCTTAGTAACTGAAAAATCACTTCTTTTTGATTGCTTACAATCACTGCTGCTACCCAACAGGAGATTCACAATAGTATACAGGCTCTATGTCCATCTCAACCTGAAAGAGTCAACATTTTTGTAGCATAGTAAACCACACGGAAACATCCCAGGGTTTGATGAAGCCCTGTACATACGAGGCTTGCAATAAGCTAGGAGCTCACAAGCTATTTTGGTTGATTTGATCCCTCCAACTCAGTTCTCCACTGGGAGAATACAACAGACTGACCAATAGCACAGAAAAAGGGAACATTTTCTTTGAGGAAAAGCAGATTTGGAAATCTCTGCCAGATGAGATCAACTAAACCCAGGCCTTTTCATATCTACTTGTAAAAAATTATATTTTCCATAAAGCTTTCCCTCATCCTCAGTGCTCGTAAGAGGAAGAAGGAAGAAAAGGAAAAGGTAAAACAAAAAGATCCTTAACAACAAAGCACATTCTTTTGCTTTGGAAGAAGAAATAGGACTTCTTTTGGTTCTGAACATTTGTATCCTTTAATCATGCAATCCTGCAAACAGAGAAAGAGGCACTATATAAACCTCCACCTGACACTAAGCAAGTTTAATCAAATTTTTCAGTGTGATTATAAAGAAACTTCCACTGATACAGTCTGTACATCCAGGCCTTGCTGCAGCACTGGTGCAGTTTTTCTTCCCATGTTGCTTAGTTACACCAGTCCCACAACACCGGAGTCTCACTGAATGTAAAACGTGTTTGTAGCTTTTGAAGCCATATCAAATAGAAATCCTTAGTACCAACCTCCTAAGAAGTTAGGCACTGGTTTTTCTGTCACCACATAGATGGCTTCTTTTATGTACCGTATCACTTAATCCGCTGTAAAATACATATACCCATATGGGCCTCAGCTGCATATAAAGGCTACGCGGTAGCTGCTGATCCCACTGAGACTGAACTGGACAACATTGTTCCAGTGCAGGAAATGGTGCTCATAGCCAGGATCATATTTGGATTTCTATTTCCCAGATGCTTCTACCTTACACAAAACGAATGAGGCACCGTTGGGAAAATATACATCAGTTTTTAAAAAAGAACCTATTGCAAAACTTCCTTATTTCCTCCCTGCCCTAAAATACTGAAAACAACTGACTTTTGTTTGCACAAGTGCTAAAGTGGATTTCTCACCCACACATATGCTAATGTAGTAGTCACACACAAAATTGTGTGTTTTGCACATGGCGACACATTTCTAAATACAAGCTTCTAACAAAATCTCAACAGTAACCTAAGGCAGAGGCAATCAAATGAGACAAACACAAATTTAACCGCACCCTTTGCAATTAGAAGCACTCGAGCACATGAAGTGACTTAGTGACCAGAGAGGACAGGATATTTTTGAGCATGACATAAAATGCATTTGGAATGTTTTACATAGGATGCCACAATATGCAACACAGCAGGAAGAAAAGATCCCTGATCAAAGATGTTTTCACGTAAGGTATTATACAGAAGAACCTTCTGCTTGCTCACGTTCTGGTGCCAGGCATCCGTGTGTGAAAGACTGAGTGCAGAACAGCAATACATTTCCCACCCCCTACCAGTCTCTCCCTGAGCCTAAGGTTACATATAGACCATGGTGATTAATAGCTACTGTTGGACCAGTCCTCTGTTGGTTGAGCTAATCCTCTTTTTAACCGTATTTAAGACCTACAGGCTCCACAGTACTTCATAGCAAGCATTCTTATACACTAACTATGTGCTGGGTGAAAAAATACTTCCTTTTGCTTGTTTTCATCCTGATTCATCATTTCCTGAGACACCTTGCGCTTCTTGTGTTACAAGAGATGGTAAATAATTGCTCCATATTCACCTTTCTATTTACTGCACTCATCATCTTCCCTGTGCTCTCCCATGCTGTTAACACATGCAGCAGCCTGGTCCTTGCATCTGCATGACCCCTGTGCCTTCAAGGGCATCCTCATTGCCTGATTCAATGCAGCCCTTAGCCAGGTGTCTCCGAGAAGATGGAGAGCTCGGGGTTTTGAAGTGAGTAGACAAATACATAGGAACAGCCATTTCCTCTGACTTCTGGATCGACTGCAGGCTCCATCATCAGTCTCACAGAAGGAGACAAGGAAAATGTCTGCTAAGTGGACCATCTTGTAAAGAAAAGCTCCTGACAACAATGCTTTAATAGGTTATGGCCCCATTGTCTGTCCATACCCTGCTCCAAGCTGTGCCATTGCTGCTATCAGGAATGAGGAGGCGAACAATTTTCCAGAGCATATAGCAGACAGCATCATAAGCCTCTGTCAAAGCATATACAACCAGAGGATCCAAACCCAAATTTTGACGTGACCAATACTTGCAACACACAGCCAACATCTAGAATAATGCTCTGTCAGCAGCCAGCCAGGAAATAATTCAGAAGGGATCGTACCAGGAAGTTTTATTATGATTCAAACTGGAGCAGGAAACTGCCCATTAACTTTTTACTAGGTACTGGAAACCCACTGCCATGTTAGAAGGTGCTAGGAACCCTCTCTTGGTCTGTGTGTCTCTTAAGATGCTAAAATAGTATCTAAGCCATCAGTTACATACTCTGCCTCCCCACCACTGCTCCTGAGCTTGTTCATCCTCCTGCACTACAGTGAGACACTGGCAAAAGGGGCTAAGACAGGCAACCCCAATGAGTGATAGGACTGGCACAGTCATTGCTATGGCAAATGAAGACAAAAAGCCACAGAAAAATTTTGTTTCACAGTTTTATGAACACTTTTAGCTTTTAGTTAGCTTAAGATTTTATGAGGTAAGTTGTTTCAGACACATTTTGAAATGGACAGATATTTTAAGCATTATGGCTATATTAAACTTTTGGATTGAGAACAATTTTTACAGCATCCTATTTATGCTGGAGTGTACTTTATCAGGATCTGCAGGTGCTGAGACAGAGAGAGAGAGCGCAAAGCCAGCATCCTATTCTGGTGCACAGGCTCCTCCAGCTCCCCCACGTGGGTAGTGTTTCCTTTGAAGCTTCCAATACTGAGGGACAAGGAACCACCACGGGAAACAGCCTATCCCCAGCTGTTTTGAATTAAGTCCTTCAGTGAGGGGTCTTGCAGAAGTCATCTGAGGATAACATCCTCCAATATAAAGACAGCTCAAAGGAGTGCAGAGAGCATTTCACATCCATGTGAGTGTGCCACAGCTTCTCCAAAGCCACTGCGGCCTTCCACCCACCAAAAAATCCTCACTCATTTCTGCCTGAACACAAGACTCCCCCCCCGCCCTCATTTCCAGTCGGGGGCGGGGGGGGGGGCACATTGAATGCTGGCACGGAGTCCAGACCCAGCCGGATGGCTGTGAATGCATAAATACTGAGTGGTACCCTGGTACGCTCTCAGTGGCTTGATATGTAGCCCTAGAAAGGAAAGGGATGCATGGTCATGCACCCATCTCATTGCACATTCACCATCTGAAAACCCAAGCGGGATCTCAAAGTGACAGGTCAAAAGTTTCACAAGCCAGAGAAACCAGAGTGTCCCCTGAGCACCCCAATACAACAGCAGGGATTGCAGCTTCATCAGAACTGTGGGGACAGGGAAGCTAGACTTGTTTTGCTCCTTCCAGCAAACAGGCCTGGGTTGCAGGTGATCCTGCCCACAGCCAGGGCACAGGCCACAGACTGTGACACCACATCCCAATCTGCTGCTGCTGTGGCTGGTCACTGCGGCTCTGTCCCAGCTTCTGCTCAGCCCTGGACATGGTCATGTACCCACAGCAGGTGTCTGGGCACAAATTTAGGCTCCGTGCCATCAGCAAGGACCCAGCCCATACACAGTGCCTTGAAAGCTTTGTGAGGGAAAGCAGCGAAGAAAGGGAGATGACTGTCTGACTGCCGGTAGTTTAAACCTGTGAAAACACGGGCAGTTATCAGCTGTGAACAGGACAACCTGAAAAATCTGCATGGAGACGGGAAAAGTAGCTGCAACCAAAACCTTCAGGACGGCCCTCAGTGATCAGGAGAAGGCCAAAAGGATTTCAAACTCCCTCAACTCTTACTCCCTAACGTCCGTTTCCAGGGGGCTCCAAGCCCCCGTGGCCTTTGCACACCTGCCTGAACCAGTCAGAAGAACCAGAGCCTCGTGACTTACAAGACAAATCACCACTCAGGTGAAATCTCAGATAAAGGATATCAGGTACTTCCAGTAAACTGCTTGGCACCTATCCACATAGTAAAATAAAGCCCATGAAAAATATTTTGTGGAATACATTCAGGTGATGAATTAAGGAAACGAATCGGCTCATGAACACTGCAAATGCAAATAGAGAGGCTAAATTTATCAAACAAATTACCCATTTGATACAGGATTACTTACTAAGGGCTAACTTATGATTCCTTTGCTCACACTGAGGACTGCTTCAGCCGCAGCGAAGTCTGCCATATTAAGTGGAGAGGGCGATGCTTCTCAATACCAGTACAGAAATTACAATCTCTGCTTAAGAGTTCACTCACGTATTAGTGCAGGGATCTGCCTTTTTAATACAAAGCCCTTCATTCAGCCATTTAGACAATTTCCAGTTTGATTCCAAGCCTGGTAGATCTCTTAACAATGAATTTCCTCTGCAGTTGTAATATATTTGCACATTTATGCACAACTAGGATGCTGTGCATCCTCCTGAAGTAACAGGAGGATTAATATAAGACAGTAGTTCTAATCCCTATGCTTTAGGTAGGGGAGACAGTGTTTTCGTCAACTAGGATAAAAGCAGAAAATGCATCAAATGTCATAACCTGGAACAAAGGGGAAAGAAACTTTTTTCAAGATGAAGCAATTTCTCTCTCTTTTTCCTAACACCAACTGATATGGCTCAAAATAAATGAACAAGCTCTCGGGCTCAGTATCCTTTCATTAGCTCTGAAAGGACATGGAGTCTAAAAGCTTGCATCTTCCATCTATCAAGTGGTCTAATAAAAGTGCAAACCTGTCCTCTCTCTAACAATTTTAGCAATGCTTTAGTGAAGTAATTTTATTACTCTGTTTAAAGTAGTGAGAATGTAATATAACCTTGAATGCTGCAGCTTCACTGTACATACCCTTTATAGCATTATTTTTGCCTAAAGAACATTTTCAGAAAAAATTATTCCCCTCTCCAATCCACTGATAACAGGTGGTAGATTTAGAAATACTTTAAGCATTACAATTTAAGATAAACCTTTCATAATATACAACAGCCACCATGAAAAATAAGCATTTGCTAAAGGTCCTTACAAGATTATCTATCTGACATATTAAGTAGCTAGGTATACACAGTACACAGGAGGGGAAAAAAAAAAAGGTATCTTTGCCCTCAGCTGGCAACTGTTTACAAATACTGTTAATTTTACTTCTACGAATAGCATCCTAGAAGTACATATCACTCTAAGGTAAATATTGGTAAATCTAGCTTTCCAAGGGGGACTATTTTTATACCATTTTCTGGCCAGTCTTATAAATATATATATATTTAGCAATAAGCATAATGCCTAGTATCTACGCTCCATGCAGAATTCTGTTAGAAGAAACAATGAATTCCAAGAGAAAAAATAGTATATCAGCTCCTTTCCCGGAAAGCTCACTCATAATACTAGTAATGAATCCAGCAATGTAAGAACTACACATCTGAGCCAGAACTGCAGGCAAAGGTATTTTATTTGCATGAAAGAGATGTAGCAAGACATTCTATTCTCTCAGATTTAGCAGAGAGAATTTCCCAACACAGGTGAAGGGAGAATGCCTGGGCTGTCTCTTTCCACTAGGACATAGGACTCAATTGGTAAAAAGAAAAAAAAAATAATAATAAAAAAATCAAATCACTGTTTGTTGCACCTAATATGTTAAAACAGTGATCAATCTTAAGCACAGAACGTTGGTTGTTCTATCAAAACAGTCTTCCACCCTCGCTCTTTTTCTACCGGGACATACAAAAACTTCTCAGCAAAACTCCAGAGGTTCAACAGAAAATTCTGCATGGACCAGGACCTTTTACTTTCTAAACCAGTGCTTTTCTGGACAACCACTAGGATGAGATCCTAAATCTGAGTTAAAGATTAAGTGGCGCTCCCCCTCAGAGCATGCTGGCTTTGGCTCAGGTTCTGTACAGGCTACTGATTACTGAGATTAAATCAGAAACATTGAGACTGTGACAACTGGTCTGTTACTGAACAGCTTTGCTACACTCCTAAGATATGAAATTACTTAGAAGTCTGCCTGTTCCCCCTATATATTTAAAGTTTGCAAATGACAAGGCTCTTGGCAGTTGTCTTAATATCAGTACTATTACTCGACTAATTTCTTTGGCATTCCACTCGCAAAATAGGCCTAATGATATGTTCGACTAATGGAACCATTTCCCTATATCTATATTCCACTTACTCTAATGCACTGAGGTGTAACTCTAGCTTCATTTCATTATCACTTGACTAGCTCAAGCACTTGGATGTCTTTTTGGATTTATTAATGCACTGGGTTTAAAGTAATAACTATTTATGTATATAACTCCATGACTATATTCTTCTTTCTAAGCATTTTTGTCCACATCTACTAAAGTAGATGTAATTCATAATGTTTCTGAATGCGAGACACACTTTTAAAATGTCTTGATGTTTTCTCTCTAAGCTTAAAGCAATATAATCAGTGTTATTCTCTCCTGCGAGTGTTCAGATAGTGTCCTATCAATTTAAATTTTGGGCAAGTCTATCCTTAAAGACTTTCATTTCACTACGTTAATAGATTCACTTAAAAACAAAACCAAACCACTAGAGTTTTGGCAATTCCTTCCACAGTCTAAATATCAGGAATTTATTGTCAAAGGTAGAGACAGTTGCTAATTCCTTGACACAGAGCCATGTTGACTAAGTCCTCTGTGCAAGAAACCCATCCTGCAGAGAGATGGAACATCCCTACAGTAGGAGAGTCTGCTGATAACTCGTCAAAGTCTACTATGTTAAATGCAGATGGCAATTCACAAGAGACCAGAAAAAAGGAACAAATAGCAGACATGATAGTCATCTGGTGATCACTGTCCAGACCTTCAGCTGATGTTCTCACCAGCAGGCTACAGGCAATTTAGGATGGGGATGACTTCAGCTGACATCTGTTGAAGTTGTGGTACCCTGTGGAAAAGTGTCCATTCAAGACAGCAGTGAAAGCCTGAGACTGTATATTAATCATTAGGGCACCGCTCCAGGAGAGAGACACAGACACTGATCATTTCTCCAGGGACACTAATGGAGAGTCATTTGGGTAGCACATGTCCTTCCTGCCTCCTCACAAGCTGAAGATCTAAGTGATTCCTGTACAGGCGTACCAAACGTCCGTGGTGATACAAGGCATTAAAATCAGATCTTCCGAATCACTGACTCCTGACCTAACCATAGGAAATCCTTCACTGAGTCAGGGATAAAGTTTCAGATGCTAAACTAGTTCCTTTTAAAGCTCCAGCTCACCAGCCAGCAGGTGCTCAGGTCCTTCTGGAAACCAGCATCATTAAGGCATATCAAATCTGGTATTGAGAATCATTAGTTATAAGAAAATTGCAGCAGGGAGCCTATGAAAATGTGTCCTAAGATCTTTTAGCAATCTATACCAAATTGTGGCTGCTGAGAACTAAAACATCTTTCTCTGAACAGCTGTCTCTGTAACCACTGGATCAACCTTTTGCATAGTCACATACCTGCAAACCACTGGATTGGCTGCACCTTAGAGGGTCCCCACTATGACCACCTCTCTATGGTCACATATCAAATTCCCAGTTTTAATTCAAGCAAAAAACCTGTAAATTTTCCATGCATGAGAATAAACATACTTTTAAAACTATGGTACAACTGATCATCTACATAATGTGGTGTAATGCAATTACAAGTCTTTATATAACATGACACCCAACCACACAGGTCCGCTGTAGACAGGAGTTCAACAATGTCAGGTTTTGAAAAGCCCAAAAAAGAAATAAATCTCCCATCTTAGTCTCTTTTCCCCTTTGGGCTTGCCATCCTTCAACTTTGAAGCATCTTCTTGTCTCTCAGGCTTTCAAACCCAAGTGGGTTTTACACTTATAACAATACCAGGCTTTAATCCATGATTTCAAAGACCTTAACGATGAAGGTGAGTATTAAATACTCTAATTTGTTGACAAATTGACACTGTAGTCTACTCTCACTTAATCTGAAGGGCAGGGACAGAGCCAGCAACAGTAGGCAGGGTAGTGCCACTTTATGCTATGTGTTGGGGTACACTGTCAAAAAAAAAATAATCACACAATGAATGGATTAGACATGAATGCAGTCTTTGAAATGCATGTTCAGTGTGCTCCAGACAAAAATATTATTAAGCGGTTAGACACCATTCTACGCTACCTGAATAATTCAATAGGTCTTTAAGTTTCAGCTGCCAATCATTGCGAACTGGAGATTACAAAGTCATCTGCAAAATGCTTTGTTCTAGTAAGATGAGACAGCAACATCACAATTTCCATACTACCAGCCAAAGCAAAATGAAAACACTGTGGCTACTGTGACAACATGGTCCTGTAGAATTAATGGAGACTCACAACAAACCACATCAAAGCTCTGCTTTCTGTTCCTCAAAGGCCCTTTCCACCAGACAGACGGCGTGGGGCGTATTTAAGTGACTGCCACTTCTGAAATGGGTGATAAACCAAAATACTGAAATCTGGATCTTGCCTCATATAGCAGGACTGATGTCATAGAAAACAAAATAAAATGGGAGAAGATTAGGGTTAATAAAAAACTGAACACATTTCTAATGATATATGATAAAAATAAATCACAGGCATATGGAGGGAGAGGGGGATTAACAAATTTACTTTCCACCAGGTTTTCCTAAATTCTAGAAAGTAACCTCCTGTGTGAAATGTAAGATGAATGGCTAACATTTCCCAAGTGCTCTGGTGAGAGCCATCTTTCTCCCATTCATTCTTGCACAGGGACAGCTCAAGTTTAAAGTTCCCATTCAGACACAGTTGGGCTCTAACCCCTGCGGTATCTTTTCAGACCCAGAGAAACCCTACCAGCATCATTAATGAAAGAGCAAAGCATGTACAAAGAGCATGGAAAAGCAATACACACTAGGAGCTATATACATTAGTGCAAATCATTTTCTTCTGCGAGTCAAGAGACCCAGTGCCACACACCAGGTTTCGGGACGAGATATGGATACAGCAGAGAATGAAGAAACTAGCTATACTGAGCATACAAAAGCAGGCCTTGACTTTGCAAAAGCAGTATCACAAGCAGTTTTACCGTTTCACAAATTTTAAATGTCTGCATTTGTCCAGGATCAGAGCCTCTATGAGCAGCTGATCTTTAAAGAAAGTTCACATTTTAATATTTGGCTTAGGCAGGGAAAGAATAAAGGACGCCAACTGTTGTCTTCTTGCTGCATCATTTTTTAAAGTCAGATGGCGCTCAATTACTATACCTACCTAGAGGAAAAAACTCGCCCATTTTCTTCTTGAAAATTTTGTAGTCAACCTCCAAAAAGACGCAGAAGATGATACGATCCACCTGTAAGAAACAAAATTATTCACAGTGAAATGATAGCAATCATAAACATTGGCAATAATAGTTAATAAAAGCAAAGAAACTTTTAAGCCAACATGCTTTTATGCTCCAGGCAAGCAAGAAAACATCACAGGGATGCATGTTTTGACTTTATTGTGTGTCTGTGTTGTAATTTATAAAGTAACATTTGCAATCACAGCTCACAACTGTATTCTTTGTCAACTGCCTCTTGTTTATGCAAACCACTCTTGAGCACAGTATAAATGACTTTTGGCATTCTAGATGAGTACTGGGATGCAATGTTTGATGAAAGAGTCACATGGGAGGCTTCTAATAAGCATACAAAAGAGTAAATGGATAAGCAAAGAGCTCTTTTTCCAATCCTTGTCCGACAAACCTATTTGCAAAACCATTTAGTATTTTAAAATGGCTTTAAAAGGTTTCATGCGGTTTTAATTTACATGAAACCACTTACTCTTGCTATAATACGAGCAGAATGCAGCAAAAACAAAAGCTGATTAGATGACAGGTAGCACACGGGGTAAATAAAACATTTAATATGCCATCTACTTAGTGAGGCTGAGCATATCAATGAAACCACAGCCCATAATGTATGCGCCACCCACCAATGATTTCAAATAAATTGTTTGGGAGATCATTGTATGTGAAAGGCTTTTCTAAAAGAGACCAAAAAAAGGCCAAACAAAATAAAAACCAAACAGAATTCCAAAGCCTTTAAGACTGAAAAACACCCGTGCTGGACTTCACTCTAGCCTTGCTATTTCTTTATCTGTTTGCACAGCACAGCACAAACTGCCTCTGCAGCCAAAACCCAGATCCAGGAGGGAGCTGTGGAAGTCAAAAAGACCCTCCCATGGCTGAGCTGAGGGACCTGCAACCCAGTAATCAATTTTTTTCTGAAGTGCGTGAGAGCTTAACCAGAAAGGGATGAAGCCCAAGCAATAGGAAATTCAGCATCTTGGCTGGCATTATGCTGTCCTCATGTCTCCATGGGCAGTAAACTGATCTGTTGTAGCAGAGCTCCTCAAGAGCACCTTTGCACGTGCTAGAAAAAGCACCAGCCTCTCCTCTGCAGGGAAACCAGCAGGAGGAATGCTCTTAAAAAAAATGCCTTCTTTCCCTTATCTTCAGTAGAAAATGCTGTCCTTTTGTTAGAGCTGCTCTTCAAAGCAAAGTACAAGTCTTGGCTTCAAAGATACCATTATGCTGAGCAGCTCAGGACATCATTTTAGAGCTCATTTTGGAGCAGCCTGGTAGAATACAGAAGGGAACAAGAGCAGGCGATAATCGGTTATGCTGGAAAATGCTAGTAGTCACTAACAAGAACATCTCTGAATCAAAGCTGACTAACAAACCTGAAAGAGCAAGCTAGGCAGGAAATATGAGACTGAAGGTACAGGTTATGTGGGTGTTAAGGAAGAAAGAGGCTTGTGAGTAGGAGAGAAAGCAGCAGGGCAGAGCTTGGGCGGATGCTGCTTGCTGGGCAAGCATATCAGCAGATTTATGAGCAAGAAAACTGCCTGTTGCTATCTGCTCATATGATGTTCACAGAAACAAGCTGTTCTTGTGCATCCCTTGTAAACAAGCCAGGCTAGATCTTAAAAATATGCTGGACTGTGTCATCAGCTACTTTTCACAAAGGATATAATAAAGAACCCAAATACTGGTTAAGTGCTCAAGCCAAAAAGCCATACTCATCTGTGTACTCACAAATTTGTAACGTAAGGCACTGGTGGCCAGAGGTGCCGCATTTTACGTATACGAGAGTTACTACCCAAGTGAAGTTGTGTGTTTTCAGGAGGGAAGCTTTAGACAGTGAATGCTTAAATTACATTTGTTGTTAAAATTGGTTTAGGATAGTGCTGGGGTGATGCTAGATTGTCATCTTCTATCTCCACCTCCCAAGCGGAGCAGATATTCAAGCATTACAGTGATAGGCCCAATATGTGAACCAGGACAGACAAAAGGGCAAGGATGGAAACTTATAAACCAGAGGAGCAATGATATTCCCATGCAGAGAAGTTCTGAGTCATCTTGCTCTCTATATAGTCTTATATTCTCTGCTGTAAATACTACAGACATTTCCCTCATTTTATATAGTTCCACTTCTCAAGGTGTTCCCTTTACTTTTATTTATTCTGTGCAGTTGACAATGATAAAACTTCTGCAATCTTGAGAATTTCTACTACTTCTAGTATAATTCCTTAATTTAAAGATAGTGAATCTCTCTAAAAGCGGCAGACTATTTCAAAATTTCTAGCCTCCTGACTGTATACTTCCTATATATAAACTTTTTCTCACACCAAGAAGAAATTGAACAAGTGCTCTATTTTTAAGTATGCATAAGATACTGTAATGACAGCTGAAATCCTGTGTTTATCTGATTGAATGGCATGTGTTGGCAGATAGTAAATCTGAAATTAAACCATATTCTATCATCCTGCCAGTCATTGACTATTTTATCTAACATCCCCAGCTAAAATAACTCAAAATTAGATATGGAAAGTAACCCTTGCCCTCACTGTTCCAATTCCAGCTACAATAAGGAAAGGTTTAATCCAAGTGACTCCAAACCCGCCTTGCCTGCTGGCTCACAAAAGCTCAGCAGGCCTTTTGAGATGCGCACTTATGAAAGCCGCTCCTTATTCAAAGAGGAAATCTCTCCTCTCATGTGGCTAGGAAATGCCAACTTGATTAGACGTTTCATGCTGCACCTTTACAGAGGGCAGGGAGTAGCCCTCAGGGACTTCCCCCAGCATGCCCAGGGAGCCCCCAGCACCTTTTGTAGGTGCCCGGCTCCTCCACAGCTGACCAAGCACCACTCAACTGCAGCAAAAGTTTAAAGGAGCTGCAAGTTGAAGGTATTAAAGCTCATCCTTGATTGACAGCTCTTTTTTGGAGGCCAGTATTAAAATCAACCATCCCCTGTCAGAGCCTGATTAAATTCTGCTCGCTTCACAGCTATGAATAGGTGGATCAAAGAACCCCCAAATCAAGAGTGCCGCAACACAGGAAGAAGGGAGTTAAATTGCATGAGCTGTTCACTTAGTAGGCAGCTTCACAGCTCAAGGCTGTGAGTACACTGATTTTTTTTTTTTTTTTTCCCCCCCATTTTCTTGGGCCCTGCTCTCCTTGCCAGTCTCCATTTAATTTTGAGGGGGGATACGTTCCCAGCAGTTTTGTTAGCTGCACCTGATAAGGATCAGTAAACTTCTGGGGCTCTACATGGCTCACAGGGCTCAGGCTGTTTTGCAGTGGAATGGACCCAGAGTCAGTCATTAATGCCAGGATTCTACAAGGATACAGCCAAATCTCATGAACTGAAAACCCCTCCACTGGGTATAAAAACACTGTTGGTCTTAATAGCAGCAGCATTGATCTTAATACAAAGAAGCTAGCAAAAATATTTCCTCCTGATTTTTGTTCATTGGGGTTTTGCCTTTGGTTTTTTCCCCAGTAAATTTGAGAGCGCTTTGCATAAGTTTACTGGTGGGTTAATGCACCTTGGGTTAGTTCACTCACAGACCACTAATGGTCTAGAAGAGCTCCGTGGGAGGCTGGGGTGGGCGGGTGCTCAGGGACTGTACTGTCACGACAGCACACGAACAATGAAAAGCTGCCGAGGGTCCCACAAACCACACGGCTGAGCTGGGAGCTGCACCCCTCCATGGCAGCCGAGCTCTGCCGACACACAGACACTGCCAACCAGAGACAGCTCTGCCCACAGAAGGCAAACGGAGCAAGGCGGACATGCACCACTTGAAGAAATAATTGCAAGCCTCGCCACATCCAAAGCCACAATAAAACAAGAGTCTGCTGACGCCTTCTGGCAACTTTACACTGGTTTTTTTTATGGATTCTTTGAGAAGAAAAAAAGCCCTGCCTTCCCTGCAAACTAAAAGTGCACATCAAGTTCCCTAATGGACCCTTCCTGCTCCTGCAGCGTGGGGGACAACACTGCATGCGTACGCGCATATCTGTGCGTGCAGCCACTGATATAGGAGGAGCTTATACTCTACAGCTGTACCTACATACATTTTAGGATCAAAAATGTGTCTGTTTCTATCTCAGCTGTTTTGCTGTGGCCTCTGGCAGGTTGTCCAGACAGTAATACTTAGCTGTGCACTTATACATCACTACAAAGAGGTATTGCCAAGTACAATACACAGGGCACGCCAAATGTTGTCATACATATAGCTGTATGTATACCCAGGTGCCAAGCTGTGTATATCAAGCACAAATTTGAAGCAGAAAACTGATCAAAAGACATTTTAGACTATTTTATCTAATGAGTGTTTCCATGTCATTGCCACCTTGTGTCCTAACAAATAACAGCTCACAATGAAATTAAATCCAACTGCATTTCAGCACTCCCAAGTATTTCATGTGCATCCCCAGTACCAAGACATTCACCCAGCCAGCAGTGACTGCTTTTTATTATGTGTGACAACAAGTTTCATCATAAATTTTACCAGAAAATACACAATAGAAAAACAATGCTAACTTGTAAAAAATGTTTCCCAATCCCAAATCAAATTAATGGTAACAAACAACAAAGAGAATGAAGCAGCTTTCTGTTCTTTGTGCGTGTAGCAAATCCCTTTTATGAAATGCCCTTGCCTGATCCCACCAGGACCTATTGTCATAAGGCGATGGTGAACACCAGAAGCCTGCTGTAACAGTTTTAGTTTATCAAACATTTTGTGGACTTAATTCAAACTCATTGTAGCCAAACAGAGGCTTTTTATTGACTTCAGTGTGCTTGGATCAGTGCCTATACTCCATAACACCAGAAATAACATTTACCTCCTTAAGAATTAAAGTTCTTCTGATATTCAAATTTCATTACCCTAAATCTTCAGATACTTTCTCAAACATATCCTTAACAGTCACAGTTCAGAGCTGCCTGTACCCATTAAGACTGCTTGACTACCATGCCTGTAAGGAAGAAGCCCTGAACCTTCAACTGTGCTGCAATCCCACATTTTCCCTCTGTTTGGACTGTGGCTGCTTGGGCAGCCCCGTTGGCTTTCAATGCCTGACAAGACTTCCCTTGTAGACACCAGTAGGAACAAAGTCACCTAAGTCAGGTTTCCAAGGCATGCTCTCGTGGAATCAAAATCTCAGTTGTGGGAAGCAAAGAATAAGGAGGAAGAGATTTTTAATGCACCACAGGATCAGGCTATGAGTGTCCTAGCCGGTCGCTGCACACTGTGTAAAATTTCTTCTATTTCTGCGGCGAGGGCTCAGTTTGCTGTTCTGAAGTCCAAATCTCGCTTGCTCGCTAGCTCTTCTTCAGGGACCTCATTTTCCATCTTGTTCTTCTCTGGTTTTCTGACAGAGTTCCTCCCTGCCCAGGGCTGAGCTGACACATTGAACTGACTACATGCAGAGGTATACTTCAAAGAGACCGACATCTGTTTCTGTCCCCTTAAAGTACTGGTAAATGATGCTCTTGATGCTGACAGTCTCCCCTTCAGCCTACCCTCTGCCCAATCTGATCCTCTGGTAATCCTGTTGCAACCAACTAACAGATGGAAATACCAGCTTTGTAAAATAACACAGGCATCTGCCATATCCCTTGCAGCAGCTGTGATCCACTTTGTCAGAGGCACTGCCTTTCCTGAGCACCATGCACATCTGGCCAGCTGTCCAGATAGCAGTCTGCCTGACCGAAAACAAAGAGCAGAGAAGACTGCATCCCATTTGGGAATGAGCCATGATCGAGGCCAGAAGTTTTCACACACTCCTTTGAAAGGTGAATGCTTCAGGCCCTATAAAAACTACTCATTTCATAGTATCGTAAATTAAAATTCAGCCTCCTGATATTACTATGAATTTCACAGAAACCATTAAAGCATAGAGCATAGCTGACTGCTCCTTTCGGCATGACATCATGGTCTATAATTGCAGAATTACTCTCAAAAAGAACTTCAGTCAAATATTTAAGGCAAATACAAAGCTTTGGCGCCACTTCCATCCTCCTAACAAGATTTAAGTGGGGCAGAGGTGTCAGACTGGTTATACGGTGAATTTGACAATCAATGAACTGTGTGATGATGTTCACAAAGCAATTCATCTAGCCCTTAAGATCTTTATACCTGGCCTAGCTTCAAATCCACTGCAGACCTGAGTCAAAACACCCCCCCCATTTACTTGGAACTTGCAGCCACCCAAATGAGCCCAGCTTCAGGCAAAGAGACAATCTCTAGATCACCCTTCATTCCTGCTGGTGGAGGGAGAAAGATGTACTCTCAGGACAAAGCTCTTTGATTTTCATGGATTTGAGTTTTGAGATTCTTTGAATCCAAAGCAAAAACCTAAATAAAAATCCACATTACTGTAAACCTCCTACAAGTAATAGTATTAATGGAACGTTATGATATCACACCAAGTGCAAATACCCATTGAGGACTAGCTGTGAAGAAGCAAATCTTACTTAAACCATCATATTACCTAGGCAGTCATTGAAAGAAAAAAATAACATAAAACACATGAATTATAAAATGATTTATGCTTATCACAGATAGTATTCAGCAGATGAGGGCAAATTACTCCAGGTATCACATGGGTACCAGACACACCACTGCAGTTATCACTACGGCACAAGCCTATTTCCATATTACTGAAACACAATAAAAACCATAACACTTTCCAGTGGAGAAGCACTTTTACCCACAGATCTCAAACACAGGTAAGCATTACAGTTTTGTGACAGTTCTGATACATCTCTGCCTCCACATGGAGATTTGATGGGCCCAAGGTCACAGAGAGCAAGAGTAGTAGAACTAGACCAGGACCCTGAGATTTTTCTCCTGTTCTCTCTCAAGCAAAGATGCTACAGGGCAAAAAAAAAAAAAAAAATCCTATCAATGGTCATAAGCAAAGTTCACAAGCTTCACTGCACGCCACCAGTTTTCCTCTGGCATATCCTTTCAATGTACCCGTGTATTGTGAGAATCAATATTGATAACTCTTTTTGCCTAATGCATTGGTTGTTTTTTAAAGGTTACTTCTTCTCTGTGAGAGAATTCACTCTGCCCCTTCAATACCTTTTTAATACAGTGTATTATTCAAGGACAGGTAGAGCTTTGCCTTTTGGACCTGCTGACTCTTTGTGCTGAGCTGTTACTTTTTCGTGTGAACAAAGCACCTGCCAGACAAGCAGAGTTGCTGTCCTGAAGAAGCAATCTGGATCTAAAACAGGAAATTATGACAACATTTTTGGAAGAATTCACAAATGGTCAGCAACAAAATTGTATGTGTCCCAGCTCCATATATATTGCATGATTATATGACAAATAAGACATGATAGTCCTGTAGTGCTAATATAAACACAGTCAGACTATAAAATAACCAGTAGTTAATAGTGCACTTTTTTTGCTCAACAGCTAGAAGTTTTTTGGTTTCCTAAAGGTGAAAAAAAACTTTAAAATCAGCCTAGGATTTAAGGTAACATCTCAGTATATTTCTTTTGATGGTCACTACAACTTGTCAAGAAAGGGGCAAGAGAGTAGTTTAAAAATGCATTTGTTTTTACCAAGATATCCATCAACCTGCACAATTCACTTTTATGCCACACAAACACAATGACATAAAGCCCATTCATCTTTTTCAGCTTAATACTTACTGTCCTTTGAAGATACATGTTTGGAATATCTGAAGGCGACCTCCATTTCTCACAGTTACCAGTCATAGGGCAGCTGACACAGCCAAGATAATCCTGTATTCAGCGAAACCGGGGGAATGAATGGATTCTGATGAATGTAATTTGCTATCTCAGTGACAAATGGCAAATGTGAAGAGAGGGTATGCATGCAAATATAACTGCGTTAAATAAGGCCTTGTGAAGGATAGTACTCTGAAAATATCTGATAGGCAGTTTTACAACAACCATGCGTTTTTTAGGAGATAAATCATCAGCTTACTTAAAGTTATCATTATATCCTCATTGTGGATCTCGGCTGAATAACATGGTATTGTGGCATAGAGTGAAGCAGGGTGTTGTAATTCCATAGGCCAACTTTTTGCATTCCATTTTACCTTACAACATAAATTTTTCAGTATCTTATTAGTACAATTCAGAGTTAAATACCCCCAAATTGCTAGTAATTATAAGCATCCTAAGCCTGTTTGGGTGTCCAACCTGTGGTAGACTAATTCCCAGAAGGTGCCATGTTCCACTAACACCAAAAGCTCTTTGCTGGATCCCCTGAGACTGAGGTGTCACTTGCATTCTTGAGGTTTTTACCAGTTTTGTTGTAGTACCACATAATATCTACCAATACAATTTCCACTTCTTCCCAGGGAGAAGGAGAATCAGCACTACTTGCTCAGAGTCCACCACTCAAGAAAAAAGAATATGCTTGAAACTAGAAACGTAATCTCCTCCTTGCCATCATCTTTGTGGCTGCTGGAAGATTCTGAATATAAAACAGTCCCAGATTTTAAAACCACACAGAGAGACCAAGTGATGGTACCTCCTACCCAGTAACTTAGGTTTGGATGCTAGAGCCAGCACACGGAGGAGGCAGAGCTGCCTGAGGCTGGGGACCAGCAGGGAGAGCAATGGGGATTCACGCCCTGGAAAGCAAAGCTCCCTACTACTGTGGCGCAGAGGCAGGGGATGGCAGGGACTTCCAGGCATTATGATAAGTCACCAGGTCCCCGAGCAGTGGGAACCACGTGTCTGTCAGTCCCCAAAAGCTCTGTCTCCCTTGCTCTTCCCTGTGGCGGGGTGGGCAGCCCCTCGTGGTGCAGGAATAGGAGCGTGCTGGCATCTTGTGGCTGGGACAGAAACGTTTGTTTCTGGCTGTGCTGCTGAGAAGCCCTGAGCAGCCTCCTGAGGATGCACAATAAATGTTTGAGCTGCAGAAAAAGAGCAGAAGAAACAGTTCCTAGAAGCAGATGATGGCTTAAATAACTTTTTAAGTGTGCTGTTACAGGCAGGGTAAATTTGCAGCCGTGATACACTCAGCAACAATTTTCTCATTAAGGTTGAGCAAAGGTTTTACCTCAGCTTAGGGATGGGGTACTTTACAACTGTTGACTGCTGTCACTAAGGCTTTTCAAATTATTTTCCAAATTACTGGCAGACGAAAAAATCCTGGCTTGTTCTTACAAAGTTGGTTTAAAATTCAACTTACTTAATTATTTCCATCAAAAGAGTCCAGATGACCCCCACATACAAAATTATACACACACCTAGAACCTGTAAGGTTTCACCTTAGAAAGCTTTGCAAAATACATCATTTGATGTAGAAGTCCCTCAAGCCTAATGCAACTGAGAGCAGTTCCTGAAAGAAGCTCGCACTGGGTAATTTCCTTGTTTGCCACTGCATTTTCTTTAATCATTCTCACCTTCATCCTACATTAACGTTCATGTTAGTTACATGAACATTTATCCAAAAGCCGTTGACTTCAAAGGTGTTTTGGATCAGTGCAGCTAAGCATTTCCCACCTTGCTGGGAAAACAACAGCAGCATTTTGGACACCAAGTTTGTCTGACTACAGCTAGGTTTCCAAAAATTCAACAAGTGTCCTAAAAACTGCACTTTTAGAGATGAAGAGTGCTCACTTAACCTGCATTAGCAGCACTACCACTGCAATCATCTGCAATGTATTGCAGGTTCTCCTCCCCAGCACCTCCATATATTCTCTATTCTTTACTCAAGGGAGAACATAAGTAGAGATAACAGTGGTGTGGAAAGTTAATAATTACTCCCCACTGAGGGGATTAAAACTCCTGTAGTGGAAGCAAAGTGAAGGGGTAACATGCCTGCTACCCAGATTATAAAGGAACAATATACACACAAAGTTTGCAAAACTCTTCTTCAAAAAGTTTGTTGTAGATAAAAAAGAACCCTTCTAAAAAAAAAATTAAAAAAAAAAAAAATTATTGCTTTCCCAAGAATATAGGCCACAATGCATTACTTGAAACAGCTCTGAAACCATTGCTCATACTAAAACCTGGACTGAATCTCATTTATGTAAATATTACCTTATCTCTCTCCTTGAAGAATATGTTTTACAATTAAGTTATCTGTCATTTATAGACCAAATCAAACTCATTAATGCAAGCTATTAAAGACCATTTTTAAAGGACAAAGGCTGATTTTCTCAAATACTGTATGTCTCTCATTCTAATGCTAGAGATAATCTTTTTTCCCCATCCAGAAAAGACAGAACCAGGCAGAAGAGGAGGCTATTAAATTTCCAGTACTGCCAGAACAAACCACTTCCATTCCCAGGATGCTCACTCCAGTGTCTCTTCCAAAAAAGAAGGTCAACTCAGGATCATTTGCTTACTGCATGTCAGATAGATGCCAGGTAAAATATATGTAATTAGAAAAACAAGGCTATTTATCTCCTTCCTACACAAAAGTTCTTTCTTCTTTTTGTAGAAAGTCACTTACAGTCACAATTACACCCTATTCATGCCTGAGACACTTAGGTAGGTAGGACAAAATAATGTGTGGGTTTGTTAAGTAAGAATGACTGTAGAGTAATGAATTATTTTCACAAGATTTTGCAATGGTTGATTCCAAGCATCCTGAAAGAAACAAAGTCAGGAGTCTGTATGATCTAAATGTAACCTTTGCAGCATTTCTTGCTACTCAGAAGGGAGATCAGAAGAAACAATAAGAAGCGAGACAAGAAAATTTGATGTAAAATATTTATTCCCCAAGAACTCAAGAACTTAAGCTGGCAGCTGGGTCAGCTCAGGGAATGGCTGCACTTCAGAGCCTGCTTTTGGGATATTTGCACCTGTGAGAGTCTGGGACCAGTAAGGAAGATCTATGCTTGAGAGCAGATATGATTATAGATTTGGCATGTGAGCTTGGTCTGTGATTCAGCCAAAACGTCCTCATGTGAAAGGTCATTAAGCCAGCTTGATACAATTGACGAATGTCTTCCACAGAGGATATTGTAACTTTAATATAGGTTGTTTAGGGAAAAAAAAAAAAAAATCCACTGGGATATAAATGTCAACTGTATGCCAACATTTTTCACAAGCATCAGGAAGGGAAAAAAGAGATTCATCTCTAAAGGATTACTTTTAAATTAATTTTAATAGATGGTAATAGGCTGACAGTTCTCTGAAAATAGCCAGCAGATGCTCCAGCGCTTTACTGAGTCCCAATGTCTAACCTTGGGTACACCAATTCTACAAAATCCATCTTCTGGATGGAGCTCTTGTTTCCGCAGCTGGAATGCTAATGATGGCTCTTAGTGGTTTCTGACTTCTACCAGTGTTTTTATTTCTGCAGCAGATCATGGTGCGTAAGCCATAGAGGCGAGTAAGTGCAGATTTATGTTTTATTAGAAAGGACAAGAAGATACCTTATTTATGGTATGTTGCTATCTACAGATAACCTTCGCTTTATCTGCTCATCATAAGATAAAAAGCATCTAAATCACTAAGATGTTGCTCAAATACAATTGAGAACATTAGCACAATTTATATGAGCTGCTCAAATGCACTGATGCATATAAATTCTCCAAAACCATTTATTGTCAAAATGTCAATGCTAAATGCACAAAAATGTAACTTACTTTATGCCATTAATTAACTAATGTTTGCACAGCACTTTGAAAATGTAAAAGCACTTTGAACACTGAGAGCTAAGCAGTATTATTTTTACTCGTGTGGACTCACTGTATGAATCATACATAATAATCACCTCCTGTGGAAAGTATTTTTGGTCCACAGCCAAAACCTAACCTAAGATTTGGCACTTCTGTTCAGTAAAGCATCTGTAAATGGTCCGTGTTTCAGCTGGAAATTTTCTGCAACACATTCATTACTGAGTTCTTCACAATATATACCAGGTATAAGGTGCCTTCACAGCTTTGTAATTAACACTGTATAGCAAGACAGCAAATATTTTATTGTATTCTCCTCATTTGCCCAAAACATTTGGGAATAGTGGCTCACTAGTGTCAGCTGTGACTGAACTCCTCCTCTTTCATCTGTACAAAATGCAACAGGCTTAATGGATAGAACACAGGATTGGGATTCCCTTTCACCTTTGTGAGAGCTGTAGCTCTCAAATTATTTTGTGATCTCCTGGTGAAAAGCATTACATAAGAACTAGATGGTATCATCATTATCTATCCCCACTCTGTGATTTCCTCTCCTCTGATCACCCCCTGTGTCTGGGCTTTTTTTTCCCCTCTTCCCTTTGTGACTGAAGAGATGCCATGACCATGAGTTTTCCTTTCCAAGTGAGAGCACAGAGAGCTTTCACAAGGTCACATTTTACACCTACAAGCACATCTGCTGCATCAAACTTGAGAAAAATATGCTTGGCTACCCCATCTTTGTACAAAATTGCTTCTCCGTGATCACGTTCATGGGGGAAATCTAAGTCTAAAATAATGAGAAACCAACAAAACTTCACCATTCTCCTGTCCTGATTAGTTAACAAGAACAGTGATGACTTACAGCTGGCCTGAGTACCACCTGCAGTCAGGTCAGCCCTGTGTTTCCAGAGCGTTTGGCTTCCTGGCTGACCTACTAGTGATATGCTCCATCATTGTTATAACTCTCAAATCAGGACATTTTTTATGCATGCCTTGTATTTGTTTAAACACATGTCTATCCATAATATACATTAGTCTGTGTGGGATTAACCTAGCCAAGAATTTCTCTTCTACAAATCTGTCCGATGTTCAGATTTGAAAAGTTTTAAAGAACCTTGTCTGTAATGCACTACACCCATCTCCTATTAACAACTACCCTACTGTACCCTTGATAGCTGATAAGTATAGTTATTCAGCAACTTCTTTTATTCTCCAACTAACGGAGAAAGAAAAACAATAGTGGGAAATATCTGATGTGGTTAACATTGATCTATAAAGCTTGGACTGATTTTCTCCACTTGAAATAGAGAAACTAATGTAAAGATTTTTAAAACTAAAGAAATGAAAGGATATTTGAACCAACTGACTTTGAACAGATGAAACATTTTACAGTGTTTACAGCGTAAGTTTACAAACCACTCTGGGGCAGCTACACTGCATATCTTATCCAGAAGGTAAACACAGCGAGACCATATACTGGCTCCCAGCATTGTGTAGTCTTGCAGGACTAGCCCTCAATTCGGCACAGCTGCCAAGCTGGGCTCCAGAGGGGCCCTGCGTTCAAAAGCGAGGGGTGCACCGAGCCTGTCGAGAGGGAGCTGAACTGCTGGAAACATTGCTCAGCACCTGCTCTTATTCTGCCTGGCTCCGTGGTGAGCTCTCAGTCTTTCCCTCTCACACAGCAACATCTTTATCTCATTTTACCTAGACAGAAAAAGGGAAAACGGAGGGCAGGAGAGAGTTGGCTGCTGAGAATGCAGTGGGCTGGCACTGGTGTAAGTCAGTGTAGCTGCTGGGGGGCTATAGCAATTTACAACAGCAAAGTCTCTCATCTGCCACCTCACTTTCATATAGTTGCTCTCCAGGTTCAGTAATTCTTGGTGTTAAAAACCTGTATGGTACAATCAGGATTCCAGATATATACATTATTTAATAATAATAAGCTACAGACTTACATAATACTCTCCACTGCCTTTTATTATGCTGTAGATGGAGGGGGAACAAAAGCAAGAACAAAAGCACATCTCATACAAATGTTGTAAATAAACCATTTGAACTCAAACAACCAACTCCCATAACAGACATGAGTCTACCAGGCACCTCTTTTCAATAACTCCTACTGATTCCCAGTTCTCTGCAACCTCGAGCGCGAAGAGGACGAGGAGTCCTTGATCTCCTAGTCAGGGTAATTTGTTGCACTTTTCCCCATTACACAGCCAGGACCTGACTACAAAGCCTACAGAGACGAGTGGCTCTGTTCAGATTTATTACTACTGACTTCGCCTGCAAGTACTCATGGAGCATCTGCAGAGCTGATCTCAGAGACGACTCCAACTTATTTAGCTTCTGACTCTAACGTTCAGTAGTCCTGTGTTAAAATCCACATGGGTTGTCCCTGTATTTGCATTTGATTATCAAAACGAAATTATTACTTGCTGCAGAACACATAACACCCACCCAAAGCTCCACGTTCTTCTATCTGGTAACTCGCCAACAAATTTTGCTTCACTAAGTCTAATGTGCTGAGCGTGATATAGAGAACAAACTGCTAATTGCTTAATGATTGTCTCTCTGTAACTTTACATACCAAAGACTAGTGCTCATCAAGGATTAAGCCTGTCAGAGACTGGTACTTGGGAGTGATGAGCAAGAAGGAACCATGAACAATCACAAAACTTAATTAAATGTTTGATAAATTTACGATCTTGTCGAGAAGGCTCAAGTAGAGGCCTTGCTTGAATAGATAGGGCCAGAAAAGATAAGAACTCCTGCCTTTGTTCTCGTCCTTGTAGATAATTTAGCTTAAAGTAACCATATGGTTTTTACACCACTAATGAGAACTTAGATAATAAGAACACTAACGAGCACTGATGTATTAAAACATGTAAAAGACCATACTGCGCAGAATCACCTGAGAAGGGTCAAATAGTGGACAAGTGAGGAAGACTATGGAAGACCACCGGAGGACTCCTGAAGACCACCAGAGACCTTCAATGCGCCTGCGTAAAGGACATTTGCATATGCTAACAGTTTCCCGGAAAACTAATGAATATGTATAACATTTCTCGGAAATCTAGTGAATATGTATACAGAACATGTATTTAACCTGCACAATTAGACCTGACGGTGTGCACGATAGGTGGAGCGATCCCCCATGCATCCAGCGCTGCCAATAAAGAATACCTACTTAATAGTTAATCAAACTATTGAGTCAATTTCTCTGAATCAATCTGGCACCCCAGATGGGACCTGCTCTGCTCGGCTGCAGGACCCGCTGAGAACAGGACTCCCTAGGGTACCCCCGGGATTTCCCGGAGGGACTCCTCGCCTCAATCGGATCACTGCGGGAGCAGACAAGGACACCATCTAAAGGAGTAAAGGTATTCTTTAATCTTTTATTTTGGGGACCGGTCATTTGTAAAGCTATCCATAAGTCATAAGACAAAAGTAAACTTATGCAGGATGGTGTATACCAGGTAGCTAGCACCCTTGGTATACATTTGGTGTGGTATATGTTTGGGTGCTTTTGTTTCGGTACACTCTGTATGCTTTTACACACTTTGTGTGCTTTAGGTTTGGTACCCACTCATGTGCTTTTGTTTATGTTTTGAATTTGATTTTGACGTTTTCGGTTACTGAATGAGGTAAACGGCTACTGGGACTGAATTACGGATATCGTTTGCGGATTTTGGTCTAAACAACATAAGACAATTAAAACTGTGGATTGAATGTTTGAGTAAATGAGATGCAGCTCAGCTGCGGAGCGTGTGGAGTTCTGATCCGCAGTCTTGTAACTCTGCAAGGGGTACGGCCGGAGACGAACTAAGTGTGACGCACTGGTGATGTGGAACTTGAATTTATATGTTAGCGTTGTAATTGTAAGTTTGAGTTTGATTATCTTAATCATTTTGTGGTGTTGGTGTAAGAAAGTCCCTGTATGGTGCATCGTATAAATGTGGGTAATTGAGTGGTGTCTTTTACATCCAGGAAATGAGTGTATGCCCTCATATGTCTTGGAATGCATGTGGTGCAAACAGAGGTTGCAAATAGATTGTGGAGGGGATATTGAATGCTCTGAGTGTCGGGTTTGGACTCCCTGGGACAAGAGGGAACGGGCTACATACACAGTTGAGATTGTTTGTGGTTGGAAAGGTAAAAATATAAACGAGTAATATGGGAGGTAAACAAAGTGGTGGAATATTGAAAAAGAGCCCCTTAGGCTGTATTTTGGATCACTGGAAGGAGATAGGGGGACCGCCAGGTGGAAGTGTGGATAAGAAAACTTTAATAAAATATTGCAATCAGTGGTGGCCTTTATATAAGTTAGATGATGATGAAAAATGGCCCTTTAATGGGACGTTGAATTATAGCACTTTGTTACAATTGATGTTGGTTTTGAGACGAAAAGGAAAAATGGAATTAAAAATCAAGGAAGACCAGCTAATTAACATTTTAAGCTTGGCATTAATACAAGCTGAACCAAAATTTGAAGTACCTCCAGAAATTGTTAATCAAGTATATCCTGGAGTCTGGGTCTCTGAGGTTCCAGGAAAAGCTAAAAATGCAGCCCCTATAGTAATTAAGCTGAGACCAGGAGAAGAACCTGTCAAAGTTAAGCAATATCCCCTGAAATTAGATGATAGGAAGGGGATCAAGGAAATAATTGACAAGTTTCTACAATATGGAATATTGATTGAGTGTGAATCAGAATATAATACACCTATACTACCAATTAAAAAGGCAGACGGGAAAAGCTATAGGTTAGTCCAAGATCTGAGAGCCATAAATAAGATTACTGAGGACATACATCCAGTAGTCGCGAATCCATATACTCTGTTAACAAAACTAAAAGATAACCAAGTTTGGTTTACTGTGCTGGATTTGAAGGATGCCTTCTTCTGCCTGACCTTAGCCATAGAGAGTCAGAATTTGTTTGCTTTTGAATGGGAAAATCCTGAGTCCGGGAGAAGAACTCAGCTAACATGGACAGTATTACCTCAAGGCTTTAAGAATAGCCCCACTATCTTTGGAAATCAATTGGCGAAAGAGCTTGAAACTTGGGTACCCCCAGACAATGAAGGAATCTTGTTACAATATGTGGATGATCTCTTAATAGCTACTGAAACCAGGGAAAGCTGTATTTGATGGACTGTGAATCTTCTTAATTTTTTGGGTTTAAGTGGATATCGAGTCTCTCAACAGAAAGCCCAGCTGGTTCAACAGTGTGTGACCTACCTGGGACTTGAAATCTCGGGAGGACAACGGGAGCTCGGGACTGAGCGGAAAGAAGCCATTTGCCGAACACCAGAGACCCAAACGGTAAAAGAGCTGCGGACCTTTCTGGGAATGACAGGTTGGTGTCGCCTTTGGATATATAATTATGGATTATTGGTAAAGCCATTATATGAATTGATAAAGGGAGACCAGTCAAAAGTAATTTGGACTGGAGAAACACGAAATGCATTTAAGCAGCTCAAACGAGAACTAATGAGAGCTCCTGCTCTAGGACTGCCGGATGTTTCAAAACCGTTTTGGCTGTTTTCTCATGAGAGACAAGGAATAGCTTTGGGAGTACTAGCACAAAGACTTGGTCCCTATAAACAAGCAGTAGCTTATTTCTCCAAACAACTGGACGAGGTGAGCAAAGGATGGCATGGTTGCCTTCGAGCTGTTGCAGCAGTTGTTATCAATATTCAAGAAGCCCGAAAGTTTACCATGGGACAGAAAATAACAGTGCTAGTCTCCCATACAGTTTCAGCGGTTTTGGAACAGAAAGGAAGCCATTGGCTTTCGCCCCAGAGATTCTTAAAGTACCAAGCAGTGTTAGTAGAACAAGATGATGTAGAAATTGTAGTTACTAACATTGTCAATCCAGCCTCTTTTCTTAGTGGAACTTTGGATGAACCAGTGACACATGACTGCATAGAAACAGTAGAAGCTATATATTCCAGTTGACCAGACCTCAAAGAAGAACCTCTGGAGGATGCTGAAAACTCCTGGTATACCGACGGGAGTAGTTTTATAAAACAGGGACAATGTAAAGCAGGATACACAATCACAACCACCCAACAGGTAATCGAATCTAAGTCATTGCCTTCTGGAACTTCAGCGCAAAAGGCGGAAATAATTGCCCTTACCAGAGCATTGGAATTGGCAAAAGGGAAAAAGATAAACATTTGGACAGATTCTAAATATGCATTTGGAGTAGTTCACGCTCACGGTGCAATTTGGAAGGAACGAGGATTGCTAACTGCTCAAGGAAAGCAAATAAAACATGCAGAAGAAATCTTGAAACTATTAGAAGCCGTGAAGCAACCAGAAAAGGTAGCTATCATGCATTGTCGAGGACACCAAAAAGGAAACACAGATTCAGAAATTGGAAATCGACTAGCAGATTATGAGGCTAGGAGGGTGGCAGAAGTGGAAGCAGAAACATTATCCTTAATACCAGACGGTAAAATCCAAACTGTAAGTACAAATCAGAAACCAAATTATTCAAAGGAAGACCTAAAATTAATTGAAGATCTGGATGGTAAAGTAGAGTCAGATGGATGGGTTCATTTAGCAGATAATCGTATAGTAATACCATCCAATTTAATATGGACAACAGTTTTAACTGAACATAATAAGACACATTGGGGAGCAGATGCCCTGTACAAAAACTTAAATCAGAAATTAATAGGACGCAATCTGTATACAATGGTGAAACAAATATCTCAACAGTGTGAAATTTGTTTACGTAATAACCCTAATGTGGCAAATAAAGTAAAGTTGGGGATAACTGGCAAAGGAAATTATCCAGGACAACAGTGGCAAATTGATTTTTCGGAGCTCCCAAGAAAAGGGGGGTACCGATACCTGTTAGTCATGACTGACACATTTTCAGGCTGGCAGAGGCTTACCCCTGCCGAACAAACAAAGCAAGAGAAGTAACTAAGATATTGTTGAATGAAATCATTCCTCGTTTCGGAATTCCAGCAACAATATCTTCCGATCGAGGTTCTCATTTTTGTGCCAAAGTAGTACAGCAGGTGAGCAAAACTTTGAAGATAGACTGGCAGTTACATACCCCATATAGACCTCAGGCAAGTGGGCAAGTTGAAAAGATGAATCATTTAATTAAACAACAAATAGCAAAAATTGGTCAAGAGACTAATCTAACTTGGCCCCAATCTCTTCCCCTGGCATTGCTTAGAATGAGAGTGAAACCAAAAACAAAGGAAAATTTAAGTCCCTTTGAAATATTGTATGGGAGACCATATCAATTTCAATTTACAGGAGAAGATTTAACGCAACTGGGTGCAGGGTATTTGTGTGACTACATGGTATCCCTCCAGAAGCAGTTAGAAAATATAAATAAACAAGTTTTAGGAACCAGGGCTAGAGGGTTAGATCAACCAATCCATCCCTTTAAACCAAGTGATTATGTATATGTAAAGATTTTTTCAGGACAACCTCTGGAGGAGAAATGGGACGGACCCTATCAAGTGTTGCTGACGACCTTCACTGCTATTAAGATCAAGGAACAGCCAGCCTGGATCCACTATTCAAGAGTAAAGAGAGCACCTGAGAGGCCATGGACGGTCATCCCTACAGGACCCACAGGTCTGCGGTTCTCCAGATCATGATGGTAACAGAGTTATTACTCGGTTCAAATGAAGCTAGATGGAACTTGAACTCACATTTCTCCCTGACGCAAAATGTTTCCCAAATCCTGAACAGAACTGACTGTTGGATATGTACTCACATGCCAGAACATGGTGGAAAAGGGATCTCACTAATTGGTATTCCGATACCAAGTAATCACTCCTGGACCACTCTTTGGGAAAGTACCACATAGTATACTGACAATGACGGAGTCCAGAAGTTAGAAATAATTAGTCCTGAGGCCCAGGAGCCTTATTGTACGTGTGTACAGAGATGTAATCCACCTAAAGGGCTCGGAAAAAGTGACTGTGTTAATGGGACGTATGTAGGGAATCATACAGTCTGTAACAAAACTATAGATATTGGAACTTCAACTTCTGTTAATACTACAGCATGGCCAGTGCCAGAAGCAAAAGGATGGTACTGGCTATGCAATGACACTGCCTGGAAAGTTTTACCAAAGAATTGGATGGGAACATGTACTTTGGGAGCAGTGGTTCCAAATATGACTATACACAGTTCTCCACCAAAAGGATGGGTGCGAACACACTTTCGAAAGATTAGACGAGATGTTGAGAATCCTTTAGTAAAGAGGCCTACTGCCTTTCATACTTTTGTCCGATGGTTTCTTCCATGGTTGGGAGTGAGTGAGTTAGAAAAAGCCATAGTTAACATTTCGGCAGTAATAGAAAACCTTGAGAATAGAACAATTGATGCAATAAGAGCCCAACAATTAGAAATATCCAGTTTATCTCAAATTGTACAACAAAATAGAATGGCATTAGATCTATTATTGACCAGTCAGGGTGGAGTATGCACAGTTATAAATACGAGTTGTTGCATGTATGTAGATCAAAGTGGAAGAATCTCCACCGACTTAGAAGAAATTTGGAAACAGACCAAAATACTACATGAAATAACAAACGATGACCTCTCATGGGGATTTAGAGAACTGTGGGACAAACTAACATCCTGGCTGCCAAATTTCGGGTGGCTAAAGCAAATTTTTATTGTGGTTATAATTTTAATGACTTTAAGAATGATGGTCTGCATTATGCTTAAGTGTTTTGTGTGGTGTTGTCAGGGCACAGTAGAAAATTACGGAAGTTGGAAACGAAATAAAATCAGACATCAAGTAGAAACCGGAAAATATTTTACAGGGTCTCTCGGGAGTAGTGGAATCCTATAGTTGCAAAAGAATTTGCAAAGGTTTAAAGAAAAGGGGGGATTGATATAGAGAACGAACTGCTAATTGCTTAATGATTGTCTCTCTGTAACTTTACATACCAAAGACTAGTGCTCATCAAGGATTAAGCCTGTCAGAGACTGGTACTTGGGAGTGATGAGCAAGAAGGAACCATGAACAATCACAAAACTTAATTAAATGTTTGATAAATTTACGATCTTGTCGAGAAGGCTCAAGTAGAGGCCTTGCTTGAATAGATAGGGCCAGAAAAGATAAGAACTCCTGCCTTTGTTCTCGTCCTTGTAGATAATTTAGCTTAAAGTAACCATATGGTTTTTACACCACTAATGAGAACTTAGATAATAAGAACACTAACGAGCACTGATGTATTAAAACATGTAAAAGACCATACTGCGCAGAATCACCTGAGAAGGGTCAAATAGCGGACAAGTGAGGAAGACTATGGAAGACCACCGGAGGACTCCTGAAGACCACCAGAGACCTTCAATGCGCCTGCGTAAAGGACATTTGCATATGCTAACAGTTTCCCGGAAAACTAATGAATATGTATAACATTTCTCGGAAATCTAGTGAATATGTATACAGAACATGTATTTAACCTGCACAATTAGACCTGACGGTGTGCACGATAGGTGGAGCGATCCCCCATGCATCCAGCGCTGCCAATAAAGAATACCTACTTAATAGTTAATCAAACTATTGAGTCAATTTCTCTGAATCAAGCGACAACTTGAACACGTCTAAATCTCTAAAAAGTCGAATCAATTTTCTCATGTATTTTCTGTTATAAAAATACCTGCTCCAGGGCTGTGATTTTTATGCCAAGTTTCAAAGCAGAATGACTGTATACAGTTAAATTACAACCCTCTAAAATGTGGATTTATAATACATATAATGGAAGTCCTGTAACTGTAACATTTCAAATGTGACATTCCTACAAATGCCAGTTTTCAAGGGATGTTATATGATGGTTTGAACTGCCTCTTGATCCACGGCAAGATGATGCTTTCTTGGGGCAGGAAGACTTTCATTATTTTCCAATTATTGTACAGAATTAAGATGGCATCTTCCTCCTTAGAAGGCAACTCTGCCCACTAATAAGAGATCCTGTTGGAGTGATAGATGATTGAGCTTCTGTGGGACTAAAGCAGCTTTCAGTTAGTATGGTGCCTCATTCTGTCTGCGGAACTGAAAACATACTGTTGCTGTAAACACCATATTTACATCCTTAACCATCCAAAATCATGACAACAGCTTAAAAATCACAGCATTTCACAAACTAATAATTGTGGGCATCTCTTCTGCCTTGTTGTTTCTGAGCTTTTACGAACTCAGGTCATGTTTCCACCTGTTTTCCAACTACAAAGACTAAAACATATTAAAAGCACACATATGCAATAGCTTAAAAAAAAAAAAAATCTTGTGTCTTGTGTGCCTTCAAAGCTCAGGCTTTGAGAAAAACATCAAATATCACAAGAGTTGGCAACAATGTAGACTGCACTATCCATTCTTCAGAAGTACAGGAACACGAGAAAACCACTGAAGCAGAGGCATACAACCTAGCTGAAATTCCCTGGTATGATTTGCAGGGTTGCTGTGGCTCTGACCTGTTCCTACTGAACTCAGTTGGGGTTCTTGGATTATGAGGGGACTTGGGTCAGGCTTTCTGTGATGGCCCTTGCACACTTCTGACTCTGTGGAAGAGAACAATGGGTCACATCCCTCCTGCCATTATCTGTATATAAGTGTCTCTGCATGGATATTTTTTCTTTACTGTGCTGAAAAGGGAGGTGGCTTTTTTTTTTTTAATTAGAGTGCGTCGTTTTCTCCTGAAACATCCAAGAAAAGGCCCTGAGGATTTGAAGCAGCAGCAACAGCTCTGGCAATGAGCTTTTTTTCTGCTGCACTTTTTATTACCATGTACCCCAGGACATACTTCCACTTGGATGTGTATTTCTAGGCTTCATTTCCCTGCAGAGCTCTTCCACTGGAGCCTGTAACGTGGCACTAGGGAATAACACCAATGATATGGAGGACCTACTGTAGCAGTGCTGCCAGGCAGAGAGCGAGCAATGTAGCAGCAATTGGCTGTAGCTCACACTCAAAAAGCTACCACTATTCTAACCTTCCTTCGCTAGGAAGAAAGTGGCAAGAAAACTCCAAAATAATCTTAAGAGGATCCTGCCCTTGGCCTTGGAAGCCTTCTGTGGGAGTTTCCGTATGATGTTTCAACCTGACCTATTAAATTTACCTGGAAAGTTAATGAATTCAATAATATTGCCTGTTGCAAACTCCCATGAGTGCACGTTACTTGATTTGAGAGTCCATGAATCGAGGTGGTGAGTGGGGAAGTGCTACAGACAGGATTCCTTCAGTGAATATCGGTGTAAGTTGAAACAAAAATACTCACTTTACAGTAAACAGTATAGCCATGGAGAGGTTTTAAAGCCTGCTACTAAACACATTCTGGCAACAGAAAGTAGCTATTAAAAATATTTTCAAAGGAACTGAAACGTGCTCTCTTTTGAAATGAGGCAAGTATACAAATCACTGTTTTTAGGAGTTTTTATGTTTTTTTTTTTACCCTGTCATAACATTCAGAACCATCTACTTCCCTTTTATTCATGTTGTGTTTATTTAAAAGGTTCAATCTGCCTTAATTCAAAGCAATTTTGATTGCAAAATGTTTTTTTTTATCATTCTTTTATGTGCTATTCTTTTTCTCCCCCCCCCCTTCTGAAGCCAGGCTACAGCAGCTCATCAAAAGGAAGCAAGGCAGCCTGAATTTTATCTTACTGTTATTGTGATATAGCTGCAGTGGGCAATCTGATCTCATCAAGAAACAATTGCAGTAAAGATATCTAAGTGGATGTCACAGCTCTGCTGAAAGATAATAAAGTGAAATGAACCAAAAAACCCAATCTTTCCAATACAAATCGCACAGTTAAGTTGTAGTGATTTGCAAGCAGAATATGAGTGCGGGAGGAGGAAGATATAGTCAGAAATGCCGACTAACACTTTTAAATGATTTTTAACACATTTGGTGAGTGCATAATTAAGGGATTTACAACATTAAAACCTGGAGCTGTTGTGCAGTACTATACGGAATGAGACAATCAGTAACAAGCGAAAGGGTGAATTACACCACCTTCCACTGCAGTTTGAACTACTGTCTCCTAAGATAAATACTATTGATTGCTTTTAAACCTCCTCTCTATCAGAAAGAGACTTCTAATTTTGGGAAATCAATAATAAAAGATGGCAGAAACCCCCAGATTCTCTCCACATAAGCCTGCAAACAGGAAAGGGCAGAACCTCACATTAAATTGGAAGATCATCCCTGATTTTCAGGGTGGAGGATTTGCCCCTTGGGCTGCGTTCTTCTTCAGGGCTGAATCTGCATCAGAGTCCACAAACGATTGTTTTAATTTCCTGAAGGAACAAAAATGTCTTGCCACACGTGTTTTAACATTATTTTTTCTTTTTTTTTTTTTAATATCAATTCTGCCTTCAGTGCCTGAAAATTAACTCCTTAAGTAGTTTAACAAATATCTCTTCTTTTCCAAAGCAAAGACTTTTGTTAGAGACTGAAATAGCATCAGCTTTCAAGCTGTGGGGTCCATTCTACTTCTTTTGTCTATTTAACAGCAAAGGAATGAAGTAGTGGTATTGAATTACCAATGCTGATGTGTTGGGAGGCTGTTTGGGTCTTTGCTTTCTGGCAGTTTTTTTGGGGGGAGGGCTGTTTTTAAAGGCACATACTATATAAGCCACAGAGACAATGCCAAACTCTAAGAACAGATATATACGGAACACTTCATAAACCACATCTGGACAGATATTGTGCATTATATACCATGCAAGATGCCCAATGTGTCTTCCAAGAAAAACACTGACACCAACTGAACACAGGCCAAGGATTTTCTCATTAGCATGAACAGAGGTTAGGCAGGCACACAGCGTTTCCCCCTTCTGTTTTTCATTTAGAGAGGCAACCACTCCTAGGCATATTATACCTAATACACAGCTGGATCTTCTACAAAGAAACAGTTGTGGTTTTTTGCCTGACTTTTGCTGCTAAACTCCTGCCTGCTTGGAATTCACATGATTTCCTCTGAAACTGGTGAGGTTTACCATAATATGACACTGCTTTTCTTACAGTCTAACAGGGAACGGTCATCCCAGGCTGGTATTAAAACAGCAATTTCACTGGTGACTCTCTTGTTAAAGCAATTACGTGTGGCCATTATCTAAATGCATCACTTAGTCTTTGATGGCAAATTGTTTAAATAAATAAGAGGGAACAAAAATAGCTAGCAAATACCAGGAGATAATTGTGTGGTTAACCCTAGAAATGACAGTGTTACGAGAACAGCAGAGGAATTTTTAATAAAGTAATCAAAAACAGATTAATAGCTTGGAAAGCAACAAGGGATTTTCTCTTCCACAGCAATGGGAATTTCAGCAGACCCAAACCAGTTCTCGTCTAAGTAGAAATGTGCTTATCTATATCCATCTCCCCTGATCGCCTCACTTCTCACCATAAAGGAAAATCAATATGAGGACTTGTTATTCAGAAGAGTCTCAAGAGTCAGGCACTGTGATTGCACCTCTAATCCTGCAGGAATCTATTTCCAACAACCACATCATATCAGATGCAACAGGCACATTGTTTACAGCTGCTTTGCAATGGCTACAATAATAGGGAAGCAAATAAAACCAGATACAGGATATCCAAGCTGACCTCCTACCTCAGGGTCTGACTCTTAGTACCAAGAGTAGTTGCACCAAAATAATCTTTTTGATTTCTAGGATTGAGACCTCTGTTATTAGAGAATATAGTTTGACTCTCTGCACAGTCCCCATGTATGGATTTCTCTTGCACTCATTTGGCTGACCAATTAGGAAAACAAGGGCAGTGTAAGGGATAAACATCGATCTCCAGGTTCCCTTGGCATGCTGCGGAGCTGCTGCTAATAACACTAGTAGCAGTTTCCTGAGCTATAACTCACAGCGTGATGAGAACAACTTCTGATCTGATGAAAATTCCTCTCTCACTGCAGAAAAACACCCTATCGTTTAAAAGTTTTGAATGTGCTAACAGCTAATTTATTAAAGGAACTCCTGCAGTGTCCATGTTTACAGGGCTCAGGCTGCATACAAAGGAAAGGCCTATTCGAGATGCACACAAGGGGAGCAGAATCAAGCTGTATTTTTGGAAAGGCAGCACAGTGTGCCAGAAGAAGGGCTGGACTGATGAAAGGAACAGCTATGATGCTGTGCTGAGACTTCTTTCAGCCTTGACTAAAAAGAGCACAATTATGGATTGGAAAAGAAGAACAAATAAGAACAAGTTGTATTTTACAAATGTTGAAATAAAGTGAAATAAGTTCAGGTCAGATTACAAATACTGAGAAATATAAAACTTTCCTAGATGCTCAGATATGGTAACGAAGGAAAACGTACATGAGGGCAGACAGACATTTTAACTGATTTCTTGCTGTAGAGTGTTTTCTCTTTTTAGGAAGGTTTGTACTTTTCTCTGTAAATCCCAAGCTAAAATTTCTCAGCCCCAAAACTAGTCTCTGCCCCCAAGCCAGGGGCATAAAAGGAATGGGGGGGAAGGGAGGCTGCATTTTCCAAAGACTTTCGTTTTTAACCAAGAAAATAAAGATACCTTCCACAAATTTTAAATGAGACAAATCCCCCATCTTCTGCACAAAAAAAGCTGTAACAGACATTTTCAGCCATCTCCAACAACAACCACATTCCAGATGTCTCTCTCTGACAAGCTGTTAGACTGCCAAAGCCTGAAAATGGAAGAAGTCCAAGAAAGAATTAGGTGTCCTCTACATCTAACAACATTACCTCATTACCCGCAAGTAAATATTAGGCATAGCCTGAGTTTAGAAAATAAGGCTAAGTGCAAAGAGCATCTGGTTAACAAGCTAATGGGCTAAATAATTCTGTATCATTTTCAGACGCTAACACTTACGTGTTAGATTTCCTCCTCCCAGCTGTGTCACTTTGCTGAGAAGTATTCATAAAATAATCTTAACAACTTTGCAGTATTCATTTAAATTAAATATATACACTTCAGTTTTCAGTAAAATACCATTGTTAGAAGCCAACCACTTGATGTGTTGTCAAGTGACCCTCTAATGAATATGATTTTTAATGGGCTTGAAGTAGCTGAGGGGAAGTAAAATCATGGATCAAACACCACGTTGAAGGCACGTGTGCCTATTTGAGGTTCTGCATCGTACCTGAGACTCTGATGTATGCTGTATGAAAATACATGTTTCTATAATGAGTATGCATAAATAAATAGGTTGACATTACCTTTTCCTGACTTCATTCAGCCTATTTTTAAAGTATCAACTTTAAAATAAATTCACAGTATTTTTGGCTCTGTGAATAAATCTGCATATTAAGTAGCACTAGTTATAAGAAGCAGTGTTCTGCTCCTTGCTATGCACAGTCCATACAATCCACATATGTCTAGATTAACAACTTCCTTGCCTTAGTGGGGCCCCAAAACAAATGGCATGTGGCACTTCCAGCACAGCCCAGTCATATGTATGATGGGCTGGCCTGTGAGCAATTTCTTCCTCATTCAACTTTACCTTTTACCTATCCCTTACTATTTTTAGCACCACACCACCCCCCCCCCCCAGTCTCCTTGAAAGAAGAAACAATGTTCCTAAACCCTTTAGTGTTTACTATGTTTAATCCTTTCTAACTTACAACTAAGTTGTTCACAGCATAGCTCCACCCACTGAAGTCTTGTTAACTCCCCACTTGCCCAAGGTGTGATCCTACCACTGTCCCATGGTCCCCCTGCCTTTTGAAGCAGTCAGGTCACAGTGCGTTGGCTAGTTTTTATCATCTGAAGTACTGTTAATATCTCAATTTACCTCAAAAAGCTTAACGGTCATCTTCCATCTGTGATTCTCCTACAAACGGGCTATTTCTGTGCCTCTGCCCCAGCCTGTTTCTGCGTGTGGCTGGCTAGTTCCGCCTCACTTGCCCTACATACACATTTATATCCAAGTTCTCCACTAAGGACTCATTAATGTCCTGAAGCTGGTCAGCAGCCTTTTTAGTGCTTTCACTCCCTGCACCAGAAAGACACCTAAACAACATTTTCTGCCACCATTCTTCTCAGAGAGGCACAGTGGGAGAATTTTAAGATGACCTTAATGCTTTGGATGTCCTGCTTGCTAAGCTTCATTAGCCCCTGGCATGACCAACCACAGGCAGATGTGGCTCCACATGGCCATTAGGAAAGCCGAGTGGTGACGCTGGGGGAAAAGAAAAAAATCAGGTACAAGAGAAAGGGACAAGCAAAAATTAGTCTGGGGGAATGCACAGATTGCCCACAGCAGATGGTTAAACCTCGGGGTTTAATTGGTAGGAGACCGGTACAGTCTTTACAGCAGTACCAGGGCTGTGAAGTAACTTGAGGGTTTATTTTGATGTCAGTGGCTGCTCAGCCTATGGATCAGTTCACTTTTGCAGCTATGGATGCATATGTATTTCTCACCTTGTCTGCACCTTGTTCACTGTGATACTGGCTGGTAGCGCAATTGGGCTCATCATCTCTTCTAGTCATCACATTACTGTCTCTGTTAAAAAGCATCCTCTATCACCCTTCGGAGGTTTCTTAGATTGCTCAAAATATTGTGCTTATAAACAAGTCTGTGACATTTGACATGAAGTCATCCATAATTATAAGGTACTGAAAATACATTAAAAATAACCCAACATTTTTTGGGGGTATATACTCTTGCAATGGTGATAATACGCATGCACTAGGCTGAGGGGCAAAAAATATTTTAATATCCATTTGCAAGGGGCCAGAATACTTCCCTTCTGAAGGTTAGGTATAAAATTAAATTGAGAAAAATTCCTTATTTATGAACGACAGTCCTGTAAAAGTCACCACAACGCCAGAGGAAGAGGGAAAAAATATTTTATACATTGCCCTTCTAGAGTGTAACAAGGGAAAGAGTCTTCATGCCAGAAAGGACAATTTCATTGCAGAGGTAACCATCCTGTTGAAACACACATGTCCAAGCATGTGATCCGGTCTGAGGTCCCTCTGGAGCACAGCAGGAGTGTCAGCATGTATGTCAAAAAGACTCACAAGCTGTGATTCACAGAGGGGATATGAAAGTGCCCCAACCCTAAAAGCACATGGCAGGAGTGAGGGGGCCCAAAGGCAGCTATGGCGTTTCTGAGCTGCAGGTCTGGTTGCGGGAGTGAGCAGCACCTTCAGGGGCTACGGAAAGTTGGGGAGGTTTTCAAAGAGCACCTCAGAAATTCTGCTCTCCCCTCCTACTGCATCATCTCTGAGGACTATTGTAATTTTACCTGATAATGCATGCAACAATCTGAGATATTCAAGAGTCTGGATTATTTCAAAGCACCTATCTGATGTGCTTTCAGAAGCTCTGGTACTAACAAGCTGCTTCCTTCGATGCTTTTCATTATTTTTCCTAAGCTGCTGGAGATTTTGATGGCTGTCATGAACCAAATTCCACAACAGATTTTATTCCATAAAAACAAATTAGGCAGAGAAACATTCTCTCTACTTATTGGTACTGCATTTCACTGTTTGTCCCATATATTCCAGGAAATCCTGTTCATCACATGGATCTTAAAGGCTAAGCCAGTCACCATGTGAGGATGTAGTCATCAGCCTCCAGTGCTGATAAGAAGCTGTAATACCAAATCCAAATTGGTTAAAGGATGCTGGTGGGGTTTGTGGTTGTTGGGGTTTTTCATTTAAGTTCTAGCATTTTTTGACCAAAAAAGGAAAGCTCCAGCAGAGATCAGTTATTTCTAAAGGTATATTTAAGTTCAAGAGTCAAAGCACCAATTTCTGAGTCTCAAAAATGGTATTGCTGCAGGATTTGCAAACAGAAACAGAGAACCAATATCCAGGGCAGTGTCTCCGAAGAGACATGTCAAATTCGTTCAGTGGCTAAGTCTAGCAAATTCTGTCGTCATTTGGTACCACAGAGATGTCTGTCGGAAAACAAAGAAAAGCCTTCTCCCAACAATTAAAGAATATTTAAAGATTCATTACTTATGCTCTCTCTAATCGTCTTCTCTGAGCCTGTGGCTGGGGACTAATTACAGTAACTACTGAAAAAACAAAACATGTATTATGCTGTGTATTTTACTGAAAATATACTATAATGAATTTCAGTGGGAGAAGAAAAACAGGGTATTTAAATCTCCTGGCAGAAATGTGTATTTATGAAAATCAGCCCCTAGGATGAGGAGATAAGAAGAAAGTATTGTTACCTATATGCTAACAAGATTTCTGACATATGTACCTCTGTAGGTCAAATAAGAGATAAACCCCGCTCATCTTTGGGACTAAACTTGCCCTTTAACATTCAACAAATTGTAGATTAATTCCAGTCTGACAAGTACAAGCTGGACAGGACAATTATTCTCAGAGAACAAACAGTAATTATGAAACTTAACACTGCTTTAAAGGACCTGCATGCAGATGAGATGGGTTTCTAATATTTTCTCTTGTTTTTTCATTCCTTTTTATTTTCCATAAAATAAAAGTAGGACCTCCCCATTCCTCTGCTTTTAGACAGCTATAGCTTTGTTTTGGATGTGATTGAAGGAAGAGAACTTGTAATTCATAACATATTGTTGTCAAAATCTTTATGCCATACCTGGCAGATGGCTTGATAAATAAACTAGGAACATCAATAAACACAGCAAAGAGCTGTTCTTTAAAGTGGAAAGTATGGTCCCAATCCTTGCTAACATACACAGTGCAGCTCTGGCATATGCAGAGGACACCCATGAGATGCTCTTGCTTGCCCCAGCAAGGAGCTTGGCTTGCTCATGGCTTCCTTCACTTAGATCAGCCGGGCTGTTCCCAGTGCAGGCAAGGAGAAAACTGCCGTGAGAGCAGGAGACCCAGCATGCTTTGAACCCCTCTCTTTCTGCATAGGGATGTGTTTGTGAGGGACTGGCTCTTGCGTGAGTCCCTCAAAGTGCCTTGCTCCAGAGGCCAGGGACTCACTGACATGACCTGCACTGGCCCTATTTCCCCATTTCATGGGGGAGCTTCTTTGCATAACCACGGTTTCTTTGTTTCTCTTTCAGGCACCAAACCAGCCCCAACCTGTAATGCACTTTGGCCATGCAAACTGGGGAAAAGCTTTTCCTCAGCCTTTATGCTGAGCTGCACGGTAAAGAAGGAGAATCTGTTCCAGTGTCAGCTGGACGCAAACATGAAAAGACTAGGCAATTCTGAAGTAGAGGAATTAGAACCAAAAAAGTCCCTCCTTTTATATTACATGTTAGAGAAAAAGAAAAAGAGAAAGCCTGAGAATAAAGAAGGAATTATTTCAGCTTTCCTGCACAGAAGGGCAGAAAGCAGCTTCAACTACCAACTTCATTATTTTTGCAGTCTTATAACTTACAGCTCAAACAAACTGCTCTCAGTTCTAACATTTGTTTCTGGTTTCAGACTAGTAGAAATCTAATTTCCTTCTCCCCAAGAGCAAATGTCAGCACAAGCGGGATCTGAAATTTGTTGCTTGACACCTGCAGCAAAGAGCTAAATTGAGAGTAATATTTCAAAGAGGTACTTGGGAGGTACGCGCTTAAATTTGGTTAACAGACAAGCAGGCTTGCATATGTTCCTCCTGCATACTGCCTCTAAAACGTTTCCCCCATCACCCTGGATTGACATAAGGCAAAGGAAAGGGAACTGCTAGAACCGCTCTGATTGGAACCATGCAGGCCAAATTCAGCGTTTTAGGAAAATTCATAAATGAGTATTATGATTTTACACTTCTAAACACACAGGCCAAAAGAGCCTGCCTAGCTTTTACATCATTTGCTGGGTTAACAGTAAAAACAGTCTACGAATAAAATGAATGCCTGATATTTGTGATTTAGGATAATTCCAGATTAAAATCCTGATGGCTGTACACAGTCAGCATCCTCTCTCCTCCTGCCCTTGCTTCGGTGTCTAGACTTCTACACCACTGTCGGCAATCTGCTTCTGAGTTTTGCAAGAATCAGCAACCAGTACCGGCTGTGAGCTACTAACTGCAGCCCAGGGATTTCTGGAGAGTTTATGACACTCAGCATCCTGTGAATAGGTATTCAGAAACTCAGTATTTAAATGTAGCAGATCGGCACATTTCTGTAATGATATTTATTGATATTTATTCTAGCTAATCTGTAAAATGCACTATTCTAACACAGCGGTTGTGCAGTGTAGCACATGAGCTACCTCTAGTTTGGTAACTCACTCCAGGCTGAGAAAGCAGGCTAACTCCTATCCAGGTCTGTGACTCCATGTAACAGAAGCTCACAAATTCACTATATTTCACTGCTTAACTAGTATGGCTGGTATAATCCTTTTGGTACAATTGCTTGGCACAATTCTGAAATTCGCAGTGCAGATTTCTCATTTTGGGAACTGGTCCCTGAGCTGGAAACTGATACTACTTTAAACTAGATGGGCAACTTCTGTTTGAGGATGTCAAAGTGCATTTTCAGTTGTCACATCAGCCTGAACAGACACGTATCTTATTTATATATAAACAAACACACGCTCAGGACACCTGAGCCACAGAAACATAAGCAGGGAACCAGGTAAGATTACAAATCAAAATGCATGCCTTTTTGTCCTCTGCTACAAACACAGGAGTACAAGAATGTATATGGCATTTCAACTTAATAGACCATAAATGATGTAAATTAACATTGCTTTCACAATGCAAAAGAACAAAGCAAAACTAAAAGGATGCGACAGATCTTAAATTGATCTGAATTGGCATAGCTCCATTAAAGTCATAGGGACCAAGGTTGTAATCCATTCGCTTTCAGTACAGAAACAGCAATATTTGGATAGGCTAACAGTTATTAGAAATTCCACTGGCATGGAGTTTCTTTAATCTTAAAATCAAGTGATGTCTCAAATGTGCTAACTGGAAGATTGCCATTACTTTCAGCACCCTCTTCTGAAGCTGCTACAGAACCAATAATTAATGCAAAGGGCAGATTATGCACATGCAGTAGTACAAACATATTAAAAGTTCTGATTTAAGTAAGAAAAAAGATTGCCTGTAGTCTGTCACGCACAGGGACCATTCTACTATTTTTAAGTCAATTAATTCAACTTCTCTCAAAAGTCAGCCCTCTCTATCCTCGTTAGTGGTGACAAACACAGTTTACTGCACTTATTATTCCTTTAACAGCTCATTAGAACTGGAATACATTAGTGCCAAAGGATCTAAAGGTCATTTATCATCAATTTCTTTAAATACAAAACAAAAGACAAAAGCCATATAAAATCCCCAGAAGGCCTGCAATTACTGTAAATAGGATAACTTAAAAATCTGAAACAAAACCCCAGCAACATCTGTATTTGTTGATCATTACTTCAGAATTAAAAGTGGGAATCATTGTTTCCTGGCTCCCACTGGAAAAAAAAAAAAAAAAAGGGAGAGATTATATTTTCTTAACTTTCAAAAGTGGAAACATATTCAAAAACCAATAGGATGATTCTCAGACACTGCATTGATGAGGAGCACTGATGTACCAAGAGCAGGAAGACTGATACTATGAAATGCAGTATGTTCTTACAAGAAGCATCATTCAGAAATTGCCATATTCACCATTAAATCTGGTTGTTTCCAGGACAGCGACTGCACAGATGTAGTAAATGTCCACAGAACCCATATATTTCATTGTTACTCAGTGGTATTGGGCTTTTCCAGAACTGTTGTATCATGATAAAAATCATCAGATGCATTTTAGGAAAAATAGTTCAGCTTTCTGCATGAAAAATTGATCATTATGTATAATTACAACATAATAACAGGAATTACCGGATAGTCTCATCAATTCCTATAAGGAAAATGCCTCTAGATGACTTTAGCTGAAACTAATTGACTTGAACAGGAAAATAGTCTGAAAAGCTAAAGAATTTATCAGAGAATGACAAGCTTTTTATATATTTTTGATCCATCTTATGATTTCTGTCCCACGGGCATAACACTTTGTGCTTCATTTTTTAAAAAAACCTCCACAGAAATATTATCATTACCTCTTAAATTTTACAGTAATTTTTCATAAGGGAAACACTTTTCACATTTGGGGAAATCTTTAGTACATAAAAAAGACTTATATGTGTATGCATTAGTCTGGAAAAAAAATGAAACATGTATTTAAAAACAGTAGAATCAAAACAAATGGAAGTTCTTGAAGCCACAGTGCAACAAAAATCCCACCCAGAATGGATCGAGGCAAATTGTTTATAGCCTACACCTGAGAGACTGTTAAAAATATAGATATAAATGAAGACTGGATAAAGACCCTTTTAGATATCTATGTAGACTAGCTCTAGCATGGCTTTGCATCATGAGTCCTGCCAGGGTCAGAAAGGAGAGCTAAGTAAGCAATCCCAAATCCCAGCCCTAAAGGGCATTGAGTGCTCTCTCCCCCTGGTTAGCAGGAGCAGAGGGTAGCTCAAGGTTCACAGTCAGCATGTGAAAAGCTGTCAGAGGACTGAAGTGAAGCAGAGAGATGTCCTCCAAGAATCTGGGGACCTCAGACAGCATCACTGTGTCCTGCTGAAAGCATCCTCTGCAGGCGGGAATGGGCTGACAGGCAAGAGGTGATTTACTACCGAGTTCCCTTCAGTCATAAAACACGACGCTTTTTGCCGAGGCCAGGATTTTACATTTGATAGTTTAGGTTAAAAGCAAAGATAGGTGATTGAGTTAATGCAAGTTAACAATTTACAGCTGCTCACCCAAGCACAACAACCTATCACTCCTAGCACTAGGCATTTATAAGTGAAACACTTTAACTTGCAGCACAATACTTTAACTCCATAACTTTAATTCAAGCACACTTTTTAAGCAGCATCATAAGCCATTTAAAATGGAGCATTACGGAAACACCCGCATTTATTTCTATATGGACAAATTAGAGCCGTTGACAGTAGCTTCTAATTTTACCTGAACCTATGTAGGTCAGAAAGACAGTTTTATAAAAGCATTAATGCTTTAATGCTCTGAATTAATGTAGAGAAGCCTCAATTAGTCAACTTCTTTCTTTAGGGAGAATCTCTTCTCTCTATGTTTATTTTAATTAAATACCAAACTATGTCACTAAAACACATCCCCAGCACGGTGCAGGAAAACAAGGTAATCTGATTTTTTTTCTTTTTGAAGACATAAAGACAAATGCATTCCGAGAAAGGCATAACTGCTTTTAAAATGCAGAACTCATATTCCCTAACATAATAAATTGGAAAACACAAATATATCTAATGCATATTTATGAAAGGCAGCATTTAACCACTCTAGAAAGTCTGTGCAGCTTATTCTGAAGGTAGTCTCACACATCTGCAAGAGCAAAGGTGCAGACACCATGGGTCAGGTGTTGGGCATGAACCAACAAACCTCTTCGCTTGCTACGGAGTAACGATGAAGGATGACAAAGGCCCTGCAGCCCTATGCACGCAGCTTCTCAGTGCTCAACGCTGCATGCAGGTGAGACCATCAGCGTGTACAGTAACAGGTACACTATGTTATATTGTTCTTGAGAATTCCCTTTAACTTCATAAAAATGGAGTTTGTTGTTCTCAAAAACAGTTTGCAAAGGCCACTTTTCAAGACAAGTAGTCTGAGACATTTTACAGGGCCCAAGTGTTCAGCATTATTAATGTTGTATAAGCTTTTTCATCATGTCATTACTAAATAAAACATCAGCTGAACCCTTCTAAAGTTCTACAGATATATAAGGCAGTTGTTAACTATATTTATATGGGATGTTTCCTCCTTGCTGCTATAAACTATTCTTACTGCAGTAGATTCTGATTCAGCACTTCCCTTTCAGGTGTATAATTAATGCAAAAAGTGGTAAATCTGGTTTGTTCATTTCCTGTGGAAACACTAACGAAAGTTACACTTAATTAACTTAGGCACAAACACATTAATATGGGAAGAGTACGCATCCATACCTGATAAACAGCTGTGCAATGATACCAGCCAATGTGGTGGTGGTGGGGGAGATCTCTTTCCAGAATGAGTGTAGTTAAGCCAAAATTACTGTAAGCATTGCAGAGACAGCTACCACTTTTCCCCATGCTCAGCCTGTCCAGCCACGGCTGGACACTGCATGTGCTCGGGGAAATGAAGACAACACCTCCATGCCATAGATACTCTGAAGCGGCAGCTTTTCCTGGAGGAGAGGGATGTATAGGGCTTAATCTACAGAGCTGGTGGCTGGGGACAGGGTGCAGTTCCCATCCGGCCCGTGCCTTCTGTGCAAGGGCATCCTGGAAGGATTTCCTTCCCTTTCCCAAAAGTACCAGCTACAGAAGGACAGAGACAAGGGTACATCAAAATGAAATGCTTGCTACCCATTTCAAAGGAGTGAGAGCGCCAGAAGGAAAATAAATGTAGATCAAAAGAGAGATGAAAAAGAAAATATAGCCATTGAAAGAACAAAAAAGAACTAAGACGGTAAGGAGAAATATTACTTATTTACATATGCTAAAGACCACTTTCAGTAGCAAATAGAGAAGGCCATCCTAGGTTTTAATCCCTCTCCTCCAAATACACAGGAGCCCAAAGGGCTTCATATTGCATTTTCTGATCTGGCCAACCAGTCAAAGGGCCCTCCACTCCCACCTCCTCCACTCTGCCAGACCGCTGAGGAAAAGGGGGAGGGATTTTCTTTCTCTTGCGGCCTGCAGGTTTGGAGTAGAGATGGAAGACAGGACAATGCTGGTAAATGCAAGATGGAAGGTGAAGTATCATAAGCTAATAAATTCAGAATTAAGGCTTTTTGATTGTTTCAGATCATATTTGCAGAGCTCTGTGCAGCAGGAAATCTCCCAAGACACACCTACATGTGTCTTTGCAATTAGGCATATGTGTATGAGTTAATTGTAGTGAAATCCCAAACTCTGAATTCTTAAATTCCCTGAGTTTAGTTCAAACCAATTTCTGAACTAAAGCATTTTTGTGTTAGAGCAGCAATCTTGCTAATAGATGGCCATTGACCGTGGGCTCACATCCAAAGTATGTTAACTTCACTTCAGTTCTGAAACACAGGAACTGCTATGTTAGAATAGACTGAGGGTCCAGAATCCTTGTCAGTGCCACATGCTTCAGAACAAGTTAGATTAAATTTTGCTGCTAGCAAGATTAATTCACATATTAATCAACTCAGCTGAAACCAAGATGGTGAGCTCTAGACCAGATTTTGACCCTTACTGTACAATGTACAGCATGGGAAAATAAGAAAGATTTCTTCTGACCACAACAGATGATGCCCTGGAGCAAAGTGACTGATAAAAGATTGGCACGCAGTGGTAATTTCATTTAAGCTAGTGTATCCAATTTGGTGTTTTGATCTTTGAGGATAATGTTACAGGACAGCATTTTCCAAAGTGCTCAAGCAACCTTAGCCCTTCGGCTCCACTCGCTTTCGGTGGGGTTTATACACTACATCACCCAGGGACATTCGAAAACTTTGCCAAAACACTTGAAGCTCTAGACGTAAACCAACAGAGGCAGCCAGGCTTTGCACTGTGAGCTCTACAGGGCTTTTTTTGAGGGAACAGAAGTGGCTTGTCTTTCCATCCCTGGACTGCACCAATTTTTTACAGTCAGTGGAGCAGCAGTTGTCATGCCTCCATGGCTTCACCCCACTACATCAGGAGGAACATGGGAAATGTCAGTTCTTTCTCCGGCAGACTCCCAAGTCCACAGTTTGTGCTCATCCAGCCAGATCCAGCACGGAGCAAACACGGTCCCACTTCCCAGAAGTTTTGGGGAAACTTCCTTGGGGCAGTCTGGCTTTTGTTTTTCTACCTCCTCTCCTGGCATGAAGAGCTTTTAACAGGCACATTGCAAATAGGCAGAATATTTCATGCTTAGCGCAAGGGTGAGAAATGCATCAGAAATGCAGGTCAGTTAATTTTGAACACTATTTTTAATTACAGACACTTCATTATTTATTTTTTACTCTGTACAGCTTTATCAGGATGATCCATTCCTTGTATCATTAATTAAATTCTGTGAGCATAATGTAACATCTCAAATCTCTCTTTCTGCTCATTGTGTGGCCATATATATCACCTCATCTCTTTGAATCTTCATTTCCTTGGAAATATAGGCTGTTTGTTTTCTTTAATTCTCCAGATTCTGTTCTCTGAGTTTTCTTTTTACACTGCATTCATTCCAGGATGTTAAAATGACATACCCAGAACAACACTGCAGTGCGTGTCACTGATGTACTTCTGGTTTGGAAAGTATGCTCCCAGTTTGATGGATGGGGTAAAGCTCTCTTTTTCAGGTGGGAATGTACTGCTAAATCTATGCAGATGGACTATTTTTTCTGTGGTAGAGCAACATGAATATGGATATCCAGCTGTAGTGCTTAGGTGTAATCAGGGAGGGAGATGCAAAAACACAATGACAAGAAGGTCAATATGTTTTGGTCTAATAATAAATCCTACTGTTGGTGCAGCTGAAAAAAAGAGCTGAAGGGAAAGGCAGGCATTAAGAGAAATATATTTCAATAATTATTTCATTCCAGGAAATGTGGTAATTGCATATGCACAGAGTAGCCACTGGAGACCAACTACAGAAGATATGTTGATTGGAAATACATTAAAATAACAGATTAATACACAGTAAATATTGAAAAGATGTATTAAATGATGCATCAATTAGAAGAAATACATAATTTATGTGCATCTAAGTATTCTCAAAATAGGGGAAAGCCTGTCATGTTCTCACACACATACATCTCTGATTGCAAGTATACTCACAGCCAGCCTGCATATATAGATGTGTTAAATATCAACTGAGGCACTAGAGCAAGCTCAGCACAGGAAGACTCAGCTGCAAACAGCCAAGTCTTGGGATCATGTAGACGATGCCATGGTGTGGCCATTGTCATGAATGGCAGCAGTCCTGGAAACAACCCCATCTTCCCACCACCTTCGCTGAGATGTCGACAGCCAACTCCGTGGCCTGTGGTGGACACAAAGAGCTCAGTCCTATGTCCTTCCCGTTGGGGTATCGTACCCAACCCTGCAGTTTCCTACACAGCAGAACTGGGTAGATGGGGCAGCAATCCCCTGCTACAATTCCCTGCATGTCCGCCATGCACAGAGGAATAGGGCGCCGATGTTGCACTGCTCTTTGCATCAGTGCTGAACAGCACTGTGGCCACGGGGGAAGAATGGGAGGTTTAAAAACAAGCAAATCTCTTCTTTATTTGCCTGTTCCCATGCCTACTGCCACAACAAAATTAAAAACTGAGGCACTCCAAAGTACAAAAAAAAGGCACTTCTTTTGCATGCAAAGTCTCTTCTCTGGGCCTGCAGGGCCAATGAGAATGATACCATGACAGCATAAGCCACGCCATTCCACATTTTACCAATTTCTATGCTGTATCTGAATCCCAATTGCGAAGAAATATGAAAATACCACACCAAAAGCAGAATCCATTCTAAAACACCGAAAGAATTAGCAGCAGAACTGGCCTGTATGAATCTCCAGTGGTCATTCATGCACCACTACACATAAACGCTGCCTGCTAAGTGCAGCAAAAGGCTCAACTGTTGACAACAATTTACAATAAATCAATTCATTGATCCTTCCACTGTTGAACCAATATATATTCCATTCATACAACTTCAATTAGCCTGTGAACAAACTGACACCTGGCAAACAGAACCATAAATTACCCTTTGACGCTATCACATCCTAAGGTGAAGTACGCAGGGGTTATTTATTTTACTAGCCCGTCCACATTCCTGAGTATATTTTGCAAGAAAAAAGGAACAAAATGCGCTGTTAACACCTTTGTCTAATGGACACTTCTGTAACTGTTAGAAATTCCCTAGTCTTTTCTTCCTTAGAAAGGAAGAGAGCAATAGGGAAGTGTCACCTGAAAAGACTGCCACTGGAAGAGGCGTGACAAATATTATAACATCATAAAATAACAGAAAACAGAAAATGCTGAGGTGTTTTCTCAGCACCCCTTCTAGTCAGCAAATACATAATGAAATGCAAAAGTAAAAAAACCAAAATAAAATGTTGAATGGGGAGCATTTGAAATGATGAAAGGCAATGAAGCATGTGTTTCGGAGCCCACACAGCCAGGAGAGTCCTGGATTCTGCCACTGAATCATTCTTGGGGAAAACAGTCCTTAAGCGTCCATCCTCTCTATCTGCAGACTCTCATAACAGCAATTCAATAGAGTTTGGAGTAAATCATTTAATATTCAAGAGATATAAAGTCTGTTAATAGTGTGAAGTAGTACTACAAAATATCACAGTTGCACAAACAAATCAATAACGTGAATAAGGAAGGACAGCCAAAGACTGAATCATGGAGATGAGAGATGGCAGTCCAACACAAGTGAAACAATCAAAATGTGCTGTTGATATTTCCGAAGCTCTTATGTTCTCACAAACAAAGGTCCAGAAGATCTAAAAGTTTGGAGTCGACATTTGAGGCTTTCACATGGAATGCTAAGTAAGCAAATAAGTTATGAAGCCATGACTCAGCTTTTACAGTGACGGACAGTTTGATCTATGTTGAGCACTCTCAAAGCTGCTTCCTAAATCATCCATGGTGATTGCTCCCTAACCAATATTTTGAACAAGTGCTTTTTAAAAAAATTAAGTCATTTGCAGCAATTTTTAAAAAGCATTTAAGCATTAGAAATTCTTGATCTATATCCAGGATTTTGTCCTCTTTCTGCTTTGTTTTGTCAAGTTCACTGTCAAGGAGCCTGAGACATCAGGGATCCCCATCAGAGGCCGAAATACCCTGACTAGATTTTGCAGATTTTTGCTCTCAATCAAATCAGCTTCTGGCATAGTTTAGCATTAGATTAAGTGTATCTTGCAAAATAAACGTAAGACACTCAATAATTGATAGCATGTTATGCTAAATTTGTTGAAAGAAAAGCAAGCAACTAAAGCATTAAAACCCACAATATACATTGAAGATGAATAAATAGAGTAATTAACAGCATACTCTTCTAGATGTATTCCAAGTCTAACTGACCTAGAGAACAAAATGACAGGCAGACACAGTACTTCACCAGCACTTCACAATCAGGATTTGTCCTCCAGGACAGCATATTCTGCAAAACTCAGTGCCAGTGAAAAGTATAACCCTTCTGACTTAGCTCAACTAAATAATACCCTTGTTTTTTAAAAGCCCAACTCTGTTTTAGCTTCCAGATGAAACAGTGCAGGCCAGACCCTCATCTGCAGTTAATCAGTGTGGCTCCACCAAAATCAACAAATCTGTGCTATTTAACCCTAGTCCAAGAACTGACCCTATGTTATTTCCCAATGTACTGTCTTCAGTTGGGACTGCAGATGTAATTATTTTGATTCTGGCATCTGAAATATTTGATCAAGAGTGAGTTAATTAGGTTACTGCTAGTAGAGTGTCTTAAACTCCCATCATTTTTGATGTTCACTAAAACAATACATGTTGTGCAGCTGAGTAAATATTTCTTTGGGGAATGTATGAAATGGTTCTCACTCCAGATGTAGATTGCATTTATACAAATTTGCACTGTGGCTTTGATGTGAATCCTATCATCCTCTGGTCTGTGATAACTGAATGCCTGTAGACTAACAGCTATATCAATAGTGATATTCTAAACTTCTGTAGCGCCCTTTTTCTATTTAGTGCTTTACACACATTAATGAACTAAGCCACAAGGATCCCTGTGGGGTAAGAATTACTCTATTCTTTTTACATATGGGAAATTTATGATGTAGAAAGATAAAGCCACTTGCCAAGGTTGTGTGAGAAGTCTGGAGTTAAGCTGGAGAGAACTGCAATCAATACATTAGAAAAGTTCCAGCCTTATTGAACAGTGAGAAATGTTTGCAGAATTCAAGCCACATTTTTAAAGTGTTGTTAGGTAGACAAGTGTCATTCAACATAAGAACAAGAAAGAAAAAATTATTATGTTATTTTGCTGAATGATAACTAAATGCAGCATGTATTTATTGATTATGAGAAGTTTTTTTTCTCCAGCAAATGATTTTCCCAAAAGAATTCAACTTATATGTATTGGAATTTCCTTTGCTGGGGAAAAAGTCTCCCTTAGTGCATCCAGTAATAAAATAGCACAAGGAATAACTATTCTGGATGGAACTTGCTGGCATTCATTAACAGTATTGGCTCAGATGTGTGGCATTTCTAGCAGTGCTTGAAAAAAGGGGGTGTTTCACCACTGACTTCACTGACAGCAAAGGTAGACCAGTCCTGAGCTATTTTTAAAATCCTGCCCTCTGTCATGACGTGTTGAAGAACAACAAAGGCATGATTCACTGATCAGCCCTTAAGAAATCAAATTTTGATACATAGATTGCATTTGCTAGTTAAATAGTGCAAAAGGATTGTAGACAGATATTTAAGAAGACACTACAGATCATACAGCTCAAGTCAAACAATATTTTCAAATAACAATGGTTAACTTGACAGTCGGTAAGACAGATAACTATCTGTGGCATTAATGGCTGCAGCAGCAGAATGAAATGCTTGGGGACCAAACAACCCTTGACTCCAGAATGGCTCTGACTTTAGAGATGAGTATTACAGCATGTCTGAGAATTACTTCAGGAAGGACTATCCTATTATTAGCCATACAGGCTCAGCAGTTATAAGGATGGCAACAGAGATGCTGATTCAGGAAAGCTTCCTCCTTCAGGAGGGAAAAAAACAAGTCACACCTAGTTGAAGTCAACAGACTTCATCTTGTGCCTTTGAAGAGCTTTTGGTGGAGGATGTACTAAGTGCCTGTGTCAATGTTCTAACGATACAGAAGAAAACAACATCATCATTTATTTAAGGAGCAATAAGATTAAGCAAAACAGACTTTCTAACAAATATTTTGCTCCACCATATATAAAAAACAGCCTGTATATCAGGTTGAAGTAAAAAAATATTGAACATTTTAATTACTAGCTAATATTCTCTCTTTAGTATGGAACTGTCTCTTTTCCTAGCTAACATTCTGTATTTCCAGTGGAAATATGACAATTTATTGAAAATGAGAGTCTGGTCTTGTACATTTTCATATTTCAGAGGTCAGTTAGCATACTAATCATGCACCTCTTCTATAATGGACAATATGAACAAGTTAATTCGCAAAATGTGGTACCAATTGACAAGGCATAATAGTTTCTGTTAAAAATACAAATACATGAACACTGTCGAGTTACAGCTTAAAGCAGATCTGTCTTTTGGGCAATGTTAATTTGCAAATAGGATAGTCATGGAACTGCTGGAATTCATGCTACAGAGTTTCAGAAGAGGAAAAATTTATAAAGTGGAGAAATAAAGATGCTAGGCAACACCAGAAAGCAGGAAATGGCACAGAAAAAGATGGAAAAAAAAGAAGTGGAAGGATGCATGTTCTAAGGAGAGATGAAAGGGTGGCAAATGAAGGGGAAATGGTAACAGAAACAAGGCTGCTGTTCAGCACAGAAGTAAGGATCTCAGAAATGAAAGCTATTTTTTGACGACTAAATTTGCTGTTAGATAGAATCAAATAATTCACTAACATTGTCTGCTCCATAAATAACAACTTGCAAATGTGTGCTTTCATTTTATTTACTTTTTTTTTTTTTACCAGTTCTTCTGCTGATGATAAACATTGGATAGACCTGGCTTTTCTAATGCTCTTTTCTGGAAGAAAAAAAAAAAAAAGAAGAAGAAGAAAATTTGGGTTTTTTTTCTTTAGTAATTCTTCAGTGACACACAAAAACACTAGCTGCTCATAAAACACTAAAAAGAAAGCATCGCAGCAGAGTTCTTCATGACTGAAAATAAAACCTAAAATCACATCAAAAGTGTTGGCCCAAAGTCATTTTCGGTGAACCACAACTGTTATTTCTCATGCCAGCTGGGAACATAAAGAGATTTTATTAATGCATGATTTCTGCATTTACCTCATATTTCTAACTTGGAATAAATTAGAAACAGACTTAAAGGCCCCATTCCACAACATGAAGCAAACAAATGTGTTTTACCATATATGCTTTTCAGAATGAATTAAATTCACACAGCATTTGTTCTACTTGCTCAGAGCAGACAGCTTTCATTCTGTACAAAAGTCTGTAAGAACAACAGACAACACAGTGAAGGCTGGCACTTAACCTTCAACAACAACTGTCCCATCTTCTTCTGCCTTGTTTCCACCACTACTAGGTCACTGCACTGAACAGCAATGGAGCTAACTATAATTTTTAAACACTAAATACATTTCTGTGACTGCCGACTGAAAATGTAACTTCTATTCAGCGTCATGTTATCAGGCAAGAACACTGATATCTCAAAATTTAACAATAATTTCATGCAGGAAGAAACATGGGAATCAAACTCTCCGCTCACCCCTACCAGAAGTGAAGCAGTAAACAGAAGCAGTATGAGACTGGGGATGTGGTGGCTCTGGAAGGCTGCTTGCTGCCCGGAGCTGGTTACATCTCATCCTTAACAGTTTCATCTCATGACTTGTTCAGAGAAGGACCATCCCACAGGTTAACAGTGTGATCTGTTAACAATACCTAACCAGAAGAGGTTGCATTTTTATAAGCAAGCTGCAATGGGTCTTGACCTTTTTGGGGGGTCTTTTGTAAGTTGAAGAAAAAAAGGAGCACTGCTGTTCCCAAACTAAAAACCATCAGATGTTTTTTTTCTTTGTTCAAAGGGGAGTACAAAATTCTACTTCAAATTCAACTTCATGGATCTGAGGTTGGACTGAACTGAATCACAACTGGGTCAGGATCAGGCTGAAGCTACTGCCTTCTCTGTGAAGAGAAGGACCCAAAGAATCACTGCACATGCTCCTCAGGCCACTTTAGCAGCCTCTAGATCCACCACTGGGACAAGGGCTGCATGATAATATAGCTCAGAAATGGAAAAACTACCTTATAATAACAACACCTGAATTGCTTCTGTGAAAGATAAAAGCAGGTTATGCTACATCAACTACATTTTTCCCAATCCAGACTTTCAAAACATATTTCTATCAGAAAGACTAACTGATGATGCCAACCTCTCACTGTAATCGAAAGCAACCACCGCAGTTCATATGCACAGGATGTCTAGCTATCAATCAGGTAAATAACTTTAAAAAAATTTCATCACCTGAATGGAGTTTGGATTAAACCTTTAGAAGGGAGCTAGCAAGTCATTATTATGCACACCTTTTTGGTGTTTTTGCGGAGCAGCACTTCACTCTTCTCCAAGGCCCCCCAAAAGTCAATAAAGTTGAACTAAACAACTTTTAAAAATATACTCACAATCTTACACCTGGGCCAAAACCACTAAGGCTAAGTAACCTCTCTGGAACATCATTTACTTGAAAAGAGAGGCTAAAAGCACCATCAATGCTCAATTCTTTTCTCATTTGGTGTGGTGAATACCTAAGATATCTTGGTGTCTATCCAATGCAAATAAAAGGGAACTCTTACTTAAGCTAAGCATGAGAATTAGCTTAAATTCAGAACTTCCCCACTAATTGTGGTTCACAGCAAGACCTTACAAATATACACAATGAACAATATGTTGCTTATATGGCAGTTACTATTAAGGAAACAAATGTATGGAAGGATTAATAATTCTGAGAAACAGAGGTATTTGAAGTTAAATACATAAGCAGTCCTTACAAAATATATTTTCCAAGCTGTTTTTATGACATTTTTTACAGACATGGGAGTTTTAGTAGCATAAGCACAGATTTCCATAAAGAAATTCTTAATCAGATTTACTACGCCTTCATTTCTGTTTTGTATCTGTTTTTAACATCAGTGAAAATAAACTGGCTGTACTGGTGAAAGACTGGGTTCACACACTGGAGTGTCTCAGTGCGAGTTGTTAATTTACTGACGGCAATTTATGTTCCAAAGGAGATGCACAACACATAATAAACATAATGACATGAAATAAGATAAAACATTAAATCTTGAGTTAGCCCCTCTGGGATAAATATATTCAGACATTCTGAACAATTAATGAATTGGGTCATCCATATAAATCTCTAATTTCTTCAGTGGAGTGTCTGTTTATGTCCCATGTATGTTACATTTATGAATAGCGGAAAGGATTGTATATCTTGTCCCTTCATACTGTGTCTGACCTAGTGTTTTCACTAACAGAGATTCTAGCTGTAATGCAAATAAGATACATCCTAAATGCAAAAGCAAACACACAATAAAACTCCATCTATAAGCACAAATTGGAAGGAAAGATAATCAGATTTTTAGCAGGCACATCTTAAGGTCACTGAATTCAGGTGTTAAGCAAACGTTTTAAACAACCTTTCATTACCGTATTACACATATCCCTCTTAATCATCACTAGTATTGGCAACCTCCTAGGAAGGTTAATTAATCTGCCCATCACTATTAAAAGTATTGTGAAAGTCTAATGCCACTCATTCAAATCAATATCAGGTTACTGTACATTTCGAAGGCAGCACTACTTTTCTTGGAGGAAAAGAGGTAGCATCTTTCAGGTGCATGTAACCTTTTGACTGCTATGTTTGTTCAGCAATACAATTAAATTAGTGAAAAGCTGTCAATCAGAGAACATTTCTATATATGACCTAGGAGCAAGAGGAACAAGGGGTTTTGGGTACAAACTCTGGCTCCAGTTCAGGAGAGCACTTTAGCATACTCCTGAGCTAAGCACTGAGGGTCTTTAAAGCCACTGGACTGTAAGCAAATGCTTAATTACAGAATTCAGAACTATTTCCAGAATTCAGTCCAAACAGCTTGATCTTGCAGTAGATAGTCTCACCTGCCATTATATTGAGAGTTGTTAATGCTCGGTGCTTAAGTGACTGAAAAGTTTGGGTATGCACGTGCTAGCTGGAAACCACATCTCCAGCATTACAGAAGAGAGGCGGAGCTGTGCTAAGGCTGAAGATTGGTTGCTGTTCTTCCCTTAAAGCAAATTCAGCACTTTGAAATGCGGTATATCCCCTTTTATCCTGTGAAGATAAGAAATACAAATAACCTCCAGGGTAAACCTACAGAAGGATGAAAACCTCAGATGAAAATGCAAAAAGAGAAAAAAAGTTTAAGATTGTAAAGTAGGTTTGAAAACATTATCCTCTGTGGCCAGGGTAGTTTGTCTGGGGTGACTTCTGCGAGCAGAAGTGGATTGTGTGTGTTTTAAGTGAATTCTAATGCAAGACTCCTTTTCAGCCCTACCTTGCTTTTAGCAGCATTATTTCATTATTATTAGCATTCAAGTTTATTAATTGTCCACTGCATGCCTAAAAGTACTTTTGGGGAGCTAAATAGCAGCACTTTCTGTGACGGAGGGAAGACTTTGTTAGCAATTAGGCACTTGAAATGTGTTAAGTGGTTTGAGAGTGGTGCAACTTGAGCCCTGGGTGAAAGTGTAAGTAGATTCCAGAATATCTGACAAGCGGGATTTAGATACACAAGTTTAACAAGTGTACACTAATGCAGATGAATGTCAAAACAGAAAGGAGATATGTCACCCTTGAAATGGCAGATTTTTTAACTGCTTGAGACTTTAAGAATGCATATTTGATTGCTCATTAAAGTGATTATTGTTATAGAGTTTCTTAAGTGCGTTACACTGCCTCTTCACAAGATTTTTCTATCCAAACCATTCGACTGCCTTTGTTTGCTGTTTAAATAACATTTAAATTATTTAACAGAAAAATGGTGCCGTCTGGTGACCAGAAGTTCAAAAAATCAAGCAGAACTTCTAATTAATAAATTGCGGGAGCAGTTTGAAAATTGTAGGGTTTAAAGAACATTAGAACTCTCATTTGAGGAAAAAAATCTCAAAGAATACTATTTATCATTTCAAACACATTTCCTTGTGTGCTGAGGAAGGAAGGAAGGAAAGGAAGAAATCTGAGATCTTTAACACTGAGCAAGTAGATGAGATTTTGTCATAAGAAGAGATTGCACAATGGCAGTAGCCCCAGCCTCAACCTTCAAAGCTCAAATGTTTCCTGTTGACAATTTATGCATATCAGAGAGGCCAAAAACTTAGTACACAACAAAACTTAGTACACAAAAATTAGAACCAGAAATCCAAATATTTTTAAGAGTACGTACATATCTTTCCCTCCTCCTTCATATATAACCATTATGCCATAAATGCATTAACCTGTAAGAAGATGCAGTCTCTACCGTAATAAAAAAATAACCAAGAAGCTTGCCTATAGAAATAATGGCAGTAATGCGATACATACGTATGAACCCCCAAATGAAAATTTTATCTTCCATAGCTTGCCTAAATAGGAATAATTTTAAAAAACTGTCTTTAACTGTAGAAACCAAACTGTGAGAGTCTGGCCCTTCATGCCTGTTAAATCACTGACACACAGACAGGTCAATGAAAAGGTAAGGAACAACTGAAAGCAATCTGAGGATACTAATTTACAGAAGATGGTTTCTCTATATTTTCTCTCATGGATTTCTTGTTAATAATTTACAGGAACCACAGGTGAAGTTCAGTATGCAGTATATTACACACAAGTCCACAGCATTATCTGCTTCCATTCTAGGAAACATTAATGAATCCAGCAAGGGTCGCTCATTTTACATGCAAAGATTAGCTCTCAAATTACTAGAAAGTTTCAAAATTGAAGAAACTTTTGTAATATGTTTACATCTTCCTCCTAAAAATGTGGAATTACTTTTCCAGAAGAGTGTACTATCTTGAGTACTACTGTGTAATTCAGCCACGGCACTGAGATAGCTTTCCCAGTCAAGTAAAGGTTATAATTTTTCAAAAATGGCATTCACACAGATGGCAAGAAATAAGTGATTTACTTTTATATTCCTAGTTTTTCAATTATTTTGCATACTGCAGACTTGGATTCACAAAAGAGTAAGGCACTTGGCTTTTCCTAATATTTCCCAAGTATATACAAAACAGGTGGCAATATTATTACACTACCTGTCAAGTTCTTTGCAATGATAAAATTTACTGTTCCCTCTACTTGTAAAAACTAATATTACACCAAAGAGATATTTATTCAAAACATTTATGTTCTTCATGAATATATATTTTTTTCATTTTTGTAATCAAACAGTTTTTCAATTTAGGTTGCATGGAAATTAGAGGAAATTTTATAAGTCGTATCTATAGGCCCACAATTTGACTAACAGCCACATGCTGAGCATGAATCCAGTGGACTATATCTTATTTAGCCTTATTCTTAGCAGGCCTGTATAGATACAGCTTTAGGTAGATTTGTAGCAGCTAAGGATCTGTTGCTTACAAATTAATATTGTCCTAGTTTCAGCTGGGGTAGACTTAACTGTCTTCCTAGTAGCTGGTACGTGCTATGTTTTGAGTTCAGTATGAGAAGAATGTTGATAACACTGATGTTTTCAGTTGTTGCTAAGTAGCGTTTAGTCTAAAGTCAAGGATTTCTCAGCTTCTCATGCCCAGCCAGCGAGAAAGCTGGAGGGGCACAAGAAGTTGGCACAGGACAGAGCCAGGGCAGCTGACCCAAAGTGGCCAACGGGGTATTCCATACCATGTGACGCCATGTCTAGTACATAAACTGGGGAGAGTGGGGCAGGGGATCACCGCTCAGGGACTAGCTGGCTGTTGGTCCGCGGTTGGTGAGCAATTGTACTGCGCATCATTTGTACATTCCAATCCTTTTATTATTACTGTTGTCATTTTATTAGTGTTATCATTATCATTATGAGTTTCTTCTTTTCTGTTCTATTGAACTGTTCTTATCTCAACCCACGAGTTTTACTTCTTTTCCCGATTTTCTCCCCCATCCCGCTGGGTGGGGGGGAAGTGAGTGAGAGGCTACCTGGTGCTTAGTTGCTGGCTGGGGTTAAACCACGACAAATATTTACATTGTTTCTTCAATTTTTACTAAATCATAATTTATAGGTTGGAAGACAAATCATCATCTAATTAAATTTAGAGACCGTAGTTGCCATTCTAGTAGTGTCACTACTGCACCCAGAATGACATCATCACATTATTAGTGAAAGTACAATATGAAATCTCCAATGTAATTATTTTCAAATATTCACGACTGGAAAAAAAGGGATATGAATAAAGGTTTTCTGTGCGCATGTGATATCAAGGGCATTACTGTTTGTCAGTTTGCTGTTGATGAGCCAGGACACCGACAGAACAGGCCCCTGACAGAACAGGCCCCTGACTTGCAGCATACGACTAACAGCACTGAGTCCCCGTCCTCCTTGTTTCTGCTCTCCATTATCTGCAAGACAGCCATACCATTAGCATGAGTCTTTCAGGAGTCTGCTGACTACTTGACTTTGTGTCTTACAGGAGTTATTGCTGAGCTATTCACTGTTTTGATCACATACCGGCATTACTGAAGCACTCAGGTGTGGGGTCTAGAGGATGAGGCCTAGGCTGAGTAGAGATGTTTGTGTAGCCACAATGGATGAGTTTAGCACTTTGACCAGGTTGCTTTGCAAGACAAGCCTAACACAAAGTATGGTAAAACAATATGAGCGTGGATTAAATGAGACAAAACATCTTTTCCTTTAAGGAGTTTTCCTGAGGAAAACTAATGGATTTAATGACACTTCCCACTAGTGTGGGAAACAAAAAAGGACCAAGAGCCTGAACACTGCTAACGAAAGCCGAGGGTGGCAATAACAGAAAGCCCGTTTTCACTACTTCTCCCTCTCAGCCACCACCATGACCTCCACACTGCAGGGCTGAGAGCTGGCTGTGTCTCACCTCAAGGCAGGCTGCAAGGAGAGCTGCAGCTCGGCCCACCTGCCCACGGCACTTGAAGCTCTGACGGACACATTCGAGCTTGCTCGAAAATCCCAGCCCTGCTGTGAGAGCATTCTTCACATTTGGTGGCAGCGTTTCACAAGTCTGTCGCCGTCCGCCTCCCAGCCCTGCCCTGCACTGCACCACCCTCCGTGGTAAGCCCAGACGCTAAGCACAGGGAATGGCATCAGGGAACTGATCCATCACAAGACAGACATGGGGAAGAACTATGCTTTCTCAGCTGCCAGGCATGCAAAACATCTGTCACAAGAGGCTGTGCTGGCCAAATGGGTTTTCCCTTTGGTTGGAAAGGTGAGATCTCCATCCAAAGTGGAGACCTTCTGTGGGGTATTCCCTGCAGAGTGCTGGCTACAAACCCAGCTGCAAACAGCATGGCAGCTGCATGCAGCCTGCTCTTTCCCTTGGCAATACATACAATCTGGGTAGCTGGCTTTGAAGGGATAAAGGAAAACTTGCCTAGCTACAATCTGGCCTTTTATTTCTTTATACCATGCACTGTACAATAATAGTGGTTTTTCACTATCAGCCTCCCTCAGTCAGGGCTTAAACCTTTGCAGATGCCAGCAAATCTTCCATTTCACTTCCACGTGAACTGCAGAAGCCAGCAGTCCTACTGTAGCTTGTTACGTGTTTCCTAATGTTAACCTACGCAGTTTTGAACACCAGCAGAAATTGTACGTGTGTATTTGAAAGGAGGCTGCAACCCACTGCCAGCTCCCCACTTGGCTACAGAGTGGCCTGTCCCCATGAGGAGCTCTGCACACATGCTCAGATACTGACCTGACACACAGAAGGCAATGGGTCAGAAATAACCACCTAAGCACCAGCTGTCTTATTTCTCTCATTTGCCTCTGTGCAGCCTGTTTTCTTTTCACAGCTGTAAAATTCAAGCAAGGGACAGACTTACTGAAACTTCAGGTGTCTCTGTCAAACAAACCGTTTAAAGACTTCTTACTATATGGCATGATATCAATTCAGTAACGTTCCTTCAGCTCCTAGAGCTTACCTACTCTGTGTAAATGAGACAGACTACCCACAGCTTCCCAACACAAAATCCAAACTCTTTCAAAGCATAGTGTTGCTATGATAAAATGAACACAATGTAGGTGCTGTTCAGCAAGCAGGAAAGACCCACAGCCCCAGTCACTTGGAGGAACTTGTATTTTAGAACCACGCAATCATCAACAGTTATCAGAAGTGACGTCTCCTTGTTATTGCTCTTTGCTTTTTTTTGCAGGCACCTAGGTTTGCCTTTTATATGGTACCATCAGCTATAGAGGAAGTCACAGTAGTTACAGGTGTCTTTGCCCTCCCTGGACATGCATACATCCTAATAGTTTAAAAATTCTCAAATCCTAGATAAACCTTAGCCCTTGGAGCATCCTTCTGTGCTCTTATCTATGGCCTATCATGTGACTAAAACCTGCTTCAAAGCAAGTACAACACTTCTCCATAACACCACACTCCTGCTGCTTTTAAAAGTGGATCATGTGAATCTGGAAACATGCTGGAGCCTGTGTGATGACCCCCCACATCCGGGTGTGGGGGGATGCTGGGGCTGCAGCAGAGCACACAGAGCTGTGGCAGCTCAGCTCCTTCCCTGCGCCATAGACTGGAGCTGACCTGGGTTGTGCTGCAGCTGCGGGCTTCACGGGCCCTATGGGCCGGGACCTGCATTAGGGAAGTCAGCTCTGGTATAACTGCACATCAAGAAATGTAAAGTAACAAAAGCATATTAAAAAATGAGGAGAAAAGCAGCATCTGCAGCAATTCAAGTTCTCTTTAATGGCAGCCTCAGATAATAGTCCCAGAATGTTCTCATGCAAAGATATAGGACTCTCCATCCCAGGGAAGTCTTCATTCTGTGTTTGCTTCTGGGTTTGATGCACTGCTGTTCTCCCAAGAGAAAGGGCCGTTATTTTTTATCTTGTCCAGGAGAGCTGTGGCTGAATTACTGAACTACAATACAGATGCTTGTGTGAAAAGAGATAGCTTGCCAGCCCACGAAGCAAGTTTAAAATGGATGGGCATCACTGAAATCGCGCATTCAAACCCCAGCAGGGCTGCCTCAAGCCTTCAGCTTTCTAAGCAAAGTAAATTGCAGAGGGTGCGTTTTAGGGCATGGAGTCTCCCTCACCGAGATTAAAGCAAGGAGAAAGGCAGGGGGCTGCCAGCCGCTCCGGACAGAGCCGTGTCAGACCAGCCACATCCTCCTGGCCCTGTGCTCTCCAACTAGGAGCAAAGTCGATTCCTTTTCTCCTGGGTAATTCAAATGGAGATGGAGAAATCATTAAAACATGAAAGGGATGGAGGGGGGAAGTAAATATGTGTTATTACAAAACTCTATTTAGTGGTAAAGAAAAGAGATAAGTAAATTTGAAGGTTTTATGTATCTTTAAAGACAACACTGGTGTCCTCCAGACTGTCATAAGCCAACCCTGGTGTTTTAAACACAGTCGTAATATACCTATACATTACCTCTCTGTCACTTCATCTGAATCATTAATGTCACAATGAAGAAAACAGTCTTACTTCCTAGGTAATTACTGTATATCTATTAAAATGAATTAAGTCTCTATTGAAAAAGCTTGTTTGTTCCATATCCATCCTGTTAATGTGCATCTTTTCCTTCATTATATCTGGTAAAATGTCAAGGCTGCTATGTTGGGGAAATCAATAATTAAATAGCTTTACAGTAATTCAATAACACACATTCTTGCCACTTAACAATACAAATTAAATCCACCAAATTAAAATTTACACTAATGGACAAAGATGGGCATGTCAAGCACTAGCCCTCAAAGAGTATCTATACTGGTCAGAAAGTCATTGCACTGAGCGACAAGTCTGCTGCAGAATATTTTACGGAGTATTTTATTTGCTCATTTGTCTTTATCATCAGAGTGTTTCAAGATACGAGAGGCAAGTCAATACAAAAATATGGCAAGCAGCAGCTGTAAGGAAAAGAGCGTGCTTTTCTCATACGGCACAAATAAATTGAAATCTTTTACAAATCATTTCAGTGTAGCTGACCTCCTGCATTTGATCCAGTATTTACAGTAAATGCCTACATGGAGACGTATGTAATATGAATATAATTTTTAATATATACATACAAAAAAGTATTTTCATATACAAATAAAATATTTTCATATATTTATAAGCATACATTCACTGCTTTGATAACATGTATAATCAGATGCATTAGATACTGGGCATTTTTCTTATTTCAGGAGGTATTTTTTAAAATGAACTGAACACTGCTCATTTCATTATTTATCTGAGGTTTTGTATTTTGGCTTATTCTAACTAAAGAAAACCAATGCATGCAAACAGGTGTAGGTGTGGACATGTAGGCACATTCATCCTGGATTAAGCACTCAGCTTAAACTGCAATAGCTCACTCCACCATTATTAATCCCAGCCTATAGGGGAGATCGATGGCAAATTTTTAATACCATGGGTTCATGGACACAAGCCATAACAGAGTTGCACAGCTAAAACAAGGAAGCCTGTGCTTTCCCGCCCACCCTGACTGCTTCCTTACTCCCAAATCACTTCCACCCTGATGCAGCTTCACAGTAAAATTGATTTGGGATCGGAAAGGCTAATTTTAATCTCCATCACTGTCATTCTCTGTTTCCCTGGGGCTGGACTGAGGACAAGGGCGGACAGGAGCCAGGAGCGTCAAACTGCTGCTTTGCAGGGCAGCAGAGACAGAAATTACAATCTGGCAATCTAAAAGCTGAGGTATCTGGAATCTTGCTGAAGGACCAGCTACAGACGTGTTTTCCTTTAGGCCAAATTCTTTATCCAAGCAGTAATTTTAATGGCTTAGTCATATCTGCTGAGATATGAACATTTTCAGATTCTCATTTTAGAATAACCAATATTTTGGCCTTGCCTATCTCAGGGAAAATGCTTATTTTTTCTACAAGAGGAAAAAAAAATAATCCGAAACCCCAACTGAAGTCACAGCATAGGCAAGAATCTTGCAATTACTTAAAAAAAAAAAAAAAAAAAAAAAAAAACTGACATGAGTATACTATATTCAAATCTACTCTCATTTTAACTCTCATTTCTTCATAGATTTTGATAGGTATCTGTGCCCCACATGTGGAGTTAACCAGCAACCCCAAATTTCCCAGTTGCACTGTAGTATATATTAACATTATCTTGATTTTAATATTATCATATATATGGAACAATTTCATTTGTTGAACATCATTACCCAGGCTTGAGCACTGAGCACAGATGTAGGGGTGACTTCAAGCTCCCTGTTCAGTGCAATGCTGCTCACAGGGAAGCTTTGCAACGTACTTCTACAATGAATTGGAGATCTGGGCCCACAGAGTTATTTAGGCTTTTCTCTCATTTATGGCAAAGATTAGATTCTCTCATTTTTTAGTTCAGCTAAGCTACTCATGCTCAATTTTTGCTGAGAAGTTTACAAAATAATCACTTGACACTTCATAAAATATCACAGTATTCTTCCTTATTAAAAAAAAAAAAAAAAAAAAAAAAAAAGTCTTGCTCGAGCCTTAGGTAGAGGAAACGGTTGTACCAGACTAGGGCTGCCTAAAGACCAAAGCCTTCAACCCACACACCCTTTGGGGACCCAACCACAATTCCTTCTAATCATATTGACAGAACCTTCACCAACAATGATCAAGTTCAATTTCAAGGCTTCTGGTTCATGCAAGCATATAGAAGATTATTTTAGATGTTGACATGTAAAAATCTTTAGATGAGATTGAGTGGGATGTCAAGGGAGCAGGCAGAGCTGCTATCTTGTCTCTACCACCAGCCTCACTACCCAGGACATTTCTGTTTTCACTCCACACAGGACCACTGCTCAAACTTTAAAAGTCTGTTTTGGCAGCAGGGAAGCAATTCCCTAGAAGAGTCTGAGGGTCAGCTCTGCTATCACTGAACCTGAAGAAAGTGCTCTGCATTAGGGTGACTGATCCTTGAGATGAGGGCGTTTCAGGTGCTAAATGTACTTTCAATATCACATGGGTCAGGAAAGGCTAAGAGGTGTGGAAGAGACCAGAAAGTGAGTAAAATATAATCACAGGGAGAAAGGGGGGGCGGGGGGGGGGGAGAAGCAAAAAGATCAGAGACATCTACTGTGAAAAGCACTGCATTATCTACTGATGCTTAACATAGCTATCACACAGAGCACTGCTCTATCTTTTTTATAATACATATCTTTTTTTTCTTTGTATGCTCCAATTTATATTTAACAAGACCTTTCATTCACCCTCTCTGCACCCAAATAATAAAAATAAAAAATCAGAAAGAAAGCCCCACTGGGACTCAAATAAGCTAACACTTATATGCTTTTGATGTTAGGGTAAAGAGACCAACAAAATCATGGTCTCTTGACCTACATGGGAAGCACTGCTATTATGCTGAGGCAGCATAGGAAAAAAGATAAAATGCTTTCCCTTGCAACAGCTATGAAATAATGCAGACTTCGCTGTGTGCTAAGTGTACAGCTACTGCTGCTCTGCCAAATGGTTGAGTGTTTTTTTCCTCACATATTCCTTCATGAGATAAAATATCCAAGAAAACACTTGAAATGAAGCTGAAATTGATTTTTTTTTCTGCCTTTTGAGTTTTGTTGCTAGATAGATGCTTCACATCTCCGTTGACTGCATCTGTGTTCACCTAATCCATTATTCTCACCCAGATTTTAAATTGTACATTAATTAAGAGGATATGACAGCAGCTTCTGAACTGGTGCCCTGATTGTATTACAACTGGGAAATGGGATTGTATCAGCCTTCAAAAAATATAAATAGTGTGTGAGATTTGTGAGTTATGAATTATCCATGGATACTAAATTAACAACAGATAACCAAAATGTACCCTTTTCATCATATTCATCCAAAACAGAAAAAAAAGAGTGCCAAACTGCCATCGGTTGCACAATTTTTGAAACAAAAACATACTTTCTGGATGCCTGATATTTGTGTCACGTCATGCTACTTGTAAGCTATCTGTCATTTTGGGCCATACACTCCCCAAATTGCAATCTCCTCTGCCCTCTCCAGATAAAGCAGCCCTCTCCGCACATACACACTTATTCTTAACAGAATGGTCATTATTTAGGAGGGTGAGAGCATCTTGTTGAATGTTGTTCTAGCCAAAATAACAGAAGTAGTCGTGGACAAGCATCTAGGGCTGCAGAAACATGATAGTAAAGATTGCCATACCTTTATACGCATGTACGGGACAGAACTGTAGGTTTTTATAAACCCTTGCAGGATTATTGACAATCCTGGAATTGTTATTTAGCCAATTTGAGAATAGTTTACTCAGTCACAGAAGAACTATTTAATATTTATGGAAGTAATGGACAAAGACAACAATTGCATCTCATTAGCTCTTTAGATAATGTTTATTCCAGAGCTGGGAATAACCTACGTTATTGCCCTGCAAACGAGCAATGCAAACCTGAAGCGCTGAGTGTAAATTCCCTGGCTATTTAACTGAGCCACTTCCCAAATTCTGGTCCTGCATCACTGCCCCGGGGAGCCCTCCTGACATGTGGCTGACAGGCCCATGTCCTCAGCTGTACCTTGATGGGCTGGAGCACAGTATCAAAGCAAGTGGCAGGAACCTGGCTCAGCCTTCCCCATAATTTGGCACAGTCAGACTTCTACCTAAGCTAAGGATCTTCTGAGCACAGCCCTGTTCTGGCATCTGCACGTAAGATGCTAGTTGGTCGTGTCAGCCCATTTCCCAGCTTTGTACCCAAATCTCAACCACTATCATTGAGTGCTAGAGACTACAGTGCAGCTCCTTGCTTTGGCGGAAAAGAAAATCTTCTAGCACTTTTCTGAAATACTATGAATGTTATACCAAAAATGAATATGCCTAGAAATATGGAGCATATTAGTGAATGTTAAACTTCGGGGGAGGGGGGAGAACAGTCAATTTTTCCAGATTTTTTCTGTACATTTATTTAGGGTATGCATTTTCCAAGTATCAAAACAAATACTAACTACAAATCATAATTAACACTTGTGATGGTCCTGCAAGACATAACAAATATCTGACATGGTATGCTCTCCGTTTTTATATTGGTAAAGAACACGTTCATTTTTTAATTCCATCATGTCATTTATTTCAGATGCAAAAGAAAAAAATAATGTGTGCTCACAAAAGCACACCAAATCTATACATTTTCAGTCCCTGAGTTGGTGGTTATGGCAGGTTCCCAATAAAGGGGATTTGTGGAGTGATAGCCTCCCTAGCCACAATGTAGAGCTATAAAGACCAATGAAAGAAATTCTTTGTTCAAGCAAGTTCTTAAAAGTAATGGATTACAGAAAATGCAATCTCACTTCTTATATTATTAAGCGGTCCCTTCAAGCAGCGGGATGGAGCTATAATTTTTTCTAATTAAAATATCATTATTTCCCTATGTGTACTGTTTAAAGGAGCTTGAAAATTTCAAGGTTTCTGAAGAGAATCCTTTATTCTTTCTGCCTACTTAACAACTGCAAACTATGCATACCTTTTATATTGCCAGTGAACACCTAGGATTCATTCAGTCCTAGTGAGAAGCAGCCTTATACTGACTACAATTTTTATAGTTAGATGAATATTTGGGTAATAGAGTTTCTCTGAAGCCAAATTAGAAATCAAATAAATGATAATATTACATGTAATCATTTTCTGTGGCTGATAGTTTAATAATAAGGACCCATTTTAATGCTGTCAACTCCATAATCCCACAAAATTGAATACATCGAAATGCATACCCCCTGTATAATATTTAGTTAGCAACTTGCTAATATTGTTCATCTGTTCCAGTATTTTCCCCAAATCCTCTGCTTGGAATAAGGCATTATTTTATGATTGAAAAATCAGCAAAAATAAAAGGAGCAGCTGTTAACCTCAGCAGTCACAGACCATATGCAATTATAAACGCATAATGTACTCATTTTTTAAAAATCACTTTTTTCCTTTCTCTCTGTTTGTTGAAATCCAAGTTTGGATACACCAAGATGTTGCCAATTAATCTAACACACACAGCAGAATGATCACTTAGCTCTAAGCAAATTATTCATATTACACATTATATCCCCATTCATATTTACTCTACAGCTTTACATTTGGACATAGCCAATAACCTCCTCTGCATTAACTGCTCTGATATTTATAAAACCAGATCAAACAGGATGGACTGCAGTAGGAATCCACTGAACCATCAAAACACCACCGGGCTTCACACTTCTACTTTGCTCAGTGGTTTTATCAAATCTCTGCCAAGGACATTACTTCTAAATGTTGATTACTGAAGAAGGTTTATCCAGTGTCAGAGTCACCAGCACATAAGTCATTCTAAAATAACTACTTGCCTCTCATTTTAAACAGTGTTAAAAAACAAAGTGCTGATGAGAAACTAAAATGGCATGTGGAAAATTAGTCTATGAAAGAGGAGGAGACAGGGAGAAGGGCGGGGAGGTGGATCTGTCAGGCCAGCAGCTCTGAGGACAGGGCTGACCTTGCTCCGTGTAAACCCTCCAGGGGTACATGTAAGCTGGGAAAGGAAAAAACAAACAGGTGAGATGGACTGGTATCACATTAAAAGTGAAGAAGGCAGCTACAAACACAAGGCTGGAGAGGAAGACCAGGATTGAGTCTGTGTACAAAGACCATGAAGAGAGTTGGGAGCTGCACAAGCAAAGACTTGGCTTGAGTAGGCAACGGGAAAACCAACAGGGCAGGAATAATTAGGGGACACCAGAAAAGTCCAGGTTAGGAGACTAGGCAGTTCTTCCTGCAGGGTGCCTGGAGGAGAAGTCACCGTGGCATCTCGCCATGCCTGTCTACTAGCAATTATCCCTGAGAGGCTCTACGGTGCCTCTCTAGTGCTGTGCCATGTTGTGGTGGGTTGACCCTGGCTGGATGCCAGGTGCCCACCAAAGCCGTTCTATCACTCCCCCGGTCCTCAGCTGGACAGGGGAGAGAAAATACAACAAAGGGCTCGTGGGTCGAGATAAGGATAGGGAGAGATCACTCAACCAACTACCGTCATGGGCAAAACAGACTCGACTTGGGGCAAATTAACTTAATTTATCACCAACCAACCAGAGTAGGGTAATGAGAAATAAACCCAAATCTTAAAACACCTTCCCCCCACCCCTCCCTTCTTCCTGGGCACAGCTTCATTCCAGATTCTCTACCTCCTCCCCTCCAGCGGCACAGGGGGATGGGGAATGGGGGCTGCGGTCAGCTCATCACACGCTGTCTCTGCCGCTTCATCCTCTTCAGAGGCAGGACTCCTCAACACTCTTCCCCTGCTCCAGCATGGGTCCCTTCCACGGCGTGCAGTCCTTCAGGAGCACACTGCTCCAGCATGCGTCCCCTGCGGGGTGACAAGTCCTGCCAGAAAACCTGCTCCAGAGTGGGGTCCTCTCTCCACAGATCCGCAGGTCCTGCCAGGAGCCTGCTCCAGCATGGGCTCCCCACGGGGTCACAGCCTCCTTCGGAAACCCACCTGCTCCAGCGTGGGGTCCTCCCCGGGCTGCAGGTGGATATCTGCTCCATCGTGGACCTCCATGGGCTGCAGGGGGACAACCTGCCTCACCATGGTCTTCACCACGTGCCGCAGGGGAATCTCTGCTCCGGTGCCTGGAGTATCTCCTCCCCCTCCTTCCTCACTGACCTTGGTGTCTGCAGGGTTGTTTCTCTTACATGTTCTCACTCCTCTCTCCGGCTGCCGTCTCTGTGCCTCTCACAGCTTTTTTCCTTCTTAAATATGTTATCACAGAGGCACTACCACTATCGCTGATTGGCTTGGCCTTGGCCAGCAGCACGTCCGTCTCGGAGCCGGCTGGCATTGGCTCCATGGGATATAGGGGAAGCTTCTAGCAGGTTCTCACAGAAGCCACCCCTGTAGCCCCTCCTGCTACCAAAACCTTGCCACACAAACCCAATACACACGTCAAGGCTAACAGCAACTTCTGCCACCAGCTCCACTCTTAGCGAAGTAGAGAGGGCCCTGATGAGTAACAAAAGGCATCAAGTGGATGCCTCATCACAGTTCCTTCTTTTAAAACCCTAGGCAGCTGCATTTAAAGACCTACACAAAAGAACACCAAAAAGGCTGTCATCACTAAAAAGTTAAGAAATGCATCAAATAAACGGCCCATACAAACTTCCTTCAGCTCTCTTCTACATATGCAGATGTTGTGGCAACCCAGAACACCAGCGACACAAGGCAGCTGCATTCACACTGGAGAAATGCTCTTAACATTGGCATTTCTTAATTTTTGACTGCTTTGCAGCCACAATAAAGCTTGCTTCTTTTAAACATTTGAGTACCATTTTTATGTTCTTTAGTAGGGAGCTTCTGGATACCATAATTACAGCATGGCATGTGCAATATCACATTCATTGTACCTGCTCTCTGAGGCTTGGTAGTGAAACTGAAGCCCCTTGAGATCTTCAGCCTTTTTGTTCAATGTACATAATCTTTTCTACTATGAACTTATATGTAGGTTTTATAGCATAAAATTCCTTCAGGCACACACTAATGCTTTTTCCTCCTGGACCAAACTGTTGGAATGAGTTGCTTTGAAAGCTGTCACAATGACGTAAAACAGTTACTCTATCTGCCTCTTCCTTCACCGCCAGTGGGCAATATTATTTCGTGAACAATCTACTTCCCAGCTGATGTTGCCCACAGCAAAAAAAAAGCCAGAAAGCCAAAAGGCAGTCTTTTCAAAACATATATTTTAAGCATCCCATAAGGTCTAACCACATGTACAGTGTCACATAAAAATAAATGGGAATATTTTACACTACAAATTAAGTAGCTGGTGGAAGCAGAGGAGAAACAGTGGCAGAACAGTTACGGCATCTTGCTAAAGATACAGAAAGTTTTTCCAGACTCATGGCAAAAATACCCCCCTCTACCGACACAGCTGTAATGGGCACACGTGTCCATGGCCTCACAGAAATTGTAGTTTAACCATGTGAGACAGCCTTCTGCCACCATAGGCTTTGACCTTCTGATCATGAATGCAGTCAGAATGTATTTCAGGCTGGACTCATCCTTGAATATGAAAAGTAGTTTTCTGCCAAGTCAATGCTTCTCCAAAAGTAACCACTTTGTAGAGCTCCACTTTTTGTGAAAATGTCTCTTCTGAGAGCAGAAAGCGTCAACCCAAACAAGCCACGGAGCAGCCACCACTCCAGCGCCTTAAGGGAGATGCTGCTCATCATCTCCTGCTCTCATTCTTTGTGCTCTGGACTCCCAAACCAGACTACAGCAGCCCTAGGCACTTCAGAGTATTCCCTTTTTTATAGCACACTATGAAAATCACAGGGCCATGGAGTAAAGAGGCATCTGAAGGAAACTTGTTATGAAAAGCATCAGTGACTTTTCTGACACAAAGCCTTTTTCCCTGAGATGTTGCCTTTTACTCCAGAGAAAAGGAACAAAAAAAGAACAAAACCAAAACCAAATAACACATATTTTCTCAGTAACTTCTGCCGATGGATCTTTAACCAGATCATCTGAAGTGGTGAATCACAACTGAACTTTGAAAATATTTCTTTCCTTTACAATAATACACCTGTCTTCACCCTCTTGCTCATGAATGTAGTATCTACCTGCCTGCAACTCCATAGAAACCACTTGAAATGCCAGCAGTATCTTGATCCTGCTTTACCCAAATGACTGCTGCAATCAAAAGGAAAGACACAAGTAGATGAAAACCTATTTTCACTAATGCAATAACAGTAATTCTATAAACTTATTAACAATTTCCTGCCTCACTCTTAATTTTATTTTCTCTCCCTTATATTCATTTAGAAGGATAATGATGTCATTTGTTATTCTGTCTAATCTTTGTTGAGCATACAGGGTAGGAGAAAGACAAATGAGATTGTTGGCATTTAGACAAAAAGGCAGATACTGTGGGACATAATTTGGATAGAACAAATTATTAGACAGGTACATACTCGTAACTGGTACTTAGTTCTGCAAGTTTATTACAAAAGTGGTTGCATTTGTAATGGGTCCACAATGGGCTTCCAGCTATTACTCAAGAGAGTAACTCTTACTCAGGTTAAGTTCAACAGAATTCAAGGCAAACTATTCCACGATGAAAGCTCACAGAAGCCAGTGTTGCATGAGTTGGGATTGATCAAAATGTTTGATGTAATTTATGTTTTTTTGTTTTGTTTTTGATCAGTGTTTGTTTTGTTTTGGGTTTTGTTTTTACTTTATTACTTCAAATTAAATTTATCTGTAGTTTCATTTGTATAGAGTAGAGACAAAACATTAAACCAGCATGCTTTCAAATAAATCCTAATTACTTACAAATGCAAATGCATCAACTGGCTTGGACATGCAATTAGATAGCTAATTATTATAAAAAAAAGAAAATTGCAGATTGTAATACACGCTGTCAGGTCCTGCGTTCACAAAATATAATATCATCTTCAAGTAGCCTGGGAGGAATCTTTTGCTATTTTTCACCAGATATAAATGATGGATGGAGTCACTGGTGGGATCGACAAGAGCCTGCCACAGTGGGAGGTGGTGATGTGTCACCTCGCACTTTCCCTGGCAGGAGCTTACAAGAGCAACGGCAGGACTGGGACGCTGGTTAGAAACCCTGCTAAGTTGTGGCCTTCTCCTGGGCACTGCCAGCTGCACATGGGCTCCCATGTGAGCAACGGAGAGATTGTAAGAACTGAGCAAGAAGCACATTTGCCCGGTCCAAAACTTCAGCATTCTCTTTGCTTAGGGATTTTAAAAGAGGAGTTCCACTGAAATTAATATACTTTTACAATTCTGCTTGTCCACAAAGAAAATTCTCCATGAAATCTTTCCTGCATAACAGTCTCATTCAGACCACAGGCCTACCCGTAATCCTTCGAAGGCCTCCCATCTCTTCTTACAGACACATAACCTGACCCAGCAATGCCACTCCAACAACCACCCACCGCAAGCAAAGCTGGGAGAAAGGGAAACCAAAACTCTCCAGAGTAAATTTCCATTCCTAGACTGCTAAAAGAGTGTCAAGCTGACACAAAGGTAATGAAAAAGAAACCTTCTCTCCACGAGCCACCGATCAGCAGAATAGGATTAGACTAGGATTGTGATAAAACCAGATTTGCCCCCCAAAAGATTCTGCAGAAGCAATAACTCACTAACAATACACCTCATGAGCTGCTCACTTGCTGATATAAGAGAAATCTTGATCCTCCTAGAAAAATCACCAGAAATGAATAATAAGCTATGTTTATTTTATATGTTATTTTTAAGCATTTTCCTGTTGATAAAGTCTCCACATTTCCAGATGCTTTTGAGACTTTATATATCATGGTTCTGATAGCAATTAAGAGAATGCTACACAAATCCATCTGACACAAGTTATCTTTTTGTGCCAGGATTTTGCCATGTAGTATTTCCAGCTGCATTCTTTTTGAAATGCCATTACCTCTCACAGAAATGTAAAACAAATCTGTCATTTACCTTTTTTTCACTGTACCAAACATACAAAAAGTATAAAAACACTGAAAGCATTTTAAAGCATTCCTAATTTGCTTTGCCTACAAGAAGCTAAAACAGTTTTCCAGATCAGCCCATGAATTGAGCATCAATATAAAATGCAGACGGCAGTGCTATTCGGCATGCATCCACACCAGCCAAGTTCCCTGTCGGACCACTCCTTTCACTGAGTATTTTGTAGCCTGTGGCACTGGTGTAAGACTGCTTCAACTGATTGATTCAGCTCATTCCTAGAGTTACACATTAGAAATGACAACAACAGTAAAAAGCATGAGTAGAGAGATACGGGCAGTAGAAGAGCCAGACAATGAGCCATGGTATAAGAGTAAGTTTAGCCCAGTGATCTCAGGAGAGGCAACTGTGGCAAGATGGGATTTATCATAAACCCCTTTTGATCTCATACAGCTGATATGAGTGCGTTTAGGAGAGAGAAATGCTAACGTCATCTGCACGACCTAGGTGGCACTCAATGTACCTGACTGTTTCTGCCCTTTGGAATTTTTTTTAAAAGCACTCTCAGGGATTTCTCTGTGTATAAACCCCTCACAACTCACCTGCCATTTTAAAGGCTGTGCTTTGGAACAGCTACTCAAAATAAATAATATCCTACTGTGTGAGTAGCCTTGTTATAAGCAAGGAGACCACACATAAGGTGAAGTAGATCATTGTGATTAAAGGATTGCAGCAGTTTTTTCCTTAATCAGCAATTCACAGCCCCTTTTCTTTCTAGGTGTACAGTACCATGGCTACTCTAACTACAGCGTGAGATACTTCCCTCTCAACAGCTCTTTTACTTCTGGTTTCCCTTTTTTCTCATTCACACACTTTCATATAATTTCTGTTTTCACAAAGCTCAGCTTGGCTATGAGACTAACTTCTGTTCTTATTCCAGTATTCTGGGGTGTCATATGATTTTTTTTGTTTTTCAAGATAGGAACAAAGTCAAGTCATACCAATTCCAGCCACCACAAACATAAAGGAAAACGCTTACAGTCAGGAGCCATGGGGAAAAAAAACCATCAAGGTGCTTTAAATGCTATATATAGACAGGATATATATACTGTGCCCTATCCCTGCTGAAATCTTTGATTGTTCAGGCAGCAGTCTATGTCAAAATCCATTTCAATAATACCCTAACTGGCCTAGCAGCCTCCTCTCATTTAGTAGATTCAATCGTTTCTTGCTGATGGAAGGCAGAAATCACAACTTAAGGATGCCATTTACAGTACATTTCTCCCATGACTGTAATGTTTTATCACTTACAATCTTTTGGACAAGATTCCCTATCTTGCTCAATGTGTCATTGAAAGGGAAAACAAACATGAGGCAGCAGCAGCAGCAGCAGCTTTGTCACATCTTTACTGAAGTCATTAATCAATGTTTGTACTGTTAGTGAACCAAAAACCAGGCAGGACAGCAAAGGCCCAGAATGCTGCCTTGGGGCTTTTTTTTCCCCCAATGCAAATAATTTGCCTGTATTTCGTATGCTAGAAGTCACATCTATTATTCAATTATTCAAAATACTTCAGCATAATTCATATTTTATGAGCCCAGAGTAAAACCAAGTTAATTGGTTTGCATCAGATTATGAGTCTAATCCAGGAACTCCAAGCAGACAGGTCAGATTAACAGTACTTCATTCTTTTCTCAGAAAAATACATTAAACTGAAAGGTCCTAATCATGTACAGTTGAGAAGTGTGGGAAAACTGTCATTAAACCAAACAAGAACACTTTCAAATAATAAAACCCATTCATCTTTGTTGCAGTAGGAAAGAAATATATCTAATAAAAAGTAATTTAAAATGTTTCACATATCCTTTTTCCTAAAACAAAACCAAAACCAAACCACCACAGAACAAAACAAACAAACAAAAAAACCCACTAAAATATTTGGAAAACATTCATTTATAACAGAAAACATTAATTTTCAAAGTGCTTTGGGGTTATATATATTTCTGGCTGTATAAGTAGATTATTATAACTAATTTTCTTTCCTTGCACATTGTGTACACTAAATGGAGGAGGAGGGAGATCTGGTGGGTTTTTGCAGTAAGAAGCATTTATTCAAAGAACGCCCTGTGATGTGTTTATGGCAACATCAGCTAATGACTATTCATTACATCAAGTGAACATCTTTAAAACTTGCTCCCCAGGTCTGCTGAAAAGAGCAACAACAAAGCCATTAGGAAGAGTCTGAAAATCATGCAAATACACCCCCTCTGGAAAGCCCTGAATGATGTAGTCTTCCCAGATGGTCTCCTCATTTCTCATGGGGAAAGGGGCCTGGTTGTCAGAGGTGTTGAGCACCTATAACTCAGTCAATAAAATTTCTGCTGTAGGCTCGAAACTGAGAAATTATTTTGTAAAACTATTAAAACCCTGTAATATTCACTTTGCAAAGGTTGCTTTTCTTGTTAACGTGCTATATCTTCAATTTCCATGAAAAAAATGCATACAAGACATAAAGGACACAATGGATTTAGGCCATATCTTTCAAGGACACTACCTGGCAATAAAACACAGAGATGAATATTGCTTATTTATCAAGTGCGCACAGCGGTGCACAGTGGCTTCAACCTCCCCTTTCCAACTTCACCTCAGCTCTGCTTTATCCTTTTTGTAGGTGATGTCTCGCTTACCTATTATACTGCCTACATCCTTTGCGCTAGGGTTGTAGAAGCCAAAACCCCAGTGTTTTAAAGGAATTGTCTTCAACTTTTTCTTGCAAGAAAGATATGAGAACTCCCTATTCACCCTGCATAAAGACTGCAAGTACTTATTTTGTGAGGGACTGGAAAGACGTTGAAACTCATAGGAAAGCATCAGATTCCCATTACTGCTGTGAACATTATTGAAGCTAAGATTTAGATAAGTAATTAAACTAGATATAGCAATTACGGCCATCAATTTTTCTACTTGCACCTAAGGCAAAACCCATTGGTTCGTGGATAATCCTTAGTATCCCCACCTCTTAGTCTGACTCTTTCAATGACATTCTATTTGTTCACATCATCAATTGTCTCAGGGAACATTATTTACTACTATTTCATCAATTGCACCTGAATTCTTATCATCTTCATAGATCAAGTAAATAATAAGTAATCAAAACTTGTTAAAGGCTGATGGTCATGAAAGGACAGCCATTTCTGAACAGAATCTTCCAGCATCATTTATAATGTTAATCAACATAAATGAAAACAAGACTGAATGCTTGAGATACAGCCACCCTTTCAGAAGGGAAACAAAATGAGTTTCTTCTCATCTTTACATTTTGGTGATGCCAGATGAAAAGGACACACACCCAATAACAGCCAGCTACACACCCTGTACTTGCCATATGCAAATAACTGACCTGCAGATCCGACACACTAAAATCAATAAGTGCACCTGTAGGGATTCTGTAATTTACCCCACTGTGAGACAGGGAGTACAGGGCAACTGGTTATCCACAGAGGGTATGATTACCCAGCATGAAAAGGAATTTAATGACCTTGCAATGCTCTCTCTTTGATAGCCACTTGCTCTGTGTAATCAAAGGTATGAGGCTCCATACCACACCGTAGAGTTAATAAACAGTTTCTCCAGGAAATCTCTTTCGAAGCACCAACAGACTACAGATTTCTACAAATACAGTTGACCTTTACATAACACTTAATTCCCAGGTGGTATCCGAAAATGATGGACCCATCTGTAAAGTCATTCTTTCATCAAATTAAATGTTTGACAGCATCCAGCAGATTTAACTTTCATCTAAGCAGAGATATAGTAACTTGCCCTGTTTTCAACAGTCTGAAATTTGAAGGCAAACATACTGATTAATTATCTCTTTTCTTAAACCATTGCCATTTTTAAGATAGAGTTTCAGCTATCTAGTGGGGAATATGCCTATAAAGTAAGGATTAAAAAAACCCTCAGAATTGAGTAGATGCTTTATTCGAGATCAAAAGATAGGCAGGTATCAAAATTAATCTTTGATAACACACCATCCATCAGCTTTGAGTCTCTTCCTAAAGTTTACATTTTTCTTTCCACTGCTACAGTAATGACATTTTGCACAACACATCATGCTACACTTTATATTCTCCTATCAAAGTGATTTTCATTTTTGTTTCTAAGTCTGTATCCAACCTTAACTTAAGCTTTGCATTTTTGATAAAGTAAATCATATAAAAGGTACAAAATTAGCAAAAATGCATTCTTTCCTACTTTAAACTCCCTGGTGATTACTAGCAAAAGGCAGCGCATACCCCATTAAGAAGTGTTACACTTCTGTATACAAACTTTACTCCTAATGGCTTGTTCTTTCAGAATAAGATTACCTCATTAGCATGGTGGAATGAGTTTGGGTAAATGAATGGTACCTATATTGTCAGTAACGCTGAAATGCTATTACATACATACTTCTCTAGGGAGATTCAAGTAAGATTTAAATCAATTCACAGCACATTTTTTATGATATAAAAAGGTGGACGAAAACTGGTACATCTGGTGTGAGCTGACCTTCCCTTGGGACACAAAAGTATTGATCCCATCTTCTCCAGCATCTGTTAGATGTCATGGTAAATGCAATTAAATATGTAGTATGCTGTAATTCTCGTTTGTCATGCTTTCTTGCAGACAGAAAGCACCTTTCCAAATTCTAATATTTACCCCTTATAATATCTGTCCCTCCCGTCAAGCAACAACAGCTGGACTTCACTAATCAGGAGGAAAGTTCACTTTACATTCCCTTCTGAACTCAGACCTCTGATGTTTCTCTAATAAAGAGACGACAAATTCCTCTCCTCTTCATCATCTGATTTCTTAATTATCTATAGGGCACTGACATGCTCAACACTCAAATTCACAGGTGCTAACTGAACAAGCTCTAATAAAACCATTTACTACATCTGTAACATCACAACAGGGTAATTTAAATAAATAAAGTATTTTAACACAGGGAAAAAGCTGTTGTTAATATGTTGGAAGCTGCATTCACTTATATTTCACATGATGCCTTTCCACAGTTTTAAAATAGACTTGGTATCACAGATCCAAAGGATTTTAAATGCAAGCTTTGTTTCACTAACCAATTCAATGATGTGTGCATTATACATATAATACTTGGTCTTTTATCTGTATTCCAAACAGAGGTCACGCTCCAGATAACTTCTTCATGATTAGCCAACAATACTTACATCGAGCTTTCTATCTTTTGTACACAGATGAAAGATTGAGACCTGTACCATGGCATTCAGAGTCCATAACCTTCTTTTAATCATGCAAAACCCCACACACTTCTTGATATTTGGTAGCCATCCAGTCCTGAATGGACTGAAAAATCAACCTGTATCTTTCATATAGCAGCCACTTCATCACCAATGAATAAGTCTTTTATTAAAATTTCTGAAATATCTTTTTTGGTGCAATTTTGAAGTCATTCACATAACCATAGAAAATCAAGTCAATAGGAGGAAGCTTCAAGAGGATTAGAATTTGGCCAGTTTTTTAAAGAGCCATTAGTCATTGTGAAGAACCAGAGCTTAGAAAAAGACTGACAGCTTGTTCTCAAATTATTAAAAAAAAAAAAAAAGCAGCTTTTTTGTCTATGTAACATATGTAACATGCATGTCACTTACACAAGGGTTTCAGCAAAATCTTCACTGAATTTTGACTGCAGTAATTACGAAGCAATTGCTTTTACAGGTGACTTGGTTAAGATTCATAACTAAAAAAACTCCAAACAACTCTTCCTGCAAGCCCCCAGTCTCAAAAACTTCTTTACAGAAGGTCTATCATTTGGCGCCACCATGCACAACAGTGTTACAAGCTGAAAAGCTAACTCCACACCACTAAACCAAACCAGCCTACCACTGACATTTCAGCAGAAACCTCAGTCTGCATTTCTATGAGCACTGGAACAAAGGTGGAAAAGACTGGCCACAAAGGTGGCATAAGGAATCTTCCAAAATACACTGACCTGCTCTAGGGCAAGCTCCAAGTAAAACACCATAATTCTCTCTTAGCAAGAGCTGTTATTCACAACAGCTTTGTTCAACTTCAGGATGAACTTTCAGACAGATTTACCTATAGAGAAAATATGAAGGTTGAAAGAAGCCATACTTAAACATAAAAATTCCAGTTTCCAAACATGCTAAATTTGAAGATGCACCCTTCCTTCATGTTTTAATAGGACCTCAGATTAAATAAATCTCAGATAGATTTCTGAATGACGACTGCTCATGAAGTAGAGTACCGCAGAGCAGGTATAAAGCACAGAGTGATCTCTAATGTAAAATCTGCCAGACTTTGCAGGTTTTTACTAAATCTTCAGCCTAAATTACTTTATTACTCAGAGCCAGAGAGAGATTAATATGGCCGTAGAGCCCTAGAGCCAACTTAATTTGGTAACACCATCTTGTACTGGCTAGTTAACTGTTTTTGTGTAGTTGTTTTTCTTTTCCCATCTCTCTCAGATGTTCAGACCATTATGGGGACCTGAGCAGGATTGCTACTTCTATCAATCCAAAGTGCAAAAGGCCTTTGCATTTCTTTTAGTAGACATTAAAATTAGAGTTCATTGTTTGAGAAAATGTCTCCATCACCCTGATTAGGGCTTGCCCCATTTCCCATTCTTTTTGAGACAAAGGCACAAAAGAAGTGGGGTAAAATTACTCCTTTTGGAGAGGGGTTGCAAGTAAACAATTTTGGTGCAGGGTCGGCTGATTTTATCCATCTGACCAGTACAATGTAATGACCATATATTTAATATATGTGCTTTAACTAATTTTCTCACATAAAGAGCCATCCTTCTTTCCTCTCTGCTTTTGCCCTAAAAAGTTTGAGAACTTGGCACATTTTGAGCACACATTGGAACAACTCCTTGGCAGTCACATTGGTTTTGAGATCCAATTTGACCATGATGAAGGAGTAGTCCCTGACCCAGGAAAGCACTTAAATGTATGGTATGCTTTGCTTTACGGTAGCAATCCGAGTAGTTCAGTTTTAGTGAGATGACACTACTACTAAACCCCATCTATTTCTGAGTATGCAAAAATAAAGAAGGTGCCTTCATGAATCTGGGTTCTGCTTTGCAAGGGTTTGGGGAGTTTTTCCCTTTGCTGATTTCACAGCTCAGAAGAATTAGAGAAACAAATTTGCCTCTTGACTGAAGAAGATGACTGTCAACTTTGCAAATAGAAACACAGAGTTTTCTCTTTGCTGCTCAAAAGCAGTTTTCAAAAGAAGTGGGAAGACTGGAAATAAGCTGGTTTGGCATAAAACATTAAGGCTTTATTCTCAGTCACCAACTTGAGTTTTTGACAGGAGAGGGAAAGGGTAGACTAGCAGCCCCCGAAGTAATAAACAAGTGGGAAACTCCTCAGGACAGCTGACTCTCTGTTTAAGTGGAAACACACGCTTGACTGTAAACTCTGGGGATCCCGATCAAAGCAGGTCACCCGCCTTTGCAAAACAGACCATCTGATCTCCATTTTATATCAACAATAGATGAACTGATGAACTAGGCACAAGTCTGACATAATAAAGGCAAAAAGCTTTCAGCCTACAATAAACTTACCTTGAGGCTACAAGAATGCCGTCTTTGAATGTTTTCTGGCATTACTTGATCTGTCTCACCCAATTAATACTAATACACTACCCAGCTAATACAAGGACTTCAAGGATTTGTTGCCCATCATCATAATGGTGATGAAGCGTTCAGCACAGGATAAGAGTCATACAGTGGTTTTGTTCTGTTTTTAAAAATTTATTCAGTGAAGTAAAATTCCAATATTATGCTGCAATACACTTCTATTATGTGGAGGTTTATAAATTCTCCTCCAGCATCCTGTGGCTCAAAGCTTCTTAAAACTGTTGTTTAAAAATCTTAAAAATTCACCTGCCATTCAAAGTCTTTTCTTTTTTAGGAAATTCAGTTTTAGATACACACACACACAAGTATGTATACCTAAAGAGATTTACCTATAAATATGTATTCAAAAGCATGGTTTATAATTCCCAATATTTCTGTCAGCACTATCACAAGTTAAACATTGTGAACAGTTTCATTCTTGAAAGAAAAAGATCCATATTTCTTCTGTATGAGAGCATGTAAGATTTTCAAATTTCTTCCAGAAACGTGCATGAGCTAGCAGTCCTAGTTACACTGGCATGAAGGTTCATTTACCTTGATGAAAACCAGGGTAAGGGAATCTAAGCAGAGCCTCCATACACTTCCAGGGCTAAATAGCCCCTCTAAAGCTTTTATCTACACTGAACTCCCACAGGGAGTGTCAACATACCTTGATCTCTTTGTACTCTATTACACATCTATAAAATGGGGATATTAGTCAATGCCAAAAAGGAGGTCTGTAATATATTAAAGTGTCAGGTTCTTCAGTCACATGAACCACAAATTCCTAAGTACCACTGCACAAAAAAGCTTACTTCTGATTCCAATGCAAAAAGTTTTGGGCTTTAATTCAGTATTATGTTTTAACATCTCTCTTTAAAACACAAAACCTATCTCTTTTGCCAAATCTGAACAAAAATAATCTCCTGAGATAGCTGCAATCTCAGCATAGTAATTACTGCATCTTTTAATATGCTGATTTTAAAAGGCACACTTACTGAGAAACAAACTATGTGATCCCCTATGTTTGGCAATACCATAAACTAAAAAATAGCGATAAGAAGTCTGCAAATGCATTTTATGTGTGGAGAGCAACATATTCCATAAAAACTGATCATCTTATTTTGCATATCTCTAGACATTGGATCCCCTCTGTCACAAATGCTCTTACTGCCAGTTAACCTTTGATTTTAACAGGCAGCTCATGCCTGACATTTAATTAGTGACCCAATTAAATCTTTTGCTATTCTCAGCTTATTTAGAAGCTCATTTAGAAGTAAAAAAAAAAAAAAAAAAAATAAATAAAATCAAGACAGGCATGAGGAAGAAATTACAACTGCCTTTATCTGCTGTTAGAATAGTCATTCCGGCAGTATAATAAGATAAGGACTTTGACCATTTCCTTAATATTGGTATGTTTGTCTCAGATCCTCAAAACCATTCCCAGAGATTCTTTCAGTAGTTTTATGGGAATGAGGCAATTGTAAAAAAAAAGAAGTATCAATGTATTATGGACTAGCCATACTGACATTAACAATACTAATACATGGTTCACCCACCAAGGTACAAGAGAAAGATGTCCATGGGGACCGTGGGCTGTCATGAATGGATAACGAGTACTGAAACGCTGATCTGTAGAGTTCTGTGTTCTCTCTTCAGTTTAATTTTACTCACCCTACAAAGATTTCACCATTAGCAAGCTATACATTGTGAATTTGTTACGGCATCTGCTTAGGGTGGTTTCATTATGTTTATACAGCACAGTTAAGAAGTAAACTTGCATATCTGCAACAATATTAAGCTCCTTTCCCTCTTCCCAGACCAGGAGAGGAAGGCTTTTGTCCAGCTGGTTTTTTCCTTTTTAGATACCTTTTCCCTGGTGTTTTGCTTCTGGAAAGATGCTCCCATAGAGGAAAAGTTTTCTGGAAGTTACAGCTTTTACTGAGAAGTCATTAGGAAAGCGCTGGTGCAATGTCTGTGCTAGCAGCAGTGTCCCTAGCTGGCTGCCTGCCGCCTGCCTGAATGCGCTCCTGTGACAGTCTTGGAAATTACTCCATGCAAATGAATGAACTGAAGCCTAATTCCATGAAATCTCTCCAGTTGTTACTGTTCTTGTATCTTCTTTGTATATTATGCTTTGTATGGATCCCATCACATTTGCCTGGCATTACAATGGTACCACAGTGATGGCCCAAAATGCAGCGGACATCAAAGATCTCCGAGAATTGAACTCCTCTGCTTTGTCAGGCTGATGGAGGCAAACTGAAAGCCCCCAAGTTAACTTACAAAGTCCAGCAGGCCACATTGCCCAATTGCACTCTTAGTCCTTATCAAGGGTGTTCACATGAGAGTTAAAGCAGAGTAGCTAATGTTCTGTTAAATCCCACCTTGAATTACTGCACACAACCATCCCACATAGACGAATCCAATTAAGGGCAACTGAAATCAACCATTCCTCTCTTGGGGAATCTGGGATCTGAGACTGATGTTCATCTTTAGCAGGGCGGGAATCAAGACAGGAAATCTTTGTACCCAAACCCACTAACTTCAGGTTTTATTTATGTCACTGCATTTATTTAGAAATAAAAGAAAATTTTCTTTTTTTTAAATAATTAATTATGGAATTGTTGAGGCAACAGCCAGAAATGTCACCAGTAAAAGTCTGTGCTAAGGGTATCTTATTAGAAGATCTGTTCATAGATTTTTGAAATTTATTTATCTTTCTTTAAAGCAATTGGAAAGTGACTAGCAGCACACAATTTTCTATTTTTACTAATTACAACTAAAGAGCAATATTAGGATGAGACAGTTATAAATAAAGCTTGTTGAGCAGCATGTTGTCATTATTTTATAAAGCTTAAGTTATGCCAAGTTAATAGATGGAACTTAGAGCACATGTGGAAAAAACAGATCTTGTTAACCCTTGCTGTGCTAGTAGCTGAAGACCATTGTTATTTCATTAAAAAATGCTGTGCATCAGTATTTACATCATTCTTTTGATGGTAGCAAGGAGTTAATGAACATCTGGAACATGCCTTTTTAAAGATCACGAACACATTCAAACTACTTTTTTCTTGGAAGTGATTCAGTACATCTGATCTACTGTGGTATAAAACTGGAGGAGCTGTCACATACAGTAACTGAACGGTTTGAAGGGAAAAACATTTCCAGCTGTAACAAACAACAGTTTCCATATAACTGAGCGTACATTTAGTAAATGATCTTCTTCATGAGAAAGGGACTAAGTTGTATCACAGAATTGAAGGCCAGCCAATGAATATACACTAAAACTAGGATTTTAGATTTATTATTGAGGATTTGACAACTGGATTTTCCAAATTATGTGCTCCAACCTCCAATTACTGAACTAACTCTTTTTCCTTTCTGTATCATGAGCAGCAATAAAGTTTTGGGTTTAGCGGAAGAGTTTTGTTCAATTAATTTTTCTGTTGCCAACACCACCTATACGTAATATGCTTTGGGCAGGTTCCAACAAGCAACTGGCTAGATGATGGTAAATTCGCAAACCTACACAAGTTAGTAAGATCTGACAGAAGAACAAGGGGTTCAGCACTGAAATGAGTTGTATGATGCAGAAATATATCTGTAGACTCTGTTGACTCACAGCACTGGAGATCCCTTGAATCACAGCCCAGTGAAGTTCTGGCTGTCAAACTTCTACGTGGTTAAACACTGCAGTCTTTGAGAGTGTCAATGAATTTTGATTATGTATTAGTCTGTGCACATGCTCTCCTTTGCCTAGAAGGCAGATTTACAACCTGCAGTTGAGTTGCAAAACCATTAAATGACGCTGGAGTATAAGAAGATGGTCCTGTCACTTTGGGTTGGAGGAATAACAAGCTGACCCCCAGGACAATGTGGAATCTTTGCCAATATGCAGTCATGGGCTAAAGCAGCTAGCGATAAATGAATGCTTTGATGTGGAAACATTGGGGTCTTCTAGCTATGTGCTTGGTAGGAAATAGGGGTGACCTACTTGGTGGGCCTATCTTACAGTAGGATATCACTGCATCTGCTGTTCACAGTTAATTTACAAATAATTAGTATTTGTGACATTCTACAACACACTAAGGAAATCGTTTTCTACTGGACGTGGTCATTTTCTCTATTCTGTATTTCAGGATATAAGAAAAAACACACTGCAATGAAATTAAACTGTTAATAAATTGTCATGTGATTTCTAACTGAATGCCCAGAGAATACATACATGGCCGGAAAAGCTGTGTCCGCTTTATTTTCATAATATTGAGGAATGCAACCTCTGCAACAAAATACTCTTACCTGAAGCTAATCTACCTTATCCTCCTGGATAACAATTGTGCATTATTTCCTCCCAAGTATTTTGGAACTGCTTACTGCTGGTCGTGCAGGCTTATGTCTTACCTGGAACTAGCACGCTGGACAGCCCTCTTCTGCCCAGTTTTCAAGATATGAAAGTAGAGCTTCTTGAAAAGCATTTCACCACCCTGACCCAATATTAGGCAACTGATGCATTTGAGTTTGTCCTCAGTGGATAAAGAACATTAAACTGTGGAGTTTTCAGTAAAAAACTACACATCACCTATTAAGAGGTTTTTGCAATATGGCTTCTTTAGTAACCCACTTTCCTCTCCCATACTGTGTGACGTTACCTGCTGCAAGAGTCCTGATACATACTATTTCAATTGACTATGTCATATTTCTGCTTATTGATTCTCAGTTTTGTGCAGCTGATGAAACATGTACATCTACTGTGATGAAACAGCTATTTTGTAATACTTTATCAATGTGAGGAAAATAATGCACAATTCTGTCACTAAAGACTCTCTCATAATACTACTTAAGACTAATCACTCTGCATTTTCTCCCATTCTTTATTATATGCCAAATTATTCCATTATTTATCACTTTTTCTTCTTTCTAGAAATTCTTCCCCTTGATTTGCCATATTCTTTCTTTTCATTGTTCTCTTCTCCCTTCAAATCCTTGCTTGTCTGTGTATTCAGAAAATCCTACTATTCCTTTGTTCTCATCATTTAGTCTCTCACATCTGTGCAGTGACACACATCTGCCAGTCCCAATCCTGCCCCTTGCTCCAGTGTCACTGTCCAAATTTTCCTCCCTTTCTCAGATACTTCCTGCAGACTAACAGAATTCACCTGTAAATCCAACTCTCAGAGGAAAGACATCTTCAATCCTAAACTAAGGTATCTATTACCCAAGGTAAGTAATTCCTTCTTAGCTCTCATCATCAGCATGCTCCCTGCCTGCACACAGGCCAGCTGGTAGACAGCAATATTGCTCTTTTTCCTGCAGCTAGCAGGGTCTGTATTAAGCCCTGAGTTATACCCTTCCAAACTCCTACTTGTCTTGGAACCTGGAAAATATAGTCACTGATTTCCTAGAAATTTACTTCATCCTCACCTTGCATACTGCAAGACTACTTCACCTTTCCCTGAAGAGGGAGCAGCAGAGCAGAGGGAGGCTGTCAGTCCCTACATGCTGGGAAATCACCCGCCATGTGCATTTTTGGTTTCTGGAGCTTTGCTCAGTTAATCAGGCAGAGAGTAAGCTATGAAACCCCAGGATGGTATCTGCCATATCTAGAGAACATCCTTCTCTGGCAGACATGTAAGTCAAGCTGCCAAGTCCACTGGAGCAATGAAAAAGATCTTGAGCAAGTTTTGGCCCATGCCCTCTAGTAATTTAAGTTGCTGTACCGCTTCCCATTTGCCTTCCACAAATATTAAGAAAGAAGCAGTATTGTTTGTTGGTTCATAGGCTGCAAGATGCACAGAGAGGAAATATTAACTCCAGCATACCTGAAAGCAGCATTTTTACCTTTATTCCTCACTATAGGTATGAGCCTATTCTTTTAAACAGAAGCTCTTTGCACTCTGCACACACAGAATTGACACAGAAATGAGGTTCCAATGCACTCGAGGTTGGCACAGCAAAGAGGGGGCCTCTGTTCCCACCAGCGTGCCAACACTGCAAAGCCTCTTTAATGTTTTGATTTTAAATAGAAACTTAAATTGGTCCACATTCATGTTCCAAAAGTCTTCTAAAGAAGAACAAAATTTATCTTTTAAAGATTATTTGTTTTCATATCATTCTATAATAACAAAAAGTAATTTTTGCATAAAATTAAATTAACCTGACAAAGGAAAGAAAAAGAAACAGTTAATCTTCTTTTAAAATGCTCCCATTTCTGGCTGGCCTGATTTCTAAATGGTGCTTGTACCACAAATGCATTTCAGTATCTGAATTCAGGCACAAAAAGCACTCTCGCTCTTCCCAGGAACCAGCTGGTTAACAGGGCCCATAGTGCTCAATCACGACTCCCTTTTACAACCTTGAGAAACATTTCTCCCCCAGATAGCAGTGGCCAGCTTTCTCCCTTTTCTTCCTAATTATCATGAAGATACCAGCACTAAGCCGAGGTCCTTCTAATGTTAAGGATCCATTTGCTACTGGGTACATGTCCTCCTCCTTAAAGTTATAATCTGCCATGATAACAAAGCAGTTCTTGAGGAATCAGTAATGCTGTCACAAATGGACAGCTTTAATTACATTTGGAACAATTTACAGACACTGAGGAACTTAAAATTAAATGCAGACAGCCTAAAAATAAGGATAGAAGTGAAACTAAATGAATATCCAACATAAAATGCAATGGACACAAGATTTACCCAGTACATGCCTACACTGCAGTTCTTTAGGTCAATTTTGCACCCATATACTATTCACACCATTAACATGGAAAACCAGGCAAAATAAAAATTAGGACAATAAAAAACAAATAAATTGAAGGACTTGCATTAAAATAGCAATTTCTAAGCACTTGCTTGTAAGGATTGATCAAAAAATTATACCATTTTAAGACAGACTTTGCCAAAAAATACTGTTAGTCCCTTTTGGGAAATACTTGATATGTAACTTGCCAGATGTCACAATCGATAAGATATCTTTTATTGTAACATGTTACACACTAGTGTTTACAAATGTAATCTTTTGCTGTCTCTTTGGAAAAGACTCAACAGAGATAGCACTACACCATAATGCAGAAACTGGTATAAACTAGGTCTTCAGATCCAGCTGAAATGAAAACATTGCTACTTTTTTTAGAGGATATTTTTGCCAATGTGCAAGTCCACCCACAAAATAAATACTCTAATGCCTTATTGTCTTTGAGAGGAACAGAAAGTCTGCATATACAAAGTTAATGAAAGGATTGCTCAATTTATCCAAGCAGAAGTGTTTTTAAAACCTTGATCGAATATGCAGATACTCATTAAACATTGCAAGTAGCTCACAGGCAAATGGGCATAACTTTCTCCCATGGGAATATGCAGCAGATGATCAAAGACAAGCAATGAAGAATAAAACTGGCTAATATGACAGTCAAGGCTGGAAGGATTTGCTGAGATAAGAAATGGTTCTCAGCATTCTGGCAAGTGTATTGTTGTCAGACGTTCAGTGCTTTCCATTTACAGAGAGTTTCATTGCTCTTTTTTTATTTCAAGAATTAGCATATCAGAAGATGAAGCCTGGAGCTTTGTGGTTTTTTTGCTTATTAGCTAATCAAAAGCATGTGTTTCTATACCTTTTGATTTAGAGTACAAAGAAAAAATGAAGAAAATAATTCTATCCACCTTTCAAATTTTTTTGCTTCCCTGAAAAATACTTACAGGCTACCTTGGATAAGGAAATGACATAAACCCCACTCAGGTAATCAGAGAATGCGTAATGGTGAGCGCTAGATGAATGTAATTTCACAATTAATATTACACAGTTGATTTGTGATAATTTTTTCAGTGCAGCCATAAACTGTAGGGACAATTTCCTCAGAATTTCCAAAAACTGCTGGTGAAAATTCTGGAAGTCTATACAAAGATAAATTCAGCATTAAATATCAACTTGAAAAATAAAAATAGACTGACCACATTTAAAAGTCATGAGTGCCTTCATGGAAATGATCAAGACGTGGTTATTTTTATTGTACAAAGAAAATAATCTGTAATAGTTTGAGGCTTTTTAAGGAGAATGATTTCACCAAACCCCAAAACGTTTATTTTGTTTATTAGTACAAAAATGTACCAAGAAACAAAAATAAGGAGTCTGAGTAAGAGATACGTCGGATAATTAAAAACTGTTTAAATATATGTCACCAACTGCCTCATAACTCACAATCGTGAAAGGCTATCTATACACAGAAAAAAAAAAATGGCACAAGGAAGAGAGGAAACAGCCCTCCATGAATAAACAGGCACACATACTCAGAATGGCTTAAACAGTGAAAAAAAGGGGTGGACATTAAAAACACAAAGGGAAAAAAAAAGATTCAGTCTACGGATATGTACAGGCCCTGCATCAACCTGCAATGTAAACACGTGCGGAGATACACATATAAATAAATTCTATTACTTCTGTTACATGATAGATCAGTAAGGCACTTAACAGATGATGATGCACTGCGAGTAGGAATTAAAGGAAAAGTAAGAGGAGACAGAAGAAATTGGCAATTATTGGAGATCCCAGTAATAAAAGGTTTTTTTAAAAAACTGTTAGGAACAAAATGAGTCACAGCAATTTTGCTTGTTTATTAGCAAATGAAAATGATTAGTTGTCAGTACTGATGTAAAAGGGTACAAGCATTCAGTAAATTTCTCTCTCCTGTGTCTGGAAAATAAGGCAGAAGATAAAGTCATACCGTTTCATGATGACGACATTTATCTTTCCTTCTAAAAGTAACCGAGAGTGATGTTAAAGAGAAGCTTCTAAAGTTAGACCTTTTTTAAAGCAGCAGGCCTGCATAAGCTTCAGGCCAACACCTTCAAAGAGTAATTTTCAAGGAGCAATTTTTACCATCAACATCAATTTTGAGTAACTCTTTGAACACTAAGGAAAATTCAAGAGGTTTAGAAGAAAGTAAACATGCTAATATAGCAAAAAGAGTTCGCTTTTTGTAGCAAACCTACTTTTGTAGTACCTACTTAGTGATGTAAGTAGGTAGAGACCTGTCACCTGAAATCAGTCCTGGGCAAAATTATGGAACACAGCCCTTTTAAGTAAGTAATTAAAGAAGGACTATATCAATCAAAAGTGTTCATGGTCTTGTCAATCTAACTTAAGATATGTGCTGATGACATTACACACTATAGAGTTAATAAAGTTAAAGGTGCTGAGAAGATAAACTTCCCTGAGGTATGCAACTCAGTGTTGTGTAATATTTTGTTTAAGAAATAAGAACACTACAAATTCAATGTAATACATTAAATATATGAAAGATCTGCTAACTGACAGGTTTTAAAATTGAATTGGATGTTTTTCAAGCAAAGGCCAAAAAGGACCAAACCTCTACCCTACTGCTACTGAACATAAATCCAGAAACAAAGAATAAAGACCATATTTAAGGAGTAAGGACTTAACCTAGAAAGCAGCAAGTGAAAAGGACATGCTGGTCACGATGACTAAGGGTGCTGGGCAGCCACCTGATGCTACTGCAACATCATCTTCAAAAACTTATGACAATTGTGCCCATGTGCAAAAAGGGAGAGGAAGATACAAGAAACTACAGGCCAGTCAGCCTCACCTCAGTTCCTGGGGAAATCATGGAGCAAATCCTCCCAAAGGCATCTCCAAGCACATGAAGGGGAGTGGAGAAACCATCAGGGATGCACCAAGGACAAATCTTGCCTGACAAACCTTGATGCTTTCTGTGACTCAGAGGACAAAGGAGGACTAGCAGATATTGGTGACCTTCATTTCAGCACAGTTTTCATCACTGTCACTTGCTATGGTATCCTGTAGCCAAATTCTTGTGGTGTGGTTTGGATAAACGGTCTATAACGTGCGGTCTTGGAGAGATTAAAAACGCAACTGGACACAGCTCAGAGCAGAGCTTTGAGCCAGGAACTTGGACAGCATGTCTCCAGAGCTCCTTTCCAATCTGAATTACTCTGATTCTGACTCTATAATCAACCAAGCATGAGCTCCTAATACAACATTACAGAGTCTTTAACCTTGCAGATTAAAGAAAATGTGTTAAAAAAAAAAAGAAGTTAACTAAATTCAGGCTAGAAGTAAGGTGCAAAAGTTAACAGCAATATAACCAGAACTTTAGTGACCTTACCAAACAGTGATGGATTTTCTAAGATGTATTCCAGCTCAAAATTAAGACAAGTCAGAGTACTTCCAAATCTTGTCTCTTCCTGAAGGCCTATGAGTTCATCACAATCCTCTTCTCCAGCCTTATAATCTATGCATCTCTGACAAGAAAACAAGATTTCCCCCTGCCCCCTTCTAATTCTTAGGAGAATTATACTCTATTTTCCCTGTGATGGAAGGAAGAAATAATAACGGAAGGTGAAACAACTGCAGTGCAAATAAACCAAGAGTAATGTTCCGGCATTCAAGAATCCAAACATTGAAAGTAGTCCCGGCAGAACATTAAATCACTGCTCCAGGATGCCATCAGAAGTATAAAGCTGGGTAAACTATTAGGAACTCTACAATTGCAAGTATCACTTGGGGAGAAATTCTGACAAAGAGAAGTGATAGACACATCATGTTGTGAATATACAGCATTACTTCTTTAATGTTTATATGCCCAGAGTGTTTAGAAAACAAATGCTTTCTGCATAAAGAGAAACAATATAAATTCTTACTACTTCACAAGATCTCATTTTTTGGGAAAATATTTTTCCCTATAAACTTTTGATGTACACATCTGCTAGAGCTAAAGGAAGGTTAGAAACTTTTTTTTTTTTTTTAAAGATAAAAATCACTAGAACTAAAACCTGCAAAACACACATAACGTAGTCAGGAAGTAAAACTTTGCCTGTTATGTTTCTATACACCCCACATGAAAAGATTTACAGGACTCCTTTTGTAACCTTCTGCATTGAAAACAATATTTTTAAAATTTTATTTTTTATTTTTTTATTTTTTTTTAAAAATTTTAATTTAATTTATTTTTAACATCTATGATGTTATTCAATGCACTGAAGTCCATGGATGCAATTTTCAAAATAAAATTATGATTGGTCATAGTTTCACAGGCAATTTGAAGAAGTTAATTACATATTCAAAGTCCTTCTTTCTCTTTTCAAACTAAAAACCGAACTGACACCAGCATTACTTAATAGCTTATATAACAAAATTATATCCTTTTATTCATGCATAGGCTACATTTTTATATCACTGATTTTGTCCAGTGTGTAAGTTAGTTCCTGTGATGAAGACAGTTCCATCGTAAGATTCTATTCAGTTTTTTTCTACATAATGAAAGCAAAGCTCAATGGATTTAATGTATAAAACTCCAAGGTATTGCCAGATTTTCAGAAAATAGTGCCACGAAAGCTGATGCAGCTTCACCAGTTCACCCCTATATGGATCTGCCCTCTCCTACACTCAACACTTAGGAACACAGGGTTTCCACTTTAAATATAGTTAAAGGCTCGACTATCATTTACACTTACCTTTTATCCTTTCTCTGCTATAGGATCATCCTTTCATCTCTGACCACCCACACAGCCTGATGGTTTGGATTTCAACAAAGCAGACATTCTGTACTGTCCACAATATATATAGTTTTTGCCATATGCACTTCTCTTACCACTTTCTTTTTAAGGACTTTTCTAATGTCACTTTCTGACAACAGGCCAAATGTTTCCCCTTACATGGAGAAAAACAAAGAGGAGATGGGAGAAAAACAAAGCCAAAATCCCCTTCCTAAATAAAATGGAGATGACTTCCCTGTAACAAGTAGCAAATTGGCAAACTGAAGAGGTGATGAACCCAAAGCAAGGGTGGAAACAGTGGCCCAGAGAAGTAAACATCTGAAAGGCCACAAAAAAACCCCACACATGCTCCAGGTCCTCATGGGAGTATATACGAGCACAGCTGATGACCACCCTCAAAACATGCAGAGCTTGATCCAAGCAGAGTTTTCCACAGAGTAACACTGCCAAACCTGCAAGTCTAGAGACGTATTTCCCTTCTTTTCTTGTGCACTTGTTTTGCATGTGTTTTCTAGCATACTTGTAGGCCAGAAAAAATACTAAGCCAACAAATAACAGAGAGGTAGAGAGCATCTTCTACATATCTATTTCAGATTTTCCTGACTATCATGCAGAATAAGCAACAGTTACTGTTTGGTTACAGTAACTGAACTAATGGGTTATTAGCCTGACAGTGATTTTACAACATTCTGGTGTGAGCATATAAAATGCTACAAGAAAAGATGCAGTAAGAAAAGAGCTTGTAAATACATAAGGAGCAATAAATATGAAGGAAAGGAAAGGTCCTTTACTTATAATTGTTAAAGTAATGGACAAATGGAGACGACTGATGCATTTAATGCCTTTTTGCTTCACTATTCACAAACACATTCCATTGTGATCAAACTCTTAACATAATTGATTTCATCAACAAAGGGATGAAAAATCTGAGAAAGAGTACATGTCCTGGTTTCAGCTGGGATGTAGTTAGCTGTCTTCCTAGTAGCTGGTACAGTGCTATGTTTTGAGTTCAGTATGTGAAGAATGTTGATAACACTGATGTTTTCAGTTGTTGCTCAGTAGTGTTTAGACTATAGTCAAGGATTTTTCAGCTTCTCATGCCCAGCCAGGGCACCTGACCCAAACTGGCCAACAGTGTATTCCATATCATGTGACGTCCCATCTAGTTTAGGAACTGGGAAGTGGGGGGGGCAGGGAATCGCCGCTCGGGGACTAGCTGGGTGTCGGTCGGCGGGTGGTGAGCAATTGCCCTGCGCATCATTTGTACATTCCAATCCTTTTATTACTACTGCTGTCATTTTATTAGTGTTATCATTATCATTATTAGTTTCTTCTTTTCTGTTCTATTAAACCCTTCTTATCTCAACCCACGAGTTTTACTTCTTTTTCCTCATTTTCTCCCCCATCCCACTGGATGGGGGGGAGTGAGTGAGCAGCTGCGTGGTGCTTAGTTGCTGGCTGGGGTTAAACCACAACAATACATTTGAACATATTTAGGTAAAAGAATTGTCAGTGGAGCCTGATGAAATTGCTCCAGGGAGTCCAGGGGAATACTGACCATTCTCCTGAAGAATTCATGGATAATGACAGAAATCCCAAAAGACAGGTAGGAAGCAAGGAAGGGAAAAATCAATAGAATGAGGATTTAGGAAATTATAGAGCAATAAAAGAAGTAAGAAAGGTTCTAATCTAGAGAAAAAAAAAAACCAAAACATCTAGAGGATAACAAAATACCTGAGGATGGCCAGCACAGAGCTGCTAAAAACAAATGCTGTCAAATCAACCTCATTTCCTATAGTTGTCTACAGTGGACTAAAGAGAAAGCATTCACATGGGATCTACCTTAACTTCAGTCATGCTCTTGACATATTCCATACGACATGCTCCTAAGCAAACCACAGAAACGTAGGTTAACGTGAAACCACAACAGAACAAGTGCAGGACTATCTGAAAAACTGCTCTCAGGGACAATTACCAGTGTTTTTCTGGCAAAACTAGAAAACATATCAACACAGGCATCAGTGGCTCTGTTCTGGGCTCTGATGCTTGATTGTTGATACCATTAATGATGGAATGAACACACATATAAAATCGGCTGGTGAAAAAACTGAGAGGAAGGGCAATTACTTTTGAGGCTGAAGTTAGAAAACAAATCTTGTTGAATTGGAGAAGCAGTCTAAGATCAAAGACAAGTGAGAAGCATTTCACCTACAACACACAAGTCATAAATACAAGTGGTCAGTGCCAGACTATGAAAACAGGATTTGAGGAATTTAACATCATCACAGGATCAATGAATAAACAATGTGATGCAAAATTTGCCACAAAGGATGAAAAGCATTATTCTACGAATGCACTAACAGGAGTGTCATTTTTAACACCCCAGAGCAATTAGTCCATTGCTATCACTAGTCCAACAGCGATGAGATCTCAGGTAGAGTACAAAAAAAAGATAACACCAGGCAAACTGGTGACAGTCCAGAGAAGAACACAGATGAAAGGTTTAGAAATGTGCTTTTAGAAAGGCTTAGAGAAGTGTGTGTATGTGTGTGTGTGTTGTTCAGCCTACAAAAAGATGACTGAGGAACATGCTCCAGCAACACACTCAAACGTGGTTGAGTGGACAGTGATCATCATATGCTCCATGAATCTGGTCTGGGGAAATGAGATCTTTTCAGTTGAACTTGCAGCAACATAAATTTAAGGTACTAGATCAAATTACCTCACTGTACATTCAGTTAAGCATTGGAACAGAGCAACCTAAACAAATAGCAGAATCCACATTATTGGAGGGCTGTTTCAAGATACAGGTTAGACATATCCCAAAGATATAAGGATGCTCAACACTGACTCAGATCAAGAGGATTCACTAGACACCTTCGTGAGGGCCTTCACAGGCCTCTGTGATCTGCCTTTATGTTTGCTTACTGCCCAGACACACGTTTCTGAATTGCCAGCTGCTTTAATATGCACATTACTCAGTAACAACTATATTAGTTGCATGAACTTGAACCTAGCTTTAAGAACAGTTCTGAGTCACCAAGAATCCCAGTTATTCACTTTTTTTCTCAGCTGAGCTATACTTCATTGCATTGCGGCATGTATAAGCCTCAATAACTGTGTAAAAGAGTGTGCACACCCACCTACCATTTCCTGTGAGAAGACTACAATGAGATAAAACCATACAACACATGAAGGTGCATGCTTTAATGGGGCTCCTTTAGAGCAGCTCACTCTCATGTGAAACAACAAATCCCAAAGCTGTCGTTTTTGTTGCCCCTTGTCCTGGTTTTGGCTGGGATAGAGTTCATTTTCCTTCTAGTAGCTGGTATAGTGTTATGTCTTGGATTCAGTATGAGAAGAATGTCGATAACATACTGATGTTTTCAGTTGTTGCTAAGTAGCGTTTAGACTAAGTCAAGGATTTTTCAGCTTCTCATGCCCAGCCAGCAAGAAGGCTGGAGGGGGACAAGAAGTTGGGAGGGGACACAGTCAGGGCAGCTGATCCAAACTGGCCAAAGGAATATGCCATACCATATGACATCATGCCCAGTATATAAACTGGGGGGAGTTGGCCTGGGGGGGGGAAATCGCTGCTCGGGAACTAACTGGGCATCGGTCAGCGAGTGGTGCGCAATTGCATTGTGCATCACTTGTTTTGGATATTCCAATCCTTTTACTATTTTTGTCATTTTATCATTGTTGTTGTTATTATTAGTTTCTTCCTTTCTGTTCTACTAAACTGTTCTTATGTCAACCCACAAGTTTTACCTTTTTCCTTCCGATTCTCTCCCCCATCCCACTGGGGCTGGAGGTGGGGAGTGAGCGGCTATGTGGTGCTTAGTTGTTGGTTGGGGTTAAACCACAACACCTCTCCAGACTAAAGGGAAATTCAGATCCGAGTCTCATGATTAAGTGCCATTTCTGAAGACCAGCTAGGACTCAATATTTACTAATACTGTGCTTTCTGCTTGAAGCACTGTTACAGATACAGCAGCTGGTATGTTCAAGTTTATTCCCTACTTCAATGGGACAAACACATTAATCACAAAACACACCTGGCAAGAGCTCAACATCAACAAGGCTGATAAAAAGCAAAAGTCTGAAAGGATGTGGGGCTGTCAATGTAAAGGAGTGGCACCTTCAGTAACTAATAGATGCTTGAATTTTTTCAGCTTGTGTCACAAGTTCAGCCAGCAAAATCTGCATACAGATCTTAGCCTGTCTCCTAAGGGTGAGCGCTGTAAACTGTGCCTGCTTGGGCAAAAGGCAGCAATATAAAGCCATGGTTATTTCTGCTCAAAACTTTTTAAGGCCTCTCTCTTCTTTAAGATTCCAGAACTAGGAAGTTAAAATGAGAATGTGTCTAAAGCAAGTACAGAAATAGGATCTCTCAACCAGTAATTTATGTCATACTAATCTTCTGCAAGGGATGTAAACAAAATACAAAGTGCTATTTTAGCATACATGCACAGCCTCTAGGGTTTGTCTGTAAAATGTTCTGGATCAGATTTTCATTATCAGATGAATAAGTTATGCCAGGGGAAAAAAAAACAACAAAACCAGAGCGCAAAGCAGACTTCACTGTATATAGTTGTCCCTTCCAGGCACAAAGCGGACTCTGCCTCACACAGCGACCTGCCTTCAGTGTGTCATTCTCTGCTTCTCACAATTAGTAGGACATCAAGCCAGAAAAACGCAAAAATGTGTGCTTCATCCCATTGCCTTTGTATTTTTATATATTTGGCTGGTGAATTTGAAAATATGCATGCTTAATTCTAAAGATATGCTGCCATACATAAATTGGCCAAAGAATAAAATGCAAAATGAAAAAACCACAAACCCCAGAAGTGACAGAAAAGATGCACGCTTACTTTATCTTTCAAAAAGAAAAGCTATTGTAATTGGCCTTTTCCCTTGTTCTTCTTCCATGAAAAATTGTGTTTTAACAGATCTTAAATATCAAACAGCCGATCCTCCCAATAATTTGTGAGACAAGTAAGTATCCCATTTCTTTTTATAGAAGCAAGCAGAGACAGATCAAGGTCCAGGCTGTAAGCATTTGCTCACCAGAGTCATCCCATTGTTTCAGTACTAATTCTCTGAAATAGCTGCTCCAATATGGAAGTAAAGGTTCGCAGGTGGGCTTTAAATGATTCTCTTAAGTTCACAGTGCAACATGTTATCAGAAATTCAATTTAATCACAGGAGTTCCCGGGGGTGTTTTATATGCTCAGTCCATTACAGTAAGCTACCACTAGGAACAATGATAAGGTAATAAAGTGGCTCCTGAAAAACTTATTAAATGTGCTTTTTGTATTACCGATACCCACGGAGATGACTGAGTTTTTCAAAATCATCATGCCATTCTACAGATTGCTTTACACAGAAAGGGTCACAAATCCACTTCAGCATTTTAGATTTGTGTCTATAAACAATTTAAAGTGAAAAGTTTCTTTCTGGTATTATGGTCATCAGGGACAGGGCTATATAGAATAAATATCAGGTCTGCAGAAAGCAAATGATGAAGAAAATGTCATGCATTGAGGGGCATAAGCTGAAAATTTAAGGGGAAAGGGCTGGTTCTGAGAGACCACATTATGTGTGTGCCCCATATGTAATCCATTTGGAAAACAGAGTAGGCTAAAGTAAGGCCAAATTGCAGCAGATGTGGAAAGACACAAGAGAAGACTTCTGGCCCAAAGGAAGGTCAGACCTAATTCCAGTGCGTTTAGATGAGATGTAATGGTTCCTTCTGAGCCAGAAAGCCTTGAAGAGGCTATATGTGCAAAATAGAAAGACCCAGTGTATATACAAGCAGTTGCTCCACATTTTCGTAGCCTTCAGAGATGCACATGCCTTACACTATCACCAAACCATTGGTTCCACTGGGGAGGGGCAGCCTCCCTTCTCTTCTCTCTTTAGCTGGTTTCCTTGATTCTAACACCACCCTCACATTAATTTCAGCTAATTATACTCTGGCTTGTGTTCAAAACCAAGAGCTTGGGTAATCAGGCAAGGTAATGGCTCCTGAGAGCCACCTGAATTCCCAAGTACATATACATATATCTTTTTCCACTAGGAAACCTGCTGGTTCTTCGATTGCACCTCTTGGCAATTCTCTTTCCAACGTTGCTGCACCTGAGAAAGGGGCTTTCATCAGGCTGTGTTACACTATACAAATGAAAAAAAAGCTGCCAACAATTTACTCAATTTACACACCTAACAAAAACATTGCTTAAAATAATTAGTTACAAAGTTATTAAAAAAATTATCACTACAACTCATGCATACTATCATTGCAGTAGTAAGTGTAGTATGTCATTGTCAGGTTTCTAGATGTTTTAAATTAGGCCTGCTCTCTACAGGAAAGCTAGCAGAAAATGAGTTAGGACAGTAGTTTACAACACGCTATTTCACACCAATCTCACTATGGCTATTTTCCGTCTCCACAGCTAGGATCTTTCACAGGTGTAGCTTAATGTGTTTGAGAACAGGTCAAGCATTGGAAGTACCTGAATCTACACAGGCAGTAGGATCTCAGGAGCTGAGTATTCACAATAGCTGATTTTAGGCACCTGAAGTCTCTTTCAGCAACCTGTACCCAGATAGGATATTCCCTTGCAGAGAAGGCATCTGCTGGAGAGCTCAGGGCAGGTCCTTGCTCTCGACCACCACAAAAGACTCCCCACCTGCTAAAAAAAGTGCCTAGGTGAGCAGGTCCACACCACAAGGCACTACAGAGCTGCTAGCGATCTATAAATTCACATTCCAAATCCTACCCTATTAACACCCTTGAGCAGAAAAGTCCATTAGAATAAAACAGCTTTCAGGCAAATAAAAGTCCCTCACAATAGAGGGACTATTCATATAAAGAATTCTCCCAGTGACTGATGTCTGTCTTAGTTCATGCTGTCTTGTCTGTGCTGCATATGCCCTATCTAAAGGCACCCATAATATTTAAGTCTTGCAATAAAAGTTGTGAAACAGGTATTGCAGATGTTATAATTTCTTAAATCCTGGGTAGCATACGCCCCTCAAACCATTTGAACAATTCATTCCCAAATTATGTATGCACTAAAACACTTAAGTCTCTTGTCAACAATTACAATACAAAATTACCCTCCAAGAAGCTCTGCACTTTATGATAAAAGCTAAAAGGAGATTAAGTATCTGTGCTGCAGCATCACTCCTGCCTGAAAAATCATGGACAAAACCATTCATTTATTCTTGGCATTCTAGCTAATATTTATCCATGGTGTTCAAACAAATTCAATACTAGTTTTCAAGGCAAGCAAAGCCAGTGACTTCTAAATATTATACAAGCTATCACTTAAAATATTGGGGATAAACTGTTCATTAACGAGTTTTATTATTACACTCCAAAACCCACTAATTATTGTCTCCACTGGTCACTTTTAGAAGGAAAGACGCAATAAGTTAGTAATAGGGCATCAAGATGATGACAAGAAAGCCCTGATTTATGGCTTTAAATAAGATGAATAATGTGAATAAGCACCAGAATTTAGAACAGTTGGCAATGACAGAGTTTGCAAAATTTAATACCTTTCATTTTAGATGTGCTTATTATAAAATAATGATCTCTTCTGAAAACTTAGCTAGATACAAGTGCCAGTAAGCCCTCCACTACACACCTCTATAACACAAACAGGAATGGCTACAGAAGAAAGGTTTCTGACAGTAAAATACGACGAGCAAATTTTTCAGCATATTGTTTACAGTAACTCAAAACTGTCATGGACAGTGAAGTCCCAGGAGGAATTAATGAGGCATCAGTCCTTGGACTGCAAACAGTAAATGTCAGATAGGCACTTGCAGTTTCTTACAAATTTGTTACAGGTAAAGCAGACATCTTATGGACAGGTAGCAGAGTTTAGACAACTCCTTTTACTGTGTTGCTACTAGCAACACTATATATCTTATCTATATGTTCTTGAATCTTGTCCCATATGAATACAGAAGATCTAGTCAATAAATTCTTATGAATTCCAAAGTGTTATGCTGTACATGATACAACCAAATCTTATGTTGCTCCCTAAACCAGACTATAAGATACTGTAGTAACTGTTGGGAATGCCAAGCTGATAAAATAACATACTTTTTGTTGCTAAAATGTCAAAACCCCAAAACAGACATCCTTCCCCTCTGTCATTGATCTAATCAGTCTGCACAAATCACGCAGAATGAGATTTTATTAATCTTCCCTATTTCTGACCCTGCCCCCAACAAAACTAGTACATTTACATGCCTGCAAAAAAATCACTGTATGAATTCCAGATGATTTTCTGATTATTTTGTATTTTTTTGTATTCACCCATCTTTATTTAAGACAAAGTAAAGGCATCATTTCCAGTCATTATACTCTGGAAACCTCAGGGTGGGAAACATTAGTTGGAAACACTATTGTCGTGATACAAATCATCACTGCAAACTATTGTCAGTTATCTTCCCTCTCCTCCCTTTCTTCAAACTGCAGTTAATCCTCCACACCATTTTCTACATCCACCCATTTCCTCCTCCTGCCCTATGGATAAATCTCTTCTCTCTCTGCTTCTAATCATCCATCATCAAACTCCTTTGCTTGGCTTTTTTGTACCAAACCATCCCCTACCCAAAATGATTTTATCAAAATTTTTTCTCTTACTCAACACTTCATTGACATCAATCTCTGCATCTATATTTTGTAGGTCCAAGCAAAGCTATGGACACACAAAAATTAAATTCTGCTTTGTTCTCTCAATTCACTACCCAAAATGGTAAACATAACTTTGAAGTAAGTAAACTCAGTGGTTTGGTTTTTTTTTTTTTTCCCCCTTCCATCTCTAAAATCTCTGCTGGTGTCAGAAATGGTGGCAGACACCCACATATGGGGAAATCAGGGAAAAATACATACAGTGCAGCTCTATAGAGAATGATAAATGATGGTGAAATGAGATCAAAAGGGCTTTCACTGAGATCCTAAAATTGCACTAAGGTCCCACAGACCCTTTGTGCACCGAAGTTAACAGTAGATTGCTGAGGGTAAAGGATGAACTCGGCACCCATTTCACAAACACCCTCCTGTCAGCTAAATGGCAGCAGTAGCAAAGCCATTCCACTTCTCTCAATCTGCCATGTCTATCAACAAGCACTTTAGTAAATTCACCTCCAGTTACATTTTTTCTCTCTTTCAGATACTCAAAAATTATGAATCAACTTCAGGCAGTAGAGTGTTTTCCATATAAACTGTATCCATGGACACTTCATAGAATTAATACAATCCAATGACCAATCCACGGCCCTGCACAAATTGCAGAAAACAGTAGAAAGACACATGGCCATACCATGCCATTGATTTTTAAAATGAACTCCCAGTTGGAGTCAATAATGAGAGATGCTTAAAAATCAATGACATGCCTACTATGTGGTGATTAAATTTGTAAAATGAAGAAAATCCATTAAAACTTTGATACTTAAACACTCCCAAGTCACTAACATCTCTGTTTCTGAAATTCATCCTGACTGCATGTCAAGACAATATATTTGACTCAACTGCAGCAGTAGGAATTAATATTACAACTCTCAAAAAAATCCTCAAAAGCTGCAACATAGAAAGGCAGTATATAAGTGGCCTCAAACTGCCCCAAGGCCACTATCTGTACTTAAAAACCAAACTCTTGTTGCAATGTTGAAGTGCAAGGGCAGATGATGTCTACAATGATTTCTCAGGATGAAACTGTTGACTGAGTAATACTAGTTGCAGCTCTCTGTCTAATCATCCATTTTTTTATTTCATCATAACAAAAATTCACAGCAATCCTCAGCCCTCCCCTAGGAGGTTGTTAGTACAAATTGTTATTATAATGAAATGGCACACAAAAACTCTTGTCATTGCCACTGAGACAAACCAGGTCCTGGCTACACCACCTGCAGGAAAGCAGCAGTGAGAATCACTGAATATTAGCCAAAATTAGGGAGAGTGATTAGTTCGCATTGATGTCCCCATGCTTACAAAGAGAAACAATCTTTAATTTCAGGTTCTGCAGCTGTCAGGGATGTGAGATAAACTGGACTACTAGTTTGGTCCAGATGGCAATCTCTGTTCCAATGGTTTTCAGAACTTCACGAAAATAATACTGCGTTGTTTTCTTGTTAATAAAAATGCAGGTAAAAAGCTTGGTGTAATAGTGATTTACTGTACACAAGTATACAACAACCATTAATTACCATTATCTCTGGTTGTTCCAGGTGCAGTCAGTAGCAAAAAGAGCCATTTTCAATTATCCACAGATTCCTCCTTAAAAGTTAAATACCACCATCCAAGTCCCCACCCAGAAATGTGGGAAAAATTGATAACTTCCCTTGAGCAATCTTTATAGGTAATACTACTTTACTGAATTGTAGGGTTGCTTTACTGAATTGCAGGCTTTAAAACACAGAGAATTCTGCTGGTATGTGGGAAAGGAAGAAACATCAGGAAAAAGTTGGAAAATTATTAAGTAATAAATCAGCATAAGTCTTTCAAGTGATATTCCAATCCCCAAGGGCATCTGGCAATTATCTTAGCTTCAGCTCTCCTCCCAAGATTTTGGACGGTTAATGATGCAAAACTTGCCAGTGTTAGTAGCTCTTCACCACTCTTTCCACACCCAGGCACATTTACAGGTTGGCAGAAGCTGAGACTGTTGGAGGAGCCCATAATTTCAGCAGATAACTGTGGCCCTAAGGGATGTGCATCTTGGGCAGCTCCTTTACCACCTCACCTAGGGAAGCAGCTACAAGATTAAGCAGCCCATGCCTGAACAGTTCAGATACCCATGTATTTGTAGCTCTAGTCCTGTACTTCAGAGAATACCTCAGTATTTTAATGTACTTTACCCTAAGCTCAAAGCTACCTAATCCCTTTGCCCCCCCACCCCACCCCCCCACCAAGGCTGAAAAGACAGCAGTTTCTGGGAAAAAAATGCAACAGGTGAGAGCACTGACGGTGGGAGCCTTTGCCACCACGAAAACCATCTATCTCAAAAAAACCCCAAACAAACCACACTATGTACCCTCTAGGGTTTGATACCTCTAGCTGATCTTGTGTCTGCTCAATCAAGAACACCAGAAACTGATTCGTCATTTACAAAGCCAGTGGACAGACTGGATCCTTTCCAGGTCATACACAATTGAAGATGGACAGAAAATTAAGCCCTGGGTTAATTTTCATTCAAACACAACAGATTTCTGTATTGCTACAGACAGTATTGCTATAGACATCACATTCTTAACCACCAGACATCAGACCCCAATCACTGAACATACTGCCACCACAGAGCACAATTTGACTTGGCTACTATGGTTTCTTCGCATGTTGCTTGAAAAAAAAAAAAAAAAAAAGCCTGTCTTTTACAGTGTATTTCTATGTCTTCACAGTTATCTGATGGTTGTTCTTTCTTTCACAGCTTTAAAGTCATAGAGAAGCATAGTTTTTCCTCAAGTTTACCATGACGTAGGAAATGAAAGTTTACCTCTTTAACTGATTTTACTCCAGCGCTTACATGTATGCATGATAACCATCTAAAAGCATGCATATAAACTGCAGCAACAATTCAGATGCTGCTTCCAGAAACACTTGTGCTTAATTCCAGGCCCTGTGACTAATAGCATGCATAAAGCTAAGCAGTGTTGAAGCGTTTGTGAAAGAGCACCACGTACAGGTACAGACAAAAGAGTCGCATCCTCCTCTTCCAGTCTGCAGACACATCTACTTACCACTTGTGGCCCTGAAAAGAATTGAGCCTTTGCAATGTGCCCCGAAGGTCAATGTAGCAGATAACAGAAGGTGTATTTTAAACGACATGCTTTACAGTGAGCTATTAAAGCACCTGTTCAGCATTCACTTCTCCTAACTTAGTTTAAATGATTTGTGAGGCCTCTAATGTTTTAAGCATATATATAAAAAACTCAGTCAACATCAAACTTTGGGGATGGTACCGATACTGTGCTTTTCACTTTGACCACTCTAGAAGCTTGGGACAAATTAATAATTCAATTATACAAATACTGAGCGGACCTTTGGCATTTAAGGTATTTTACCACCGATCTTTGTAAGACAGATTTATATTTGGGATGCATCAGCTGACTTAGAAAACATCCAGAGTTAGGCAGTTTTGTTGGCATTAACCAAAAGATCGGGTAAATTATGGAACCAATAAAATTGCTGAGATTTGTACTTTTCAAAACCAGTTGCTGCATTCCTGATTTATGAGCTAGAACTTCAAAGGTTTGTCATAAAGATAAATAAAAGAGCATGGATGGGAGCATAAATACATGGACCTGACAGCTCTAAAATACACTGTTTACAGTGAACGAGGAGAGAGCAGCATTTCAGGTCATATTTTATATCTAGCAGAGCAAAACTGATATAAATGATAACTGCTGTAAAGAGTGCAAAACCATCTTCCCAAAGATGGAAAACCTTTAGATATAGCTGACCAGTGTCCAACTTTAAAAACTAAAAGCAGCTGAAGCGTTACAAACAGACTCATGTTCACTGTGATCCCAGACCCTTCTCAATAAAAACCAATAGCCCTTTGGGAAGGGGGAGAAAGCAAGATCTCTCTCTCATATGACAAACAATGTAAAAATGCAAAAAGTAGCACAGTTAATTGATTATGATGATTCATGCATCAGAAAAAAAAAAGCCCCTTGTCCATCACCTCGATAAATTCAGGACAATAAAAATAATGATACTTTATCCTTCAAAAATCTCTATATTTGATTCGTATGCTGTAATAAACAGTACTTACAGAGCCATGTGAGCAGGTAACAGACATATGAAACAAGAGAAGCAGATCAACCAATTTTACAAATTAAACAATCACATCAGACAGCAGCTCACAAATGACATCCTGATAATCTGGTAAGGTCAATGCCAATTCTGCCATTCAGTTTGCTGAGGTCAGGCTTTCACGATGTCCCATCACATTGTTTCTTGGCCACACATGCCAAATACTTTTTCACTTTGAGGACCAAGCTGTCATTTTTCACTTTGTTACCCTGCCCTTTAACTGTCACTAAAGTGACACTGATGTATATCCCAGGAAACAGAAGGACAATATTTAAAATTATTATGTGCCAGGAACTCGTTCCTTTTTAAATATTACAGTTGCTGAGTTGCTATTTCCTTGTACCTTATTAAGGCTAACATTTACAATGTTGGCGTGTACACAGTCCACTCATTAACTGGTTTTCCAGTTACCAAGTCTGAAGTTAGTATTTAATTGCCTGGAAACACTGTTGTTTTTAATTCAAGTTCTTCTGTAGTCATACTATCCCTCTGAAAAATGATTATGTTCAGTATCTATATCTAGTTTCACAAACATGAGGTTTTGTTTGGCTTTTTTTTCAAATAACTATAAGCAATTAACTGTGACTATATAAACAATACTGAATTTTCAAATTACTAATTAAAAGTGAAGCTCTCCCAATCTTAAAAAATGCATCTCGAGAAGCACATCTGTGATTTAACAGGGAAACTATGACTAAACATAGTTAAGCCTTGGCATACCACAGTTGATTTCTGGACAGAAGTAAAAAATAATCATCCTGAAATAATGAAAATCATTGGCTAAAAAAAAAATCAATGTATTTAGTGAAGGTTTACCCTTTAAGGGATCAGATTCCAACCAGGGACAATCTTGTCTTGGGAGATGAGAGCACTGCAAGGCTCTTGTGGGCAGCCCAGCCAGGGTCAGGTTGGTGAAGGAAGAAAATGTGTCAGTGGCTGCAGGGCATGCTCTTCTGCAGCAGCCACACAGTGCTTCTGATTTGCATCTGCACAAACCAAGACTTTCTCCAAGTCTTTAAGTACAATCCCCAGTTAGCCATTCCCTGCCAGGTGTGAGACACCATTAATGAAGATTTTAATAAGGCAGCAAAGGTCAGTTCCCAGAATTCATGCTCTAGGGGATCCAACCTGTAAACTCCTTGGCGCCACACTAGCTATTTTCTTTGAGAGAGCTGCTCCCTACCTGATTTTATGCATCAGCAAAGTCTCCTATACCTTTCACAGAAGGATGAACAGCTGTCAACTTGGTGGTGTTTCAAACAACGTTTTCATTACTCAGAAGTCTTTTTGTGCACCTAGTTTTCACATTGGTACTTGTCCTTTTTTCTTAATCTAAAGACATACCCTCAATACTTAACACAAGGAGAGTTTTTATACCTGTTATTGCCATACTCCAACAAAAAATCTGGTATGGTGGATTACTCTCACCAGTGGCCACAGAGCTCCTATGTGTGGCACGGACCTCCAGCATCACATGACACAGCAAAGAGAGGCCCCTGCCATGCGGAAAAAGATGTTCCCAAGCCCTAGTCCTGGGAGGACCAGTTTCTTTCAGCTCCTCCAGTCAGAGCCATGGGATTAGGGAGCACCCACAGGAATTGGAAACATTACTGGGGAAATTCAGTTCCTCCCCATACTGCAGGCACCAAGGACTCACCGAAGAGTGACACTCCCTCAGGCTCCCTCCTAATTTCCCCTTTGTATCAAGTACATTTTGGCCTCTGGAAGGGAAAACCAACTTCCTGGCTCTAACCTATGTTCTAACAGTTCATTTCAACATGAGTTTTGACAATTCACAAGGAGATTTGGAATCCACTTCTGCACACTTCTTATAATCTCCATATCTGAGTTTAATGGGGACTTTTTTTTTTTTTTTGGTAAGGAAAAAAAAGCTTTGAATGGCTCTTTTATTTGAATAATGATGGAAATGGCATGTTATCATTCTGGCTAACATTTGGACTGAACAATGGTGCATTTACTTGGCCAGAGCCTCACCGTAACCCAGTGATCTGATGGTTTCAAACTTGAGAGTCCATAAATATGCGTGGATGTTCTCAAAGGCTGCTAGTGTAGCCAGGCTGAGCTCACAATGCAAACAAAGTGACCAAAAAAGCCAATGCTCAAAAAGAAGTTTTATGTAACTGTTCAGAACTAAAAACTATATAAAAAAACCCTGAACTCCTTTTAGAGTAATGCCTCAAATTCAAAAGTTTAACCGATGACAAATTCAGTGAAAACTAAAACACTCTTCTAGATGTCTTAGCCTTGCTTTTTTTCCTCCTTTTCCTAAATACTTTTAAAATGTCACTGCTCAGAAAAGCCAAAATTAATGGCCCCAGATCCTGAAATCCTCTGCCCAAACTTTCTAACAATGCCACTACATTTCAGAGCAAAGAGGATTACCAGATCTTTCTACCCATTTCACCATTGACCTCTGTCAAACCTGTACAGAAGGGAAACACAGAAGGGCAGAAAAAAGCATGTACCCACCCTCCAATAGACTGTTCACTTCATAAAATTGGCCATTCAACAATATCACAATTTTCTCTAATGACCTGTCTGCACTCAGAGTGGTCAAGTCTAAAGCCTCTAAACTTTTAGTATTTCCCTTGCATGTCTAAGACTAAAAATACCATATAAAACAAAATTTTAGTATTCAAAGCTGAAGTTAATCTTTGGCTGTGATTAATAAAACAAAAAAATACTTTCTGAACAACCTGATATAGAAACTGTAACAATCGCAACTGAAGTTTTAATTAAAAAATCTGAAACGTCCCTTTGAAAGTTTTTTTTCATATAACAGTGCGAACTTCAATGACCAGTTTTTTGCTACAATAAAATTAATGCTCTCCAGAAACATAACAATTTTGCTTAACTTCTGACAGCATTCTCACCAGCCTGAGGTGTTCTGTGACACAGAAACAGCACATTGCTCCCACCTGAATGCTATACTGAGGACCACAGGTATTTCAGAAAAAGCATAAAAGGAACTGAACTAAACAACAAGACATACTCCAATTTGAAAAGTTGCAATTTCACGTTCAATTAAACAAAAGGATAGAAGTAGGTAGTGAGAGGAAATGCAGTATTGGGAAACCAGAATAAGCAATACCAAATTTGGGGTTGCATGTAAACATCTGATAGACTTCTGTACTTTACCTCCTGATATATAGTCCTCCTGTATTCTGTAGATTATAGTTGACACAATTCCACTCAAAAAGCCAGAAACAGAAGGAAAAAAAATTATCTGATAATTACATAGAAGCACCATATAGTTTTCTTCTGTAGCTTTGTGCTCAGGTAATGAAGTGGGATGACACCATGATGATTTTCTGCCTGTCACTATTGCTGAGCAACACGTTGTCTTCTAATGGCTAATGTGCCTGTGTCCTTAAAGAAAGGGAATATACTGACAGTCCTTGCAGAAATATATATTTTCTTGAAATTGAGCCATTCTGCTGTCTCTCAACCTTACAAGCTATATCATTAGTTATTTTCAAAGCCATGGGATTTAGGTAACTTGGAGAAACTTGAACTCTAGATGGTGCATATTTCTAGGGAATTGCATGCTGCACTGTTCTCCTCTCAGTAAGCAATACCCATAAAAGTTCTATTTCATGACATCTCAAACACATTCCCTCTAGTAGGTTGGAAGATTGAAATCTTCCTAAATATCCTGTTCTCAGCAAAAAAAATTATCTCCCACCTCAAAGTTAAATGTAGTAGAAATATGATATGAAGAAGTTGCAAACATTTGTGAATATATAGTCAGTTACATACGCCAAAGACACTTGGACTTCAGATCAGCTAAATCTATCTGACAGTACAGTAAGGTTTTCTTGCTGCTTCCTCAGAAAGCAATCCTACTGGAGTCTCTAACAATGCTACGCAATCAAGTTGCTTATGCAAATTAGCACACCCTAATTGGCAGCAGCTGAGCTTAACTTCTAATGAGCCAATTCAATTGTATATGTAAATGTCTTCTGGGATTGATTATTGGAGCTAACAGTATTTGGGTGGCTTATTTGCCTCTCCCCTGGCCATGGTGTTTTAAGATAGTCTCAAAGTAAGTAACATCATCTCAACTTGGCTACAAGCTATTTGATCATGAACCTTGATTTTAGAAATATTTTATTTCAACAGTTCTGAATTCTGATTTAAGCACATATGAAATAGGATAGCTGTGTGCTAGCACTTTACAATTATATTTGTAAAATATACTAATGCCCTTCTCAAGAATCACTCGTCCTTACAACCAAATTGACTATCTGTCCTTGTTCATGATCTATCTCATTTTTTCTGAAAAAGATTAAAGAAAGCAGCAGAATTTCTGTCCTCTATTTACCTAGCCCACAGTCTAGCCTGGCCTAGAGCACACAGCTTCTGTACCCAATGGCACTGCAGTGAATAATGTGATTACTATCCCCTGTGGCAACTTTGGCCTCTTAACCTGCATTGACCAGGTAGCTATCAATACCTAGCTCAGAGTGGGGTCAGCCTTCAGCACAAATTGACAACTGCTTTTTCAGAGAGCCCTAAAATAGGAACTTTTTATGTAAAAATGGCTTTTTAAATATGTATTTATGTTTGTTTATATGCTCTTTTTTAAAGTATAAATTTAAGACTGATAGAAACAATGCAGAATTTTGAACTTTGACTTTACCCATTTTGGCATAATCCTGCACTGAAGTCATTCCAAATAAACCCGCAATTCCAACATAAGAGCAGTTACACTGGAGCAACACAAAGGTCTACCTGGGATCCAATTAATTGCCTTTATCACCAACCAATAATGGATGCTCATTTAAGAGAGGATGAACTGAGCATGCCAATAGTGGTACCTCCCCTGCACACCATTATCGGGGAGAAAGCATTTCCAAAGGCCAAAAACTCTCAACAAAAAACCACTCGACACTGAGACCTCGAGGTGACTTGGCAGCAGCAGCAGCTGAATGTGCCAACAGTCAAAGTGGTGATGACTCATCCATGGAAATGTTCCTTATCTGTAACCCATTTTGAGGCCTCCAAACCTTGACCACTTCTTTCTAGGATACACTGCATGCTCTAATCTGCACTCGAATCTTTCCACTAAATAGCATTTCACTGCCTCCCCAGGACCCAAACTGAACCTGTTCCCATCCACTTCCCCAGAAGTGGGGAGGATTTTGCAAACTGCTGGGCAGCATTGCATCAATCCAAATAATACCATCTACACAGCACTTGTAAGCTGAACAGTGAAATGAGTCATTCTTCCTTTCAGGAAAGAATTTCACAGTCTGTAAGTAAAAAGCTCTGTTTGTTATGAACATTCGCTTTCTGATACTAAGAATTTGGAATCATGGAAAATTCAGATCGACTGGTCCCTGGAAGCGAAAAATGTCTAATGTAACACTGGTAAATGGACCGTGGGTATGGGAAGAAACATCTGTTACTTGAGCAGCTTGGGCTTTATTTTTCTTTCAACATGGTAATATGAAGCACCAAAGAGAAACGACATCTGGCACAGAATATTTCATTGTCAGCTAGACCTTTTGTGACTTGTAAATGCACTTAAGCTGGGGATGCAGAAAACAAAACTAACAAATATTTTCTGGCATAAAAGCATTCAGTGGAAAACAGATTATATATATATATAAGATATATATAGAGAGAGATAATGTTTTCCCTTTAAAAAGAAGAATGTCTTTCTGCTTTCATACTCCAAATGCAAACATAAAAATGTTCTGGAAATCAAAACATTCCTGATGAATTTGTTTGTGTAAGTAGACTAGGCAAACATCAAGTGACAGCTGGCACCTGAAATTTTGTAGGAAATACCAATACTATCACTCTTCTGTATTGTTACTGACCAGATGGTTATTTATGGGCCTTTTGACCTCAACTTCTTTTAAACTGGGAGAGTAGAGTTGAACAGAATATAAGATAAGGGTAATTATTTTTAAAGAACTGCAATGTAAAACCAGAGCATTATTTTTTTCTAGACTGACATCAACTTCAATATAAACCAAAGGCAAATTGTCTGGCAGGAAATGAGACAATTTCAGCTGCTGATTCCAACTTTTACTTCACATTTTTTATTTCCCTAGGTAGAATATATCAACTATAGAAATCATCACCAAATTTTGCTAGAAATTACCCCAGAGAGTACTCAGTCTACATAGAGAAGTAAAAGATTTATCTTGATATCATTTTGAAACCACATGGAAGTGATATCTTTTAAACGCAACTTCTGTTAAAGGTGGGTTTCAAATCACATTCATGCAGTAGATATTCAAATAACAGAGTATGAGTAACTATGTTTTCTCTTTAAACAAAGACAGCATGGAGGTTATAATCTTTCTAAAATCACCTTTTCAGACCCACTCAATGGCCGGGGGATTTAAAAAAAAAAAAAGAAATTAGTTCAAAACAGATCACAACAGAGTTAGATAATAAAGCCTGCCTGGATATCTCATCTTTTTAAGCTGGAGAGGAAAAAACTGGTCCTGAACACACACTGCCACTACAATTACAAATATGAACACCTACACAGCTACAGCTCCACTAAAACCACGCGTATTTTTACTAGAAGTAAATGTAGCTTATGATAGTTGACCTTTTCTTTCGAAGAATTCCAGACTTCACTGTATCCCCTACAGCCTTATCCCAGAGTATTTTCAGTTCTGTCTACAATGGTATTTTGTTATTTGTTCTGTAAATCCAGCAAAGAAGACCTGTTAGCTTCCAGCTCCCTGCAGATGTTACTTTGGATGATCGTATTCTTAAAAAGCTGATATTCATTTATACTGAGACATGCCCATTTTAAAGGAGGCCCAAACTGTCATTTCTGGTTCATTCAGAGAGAGGAGGGGCTGAAACTGTTTTAATGGTCTCTTATTCCAAAATTTAATTATAAGAATTTAGTATTAAGCCCTTTAAAGATGTATAGAAATAAAAGCTTGATGGATGAAGGTATCAGTAATGTGCTATCTGGGCTCTGCAGAAGAGAAGGATGCAGTACACGTTCTCACATACCTTTATAGGTCACACGCATTTATGTTTTCTGTTTGAAAGTGACAGCGTACAACAGTATCCAAAGAGCATGTATAATTGGTATGGCACTACTCTCCTACAACCTGCCTTATGAGCAGAAATAGACAGATGTGGGAAAAGTTACCTGGTATTTCACTTGCAGAAGTAACAGCGAAACAGCTAAGGAAAGGATCATATCAGATGTGTTACGCATTGCCCATGTCTACAGAGCAATTTGCTGTGAGAACTGGTGCACTGTAGCTGGAATGGCAATTACAACAAACACACATCCACTGAAACAATCTGGGCCTGTTATTCTGCTTTATGGTGGCTCCATTCCCCATGTTGTTAGTGAGGAAAAAAGTACTCCATCTGACATGCTATAAAGAAGAAGAGGAGACAGTATGAGGAAATAATGCACCACGTGCCTTATAAATAGGTGCCCCTCAAGATTTTGTCAGTATTGAAAAACCCTACTGAAAGCAAACATAAAACAAAATAAGTGGAGGATGTGGAATCACAGAGAGGCATGGATAAAACAAGGGAAACTTGTTTGTATGACAAGTAATGAAACCAACCTCCAGAGACAGAAAGGATAGCCGTGAAAGAAACACATCAACAAAAAAATGCACAGTATAAGACCACAAATTCTTGCTCCCCCATAAAACTGCCATAGCTAACTTTATCATGTTTACATGGGATGTTGGCTTGAGTTTAAAGGAAACACTCACTGTACTATATATAGTTGGCAAGAAAAAAGGTTCTCTCTAAAGCTTCTGGGAGCATATGTTTTTCTGAATACATGGAATAAAAGTAGTGATTTGTGCCATTAGAATATATATTATTCTAAAACGTGTCTGTATGGCTCAAACAGATTTCTTCATTTAAAAATATAATGCAATATAACTTTATTCAACTTTTTAGAAGTGAAATACAACCCATGAATAACCTCTTTCAAATCTCTGCCATGAGAGCAAGTTCTCTAAATGTTATTCTGAAGCACCAGATAATGACTCCCAGCATCTAAACCCCAAACCACTTGTGAAAATTCAGCCTTTCAAAGTGCTCTAACTCTATTACTTCCAGCTGCTTGCATCTGCCCAAATGTACTGAATCTCACACACAAAGCCAGTAAATCAAAGGAGGAAAGTGTAGGAAAATGAGAGTAACAGAACTCTAAAAGATGCGTACTGGAAAATAATTTGCTGCTATTAGGGTCCACTGAATTCTACATATTTTCAAAAACACCACCAGCAGCGAAGTTCCTAGACAGCTCTTTCCACAAAAGAAGCCTTTTCAATCTTAAACATGCTTTATATTTCAAAGTAATTTTTCCTCTAAAACCTGCCCATTACCCCAGTCAAGAATGATTCTCAGAGAAATCTCACTGTAAACATATATCCTGGTGCATGGCGTTTTAAATATCTGCATATATATAGCAAGCAGCATAAGACAGCTGAAACTTTCTTTTACACTACAAAGACAATACATTTTATAGAGGAAGCTTAAATACATATATAGCCAGTTCAAGTAACCTGCATATTCCGCATCAGATGCAAAAGGGTCAGTAAAAATTTAAGTCAGATTTCAGTAACTTTGAAGACAAACAGTTTAACAAATGGATAATATTTCTGATGCTTTATGATTTTAAGTATCAGACAACAGACTGGCAAATGCTCTTGAATCTGTTAAAACACTTAAAGTTTTTTTTAAACATTAGAACACTTTTGATTTCAGTTTTTAAAAACACTTTTCTAGCCTTCCTGCTTATTTGGAAGCAAGAAGTTGTGATTGCAGTATTTATTCACTCCCTTTGGTTATGTTTATTTTTAACAAATATGTAACTGATATAAAGCTTATATGCAAATGCACTCACTAATGAAGTCACCAGAACTGGACTCTCTACCCTTTATCTCTAAAACATTTGTCTTTCCATCACCAGAGCTAAAGGACATTAGTTCCATTTGGTAATAATAGCAGTACTCTCACCCTTCCCTTTCTGCTTGGCCACTGGAGAACAACCTCTCTCACACACATGAAAAAGATCAACATTTGACATGCCTCTCCCTACCATAAAATAGTACAGTCCTTTTCATACATCTTTTCAGTTTCTCAATGGAACTTCATCTTCGACTTCAGTTGAAGGAAAACTTCAAATACAGCAAAATGCAAGGCTGGAAATATCTTTTTAAGATAAGTATCTTCATAGGTCTAATTTTAAAAATCTTAATTGCACCTTTTCTTAGCCCAAAGTAATTACTCATTTTAATTATGTAACTATCTTTAGATTGGAGGCATGTATGTCCATTATCTAGATAAATCATACAGATGGCCTAGTTCCCTTTATTTTTAATTTCCCTATATTTTGCCAAATCTGGCAAAATGCTTTGAAGTACAGCTAAACAGGAAATAAAACCACAGTTTCACTAAAGTGAAAGAATTCACTATAAAATTCAATGGGAATAAGATTTCAGTTTAAGGGCAGGCCTTGAACTGAGAACAAATTAAGACCACAGAGAGATTCAAGACTAAACCAAGTTGAGAGCAGAACAGAATATCCCTAAGTTGACCAACCTGCTTTGAAAATATACCAGCAGACTTTGCCAGACCTCATTGCTAGGTCCTGTGCCTCTATATACCGTGTGTATACATGAGCAAACAGTCATTCTTTCACATGCTCATCCCAGTTAGAAATGGGATCATTTCTCACAAAAGGTGGTTGGTGAGGAGCTCAGACCTGACATATTCCTCACCTTACTCTTAACTGTTGCAGAGATTCCCAAATTAACTACAAACATGCCCAGGTAGAGATGCTCTATATAATCCATTATCTTGGAATCTAAACAGTAGGTAATGACAAAAACACTGAGTCTTAAATGACAAAAACACTGAGTCTTAGGACACACAATTATTAAATACTTGTGCTGATTTTTTCCTCATTAAAATTGAATATATCAACAGAGCTGTGGTTACAGAATCCATTTCAACCTGAAATGAGATTGCCATCTATAAGAATTTAACTCAATGAAATAACTGACCTCAGTGAACAAAGTGTCAGAAATATGGATTCCTCTCCAAGCTGCTAGTGCATACCAGCCACAGCCCTACAGCAAATGATCCATCCTTCCCTTTGCTTCTGAATGGTCTTTCCACATCTTTCCACAAGAAGACCATTTAAAAAAACCGTGCACTTGAAGAAAGCAAAATACAGACATGACTTACACCATTTGCTCTTTTTTCCCGCATGTTAATATTTCAGGTTGTTTTTCACATAAAGTAATTACTGTTTCTGTAGTTAAAAAATAAAAAAATCCCTGTCATCCCTATCCCAAGCATCACATATTTTGTTTTACAGCTTTGAATTGTGGTAGAAAGTAGGGCTTCATTATCTTACTAGTCCCATTAGTAAGGGCTAGTGGTTACAGTAATCAGGAGACTAAAATTCTGAGGAAGAAAAAATTATCAACTTCACCTTGTTACACCAGTGAAATACCAAGCGATAAGCTCTTACACTTTCCTATCAATAGCTCTGTCAAAGAAATCTGTATGTGTTTGAGCCTTAGAAGGAACTTTGAGTGAATAAAGAAGGTACATCACAACCTTTCCCAAATCCATGCTATGTGCAGAGCCACCCATTCAAACACACATCTGGGGCTTCAGCAGACTCTCGGTAGAGCACAGCTAAGCCCCACCAGACAGGCTGATGATTTCTATGAGACGTGGTCAAAATTTCAGTGACTCACACTGATTGAACCGGAGAATGAGTCAAATCCTCAGCACAGTTGCGCTGATGGGGTCTGGGATGCAACCTGTTTCTTTGACAGCTTGAACCTGGTGTTGAATTGGCATGACTGCTCCCACATGCTTCTTACCCAGGCAGGACAAAGAGCAGGTATCACACAGCCAGTATGCTCAGTGTACGTGTTGCCAGTGAGAAGACTCTTTGGTAACCACATTAGGTTTGCTAACCATGAATTGTGCTTTATTACAGACACTTAGCAATAAATATTCATGTAGTGTAAAGCAAGTACTTAGAGACGTGGAGGAGGACAGCATCTTTAGAAGCCAGCCCAAATGGTATCCACTACAAATTGCTCAACATTGAACAAAAGACACACTAAAATAACAGTAACATATCTCAAAAACTATCAGGGCAATGGGTTAAATTTGAAATTTCATGGTGGGATTTGTAATAGAAAAATAAGTGTCTCGCCTAGGCAAACTAGACAGTAAAGCCTAGGTAAACTAGACTAGGAGGTGAAAAGAAAGTTCCACAGACACAGAAGAATGATGTAGCCAATATGAGAGATGAAGATTTTAACTAGAAAGTCTGAGGAGTACTGCTGATGCAAAAATTGACTTTCAGAGTCATTCCATAGAAATGGATGTGGTCCACAGTGTTCAACACTGTGCTAAAAGAGGGAAGGATAAATATTTACAGGGATCACTGATTGACAGAAAATGGAAAAATCATTTTTCATGCTGATAGAAATATTCAGAAGGGAGGTAACTGGAAAGGTGAAATGGATGAGGGATGCAGTGTGTGCCAAAATGGTTGAAAAAGTGAGGCCTTCTTCAGGGCTTGGCTAAGAAAGCATGGGTTAGAATAAGAGTTCCTGGGAGTATGAAAACAAAGAAAGGGTTTCCTCAAAGATATAATGGTTTAAACATTTTACTTAATATTGAACTCGAATCATTACTATTGTATGCAACAAACATCAACTTAAATTATTAAATAAGCACTCAATTGGTTTTGAAAAAAGTTGACATACTTAAGCTTGAATCTTTTTTTCTCTTATTGTGCTCTCTGACCCTCATATTACTTGTAGTGTTGTTACTTAGTAGATAGGTCATCCTTTTCTTCACTCACTTTTTTTTTTTTTTTTTTAACATGCCAAGTGAGATACAGAAAAGGTGCACTTCATCTTGTCAGGTTGTGTCTTATCCTTGCTAACATTCAAAAAATAGAGAAGTCCTGTGTAAAAGAAAAAAATATGGCATCAACTGAAGCCTAAAATGTCAGCATGAAACATGAAGGCAACTTCTTTTTCGCACAACTTTGACCATAAGATATCAACACTTCCAAAGCTTGCCATTTCAAATAGAAAAGGAAGGATTAGAGCCACAAGATAGCCAACTGAATTAATTCACTTGCAATCTGCTTCCGTGCTCAGAATCTCAGGCTTTAAGAGTCTATGTGGGCAACATAAACAAGCTCCTACTGGGAAAAAGCCCACATTTCACTGCAGTGTATGATAAGAAAATGTTCTTTATTTAGCTTCAAATCTAAGGCAGGTAATATTTACAAGATTAGCTCAGCACAGTTAACACCAGACTTCTGGGAATTTTGTAAATTTAAAGTTACAGTTGTCAGTCTGGACAAAATTCCTCAAATGGAGGCAAATTATGAGAATCTTTTCACTCTGTATTAGCAAATTTCATGGTGTGCTCACGGCACACTTGCTTGAAGTTTCAGAGTCACTCTAGGAGTTAAACTACTGCTTTACTCAGACTTACTTACAGCCTCTTTCAAGATACTAAATCCTTTTCAACCATATACATATGCAGCCAAACATCTAATTATATTTTGCTATACAAAGTAGTATGAAATAAACATTCACTTTAAATATCATTATCTTAATTATGGTAATGGCTTCAGGAGAAACCCACAGAATTATGGCTGATGATATTAGTCTGCTCAGTCTTAGAAAATAATACACACCCAACAGCTATGTAGATCTAGTAATAATGAGAAACAGCAGAGCAGATCCTGACAATTTCGTGAATGCTGCTAAAATCAGTGGATAAAGATGCCCTGTCTTCAAAAGAATCAGAGTTCAGCCTAGCTTTTTAAGTTTAGTCAAGAGAAGAAAAGTTCTTATTTTTATCCTGGTAATATACATGTTCGTTTCCTAGCTAGTAACACACTCCCTGCCTAATTGGGATAGCTCATTACTGAATGAGGTAGACTCCCACAGACCAGAAATCCAGAAACACTTTTCCAGCCTGTACTCAACAGGCTGCACTCCACTGTGAAAGATGATGGAGGAGGAAATAAAAACAGGAGAGCGAGGAGATGGAAAAATTCGGCATACAGATAAACATAAAGGATGTATGACTAGAGGAAAGATAGGGGAGAAGAGAATTAGGAATGCCTTTACTCTGTGTAGATGATGTTGCTTTGCCCCTAATCTAGTGCCATTGTACCATGCCTCTGGCAAATGTCACCATGGAATAATAAAGCATAAACACCATGAATGATGCAAACACATCTCGTTTATTTCAGACTCCAGTTTAAGACTTGATTTTTTTTCTTGTAATAACTACAACAGAATTGGCTGCAGTAGGTCTTAACAAATAAATACAGTTTTGGTTCACTTTAAATTCATGATGGTTTCTTTACTGCAGCAATACAGGAACAGGACCACTGTCTTGTGTGCTGTGCACTACTGAGGGACATGCATTGGACAACCAGTGCATGCCCCACCTGGTTGTCCCACACTTACTGAGTAAATCTGATGTTCTCAGGATATCTCAGAGGAACTGTATTGTTCATGCAAAACTCCCTCGAATGTGTGCTGTTACTGGGAATTAATGAAAAGATGCAGATGTGACTCTTGCTAGTAAAAAGAAAAGGCCTTTGATCATACTGTACAAATGGATGGCACTGCTATCACTCAACATTTCAGAGAAAGAGATCAGCAGTTTTCATGTCATTTGGTTTTCTGAATGAGAGAATCACCACCACCCCATAAACACTTTGATTTTGGTGTCACCTGTAACTGACAAATGCCTGCTTATTATAAAAAGGGCACAATAGCTGCTAACTAAGCATAAAAAAAATAAAAAATAAAAATAAATTTTTTTACTCAATGATGAATATCCACCAAGAACACACTTCTTCCTTCTCTTCCTTCCAAGGACTTCTATTGAATTGCAGCAAGTAGACTAGACTGGGTCTCATATGGATAATGATGAGATTTTATGCTTCCAGCAGCAAATCTCAGCTTGTTGCTCTTAGAATGAAGAACAGCTGGTTATCTATGAGGTGTATTTTCTAGATTGCCAGGGATGTTATGTATAGTATACTTCAGCAAAGCATAAGGAGATACAGAGTCTTCTCACCATCTGGGAACATCCCCCTAGTGTCATTTAAAAATAGGTTATGCAAAGGGGATGCTAATAGCAAAGACTGTGATAATAATGCACAGGCAGAAACTCCTTCAGTTATTAACAGCCTGTCTGGCCCTGACAACAATAGCTGCTGCAGTACTTCTGAGGTCACTGGCATGGGCAAGGCTCACTTAAGAAATATTGTGTGAGCATGAACAAAATAGTCCTGAATTTTACAGCCTCATTATAAGATAAGAGACAACAGATGGATGCAGAGAGACGTCAACTATTTTGCAAGTATTATGCCAAACGATATTTTAAGGAAGAACTTCAAGGGTTTAAAAAATTTTAACAAATGTTTTCAGGGAGAACAAGGTGAAAAATTTGTGGGACACATAAAAGGTTTTATCTCAGAATATAACAGAGAGGCTGGCCCAGCTGAGGAGCTGACTTCACAGTGTGGAATCATAAGGAAAAGAGGGCACAGAAGCTAACATGTCCACCTGTTATGCTACAAAAAGGCAGTGCAAAAAATGAAGATAGCCAAGGCAAGAGATAAGGATATGATCTTTACAGCAGCATCCCAAACAGATAAGAAGAGACCACAACTGAATTTGGGAGAGCCAGAGAAAAAATAAATATAGCTGGAAACAAATGTTTGATGATGTTTGGATCACAGTTTCAGTTCAGTGGTTAGCTAAAAAAAGTGTTTATCTCAAAAATCTTCCAGCATTAGACACAGCATGGAAGCAAGGCCCTAGACTAAAGTAGCAGTGGCCCCTCATTACAGGATGAGGGCCAGCAATTTAGATTGCAATGACCAGTGAAGGAGACAGAGAGAATTATTTTTGGGAAATGTGACTGTTTAGGAGCTAAGGCAAGGATTGAAGAATGGTAAACCTCATGCTTGGGTAAGAGAGAGCTCACCCTCACTTATGTATGTGCTTTAAACAGATTTCTGAATAACACACACAGAAAAAAACCCACAATAATTTAAAACCATTGTTCCCTCTTCCTCAAAAAATAATTGGGGTGACAGCACTGGTGCAGTTTTCTAACTATACAGAATTGTACTTTATTCTTATGAGAAATGGTTTCCTGAAAGAAACTCCCTTAATGCATTAAGTGCTTCAATCATAAAGATGCACAAAGAAAGCAAGGGGAGAGCAACATACTTCAGGCAATTAGATACAAGATGACATAGCTGTCATTGCTATTGACTTCTTTTGACAATATCTACTGCAAATGGCACAGATCCCTATGGAAGCCTTTGAAAAGCTCACACTATTTAATCTGCAAGCATTTTAATTAGAAATAAAAGTGATATTTTCTTCTAACAGTCTGAGAACAGGGTGAACAACAATGATCCAGACAATCTTAAAGCACTTGAGGATAAGGCTTTCAACAAGTGATATGCCTTGCGCACACTCAAAAGCCATGTACATAATGTACATAGCTTGGCATTTCAGAAGACAGAATGGCAAAATCAGGAATATGTTTTCAATGGCATGAGAAGCAGGTGTTATTTGATTCATTCTCCAAAGAATGTGAATATCTTGTTTAGCTCAGAGGCAAAAACTTGGGGGGGGGGGGGGGGAAGACACCCCCCCCCCCCGCCCCCAACCAAAAAAGCCAACAAAACAACCCTGTTCCAGGATATGTCTAGAACATAAAATCCTGTTTGGCATATGTTATGGCATGTTATTGAACAGAAACACGCTGTGCCTGCATGCTGCTTACAAAGAGATGACCCCGCCAGTAATTTTGTGAGAACGCCTCTTCTCCTGCCATCCCGTGGAAGAGCTCTGAAAAACTAGCTTTAGGCAAACATCTAACAGGAAGGGAAGATTAAACCAACAACGAAAAGCTCTAACCTACAGCACTTGGTAATCAGCAAGCATGTTTTCTAGGCTGAGAATGAAACAAGCCCCCATCTTCCTCCCACACAGGTAGCCACGGTTCAGCATTGTGGTGTATAGGATACCAAGCACATGCCTCAGGCATTCAGCCACAGTCCTGCCTTTCTGCTCAGTCAGCCCTCATGCCTGCAGAAATCAGCTGCCATTATTTTAAAGGGGGATGTCCTCTGTTCAATTTACAGGTTTATCTAGGTTTTGCTTTATCCAGGCTACCCCATCCTGCCAACACCCCTGGAGAGCCCAGCGTTGACTGTCTTAGGCAGATTCTCCCAATAACTTGCAGCTTCGACTGCATTAGCCATTGCCAGCCCAGGCAGCAAGCAAAGAGTGTGCTACTCTGCCAAACTGCAACATTCTTTATCATTAGTTGGCACTTTTCTCCCATATTGTAACAAATTCCAGACTATCAAAAACATATTGAGCAGAGACAATTTACACAAGTCACTATGTTTATTCTAGCTGTGTGCCTCCTCTAGGAGAGGAAATGGCTCACTTCTGAGCAAGGCATCAAGTGAACACAGAGCTACTGACAGTGTTATGGTTACGGAAGTAAACAACATTAATGCATGAAAACAGGAAGGTATTGTAGTATTGATTTTGCACTAAGTTTCCCCCTGGAATCACCTGCACTGCAAGATGAACCAAGGGAACCATGTAGTTTTCATAAACAGGTGATTTTCAATAAAGCCACAAGGATGATATTCCTCTGGTTTGGGACTCCAAGATACAACCTCTGACATAGGCTTTTAACAGTTAAGCAATTATTTTATGACTTAATTATTGAGAAAGTGGGACACATGGATAAGCCAAAGTCCAAGCAGCTGCGAAGTTTTGTGGTAGACTGAAAGTTAAATCACAAAATGACCAGGTTGTTCCCATAAAAGGCTCAGTTGTAAAAGTTTTGCAGATACCACTTCTAGCCCAGCAGAATATTCATTTCTAACAGAAAAACGCTGCAGAGAGGGATGCAGACTGAACAGAAGAATTACAAGCACAGCAGAATGCTCTGGGATCTGTTTTTGTCTTAAGCCCCATACAGGTTCTGCTTCTTCAACAATTTTCAGTTTACCACTCTATGCCGTGTTTCTCAGCAGTACAAGTCTCAAGATTTTTCCTCTGGAGAAATCTTGCACAGATTGCTTGTACCAGTCCAGCCACAGGCTGAGCAACCCGTTCCTGTTTTTTTGTTTGGTTTTGGTTTTTTTTGTCTTTTTCCTTCTTGGCTTTACTGTTATGAGCTCTTTAAAGTTACCACAAGCTATTTCCTTCTACACCAGTAAACAAAAAATTGTCCTGAAATTTTAAGTTCACCTTTGAATTCTTATGTTTCCCACCAAGAAGTACACACTCTAAGTGGATGTTTAGCTGAGCAGGAATACAATAGCAGACATAGATTGCTACCAGCAATTTGAGCATTTATCATTTTTGACACAAGACCTTGCAAAAGTTACAGCCATATAGCAGTATAATTTTGATAATAAATCACAAAATGAATTTCTAAAGACATCTTTTCCTCTGTTACAGACCCCCGATGTTTTAGGAGTTTTAGGTACTTGTATCAGGCGTCTTCATGCAATCCAATGACAAGTATGCTTAGCTCATTTATTTTCTTAGATCTACCAACAGAAGTCTGGTAGCTTCTTGGTACTGCTACAGGATCAAAAAAGAGGTTTGCCCTACTGTAGCAGTCCAAACCACCAACCGATTGCATTACACATGTTGCAGAGCACTTCCCATTCATTGCCATACAACAGACAAAAAAGGCTGTCAAAAATTGCCTCAGAGGCTTCTAGAAAAAGACTTGAAACTTGATGCATCCGAGTTTTCTAATGGACAACTGATACAACAGTGTTGAGAGATGAAAGGGCTTTGACCACCTTTGGTTTGTGTAGTCTATACTATTTCCCCATTTTACAGACAACAATGAAGCAGCGATTACCTGATTTAGAAACCCCAACAAATCTGGGAGAGAGTCAGAAAGGACCTTAGCCTGCTGGATTCACTGTCCCATGCACTGACCATGAAAATTCTCTTGTTATCATCTACTGTCTCTCAGGACCGAGCTCTTAATAAACGGTCAGAAAATCTTGTTTCATGCCCAATAAAAAGTATATTGTTGTTGCCAAGGATTAACTGCTCTTGAAAAATGGAAGGATGAAAAACTAGGTACCGAGAGAACAAACAACATTTCTAAGTATAGGCGGCTTGTCCTAATCCCACGTACCTTAGGACATCTAACTATCTTTACTGGTCTGCGTCAAAAATAGGAAGGAAGCTGCTGCAATATTACGAACAATAAGCATGAGGTGTTTTTTAATGTAGAACTACTGAAAAAAGACAATTGTCTTGACTAACTACATTAACTTCAGATAACAACATGTGCTCATCAGGCAACCCTCAAACCCACAAATAACGCTCTTTTTTAGCTCATTATATGTTCATTGATACATCTCTGAGCATACAGTTAAACACTTTTTATGCTGTACATTGCAAATGGCAGATTACTTCACAAGACAAAATTTCTTTCTTTCTCTCCTGTAAGAGGGAAGGGCCAGTGATCAAGCATTGCTCCAGAACAGAAGGATAAGTTATAAAGCTTACTTGTTCATGGGGGTTTTCCTGATGGGCTTTTTTTGGTGGTTTTTTTTTTGGTGGTGGTGTTGGTTTTGTGTTTTTTTTTCACTGTTTCCCTCCCCAGGGCAGGAAAATATATGCTTTAATGGAAATGAAAAGGAACATGGATTTAATAATGAGAAAGAGCAGAGTGAGAAATTCACATAAATCAAAACTCATTTTGTGATATCCAAAATGTTTGGAAAATATTTTATCTGCATTACAGGACTTGAAGCTGTACAAAGTTCCCCTAACCCTAACTTCAATTGTTAGCTTGCTAAATATTTTCCCAGAAGGAAGACGGATTAAACATGAAAGGAAAAATTCCACTAAATACAGCCTAGAGAAAGCAGGTGCGGCTCTTGGAGAAGTGCCTGGCCCCAGTTCAATTTGATGGTGTAAATTACATCTCCAACATCCATGTTGTTGGCATTAGATTAAATTAGGAGTGGATCCTACGAAATCCCAAAAGTTATGCTGATGTAAAAATATGATAAGAGAAGGAAGAGCTGGGAGTGGGGAAAAAATGATAAGAAAAAGTGAGTGAGCATGGCAGAGTAATGTAATGTATATAAACAAACAAGACCAGTATGAGTTATAGTCTCCATTAATTCCTTTCCTTCCTACATTTACTTTTTTGCCTAGAGGGAATGTAACATAAAGGAGAATTCCTTGTTTTAGATTATGCCTCTACTAACCCCCCCAAAAATTTCCAGAACCAACATGAGTTTGGAGACTTCAGTAATTGGACCCATACATCACAGTGGGTTGTCAAAATAAACTTTTATTCTGCTTTGCAGAGCTGGTTATTTCATAAGCAAAGACCTAGGAAGGGACCAATGCTAAACAGTGCTGAATGACCCCTGCAAGGTGCTAAGTGCCTTGAATGTCCATTAAAGTAAGTGAGAATTGAGAGCAGCCAGCACTTCACAAGAGATGCTAAAATGCTTTGCAACACTGAGCTACAGATATGTCAGATCCTGAATGCTTTTTTTGTTGTGGGTTTTTTTCTACTTTTTAACAAGGTCTGTGTGATGCCACTTTGATCCTGTTCTTTAGAGGTGAAGACAGCACTGAAAATGTGCTTGTAAGCGGCCCTCTGCCATCTATAATCCCCTCTGGTTTTGTTCTAACCAGCACATACTGATGCAAAGTAGGGCTCCCCGCACTACTGATCAGCACCATGGGAACCCACTGAGCCGCAACGGCAGCCGAAACACTCAGGAACCTCTGCCGTCCTTAGCAGCAGCATTTGGCCTATTAGAGGAGTGAGGGCTCCCACTGAGCTCAGGCATGTTTCTATGTTCCCAAATGCCAGAGCGTGCAGCAGGCACCCTGCAGGAGCCACGTGCACCCTCCACGCTGCAAACGGCACCTGCAATGCATGCCCTCTCTCTCCCTGCAAAAGCAGTGAGCTGGCGATGACCCGTGTCATCCATCCATCTGTGCCAGACTGGGGAGGGCTTTATTTGAATGCATCTGGGACATATCTGTCCTATTTACAAACCAGCAAACAGTATGGGAAGGGTGACCTGCATTAAAACCCCAGATATCCAGGCATTCCCAACAAGGCAGTAAGTCCCTATTTGTGACATGGTACAACTTAAATTGCTGGACGGTGGTTCCTTACCAGTCCAAACATACAAATCAGCAAACAAATTAATTTACTATAATATGACAGTTATAAATGCCTGGCTATAATGGAGTGAGGGATTTTTACAAGGAAATGCAGAAACAAACATTGGCTGTGGTGGGCAGCATAACGCAAGGCACTTTCATCTTGTATTATCACAGCTTGTCACATTAACAGAAGTACTTATTTCAATTTGCATGGTTTGGAGCAGCCAAAGGGAAACTTGCAGCTGATATAAAACCATGAAGCAGTCTGACTAGCTTTAGAGCAGGCACAGTATTTTCACAAAGCAAGTACAAGTGCTTTCTAGGAATACAAAAAATACTGCCGTGACGTGACAGACCTGATCTTTAATTACCTCTATTCAGTACACGAGCATTTGTCTGACATAATGAACATCAGGAATAAAGCAAAGAGGAGATCCTGTGAAACAAGGCGTAGACAGAAAAACTATTTCAATGTGAATAAATTGACTCTGAACAATTTCTTGTCCACTGCTATTTTAACAATCAATTATACATTTCCTGCAGGATTCCATAATACACAAAACAAAGGCAGCGGCAGTCAGACTCACTAAAAGAAACAGACCTTTAAAAAAAAGTGACACAATCCATTCCCTGAAAACACAGGAGGAGGAGGGAGAAGCAAGAGAAAGGAAAGGGGAAAAAAAGAATCCTCTCTTCAATTTGACAACATTTCATTTATATAAAGTTAGATCTAAGCAAAATGTAGGATGGCATGATTTCAGTCTATGATTCAAAATCATAGGCCGCCTGATATAAAGTGATGAGGCATTGAAAACATCCCTCTCTAAAGCATTGGTTCTAATTAATTGATTTCAATTTACTGCTTGGCAATACAAAGCTTTGTTAAATCTTTTCCCCCTTCAAATATCTGTCAAGGAACAGAGAACTGCTTCTATGCTTTTGTTTCTCTTTAGAAAATACCTGACTTGGAGTGGTAAATGGCAATTGGTGAGACAAGTGCAAAAATAATTGGGACCTGCATGATCTCTGTTGGTATGAACATCCCAAACCACAACCCAGCCATTAATAATGTAAACTGCAAGGCTTTGGGAGGCTGAGAGCATCTCCTAGGATACGTCCTGGCATCCAATCACGATCGGTTCGGAGACGAGCACCACCAGGAATGTGTGGATTCGGGAGGTGTACAAGTGCCGAGGCTGCATGAGTCTGCTTGCAATTGCAAGTGACATTAGGCAAGTGCAAACTTGCAAATAGAAGAGACAATGCAAACAGAGAGAAGCCGAAAATTATTCGATGGGAATGGGTTTATAATGCTTGATTGTCGTAGTAAAAAGACATACCAGAAAAAGATTTGTTAAAACATATAAGGAGGAGAACTACATTTCCAACACTGAAACAGAGTCTATATATAAAGACCTATCCTCTTTTGCATTAAAACCAAGACCAGTGGTGACATCGCCCTGCAAGCAAGGCCCTGATCCAGGGAAGCAATTCAAATGTGCCATAGCTGTTCTGTGCGTTCACGGCCTAAGGCAGATATAACCAATTTCAATAGCCAGAATGTAATAAGCCTACAACACACCAACCCTAACAGTTTACCTACAATGCTCTATTAAAAGTCCTAGGGTGCTTTTAGAAACCTTTAGCTACTAAAATCAATTCCCTGATTCTCTTTAAGTCAGAATCTGATACCTGGCATCGCACCTGTAATTGCCCATGAACCCTCGGAAAGGCATGTGCAGCTCTGCAGCACCAAGAGCATGGCTCGACTATTACTTCTTTCTCCTGTGCAGCTAAGGGAGGATAGGCATGGCTCTCCATAAACCTACGTTATCAGATCAAATTAAAGCTCCAGAGGGCAATTCTGCAGCCAGATCCTGACTAAGTGGTCGGAGACAGATGGATGATGGGGAAAAAAAAAAAAAAGGCCCCAACCTTACTGCTTGACCTTCTCCACTAACCTGAAGTAGGATGTAGAGTTCTGATAAATAAAACAAAAATGAGAGAAAAATAATCTAGCTGCATGGGTTTAAGAATTGTATTTTGCAGAGCACTCAGACTGCTTTACCAGGCACTGGCGTTGAGCACTGGGAGCTGAAGAAACAGGAAGGATTTGTGGGAGCAAATACACTGCAGTGCTGTGGAAGAGGAGGAGGTGTTCTGAAAAACTGACGACATTAGCTATGGTTTTAAGGATAACTATTAAGCAGCTGCCTAAACCGGGGCTCATATTCCATCTCGGTCACAATGTAGCACAAGAAAGAAAACCCTCTCAGACTCCAGAGATGAACTAATACAAATGAAAGCACAAAAAACATTTTCTCCTCTGTGATTTTTTAAAATTATTGTAAAGGCAGGCTATCTCTAAATGCGTGAAAATAAAATCTAGGTATAAGACACACTGAATGCAGGATGAATGTCAGGTACCCTCAACACACTAAATCTGTTTATGATAAGTACTGTAAGAAAATAAGAATTTTAGCAATTGCTGCCATACCCAAACACACAAATCAACGAGAAACTGCTTTTACTACCATGGGGCATGTGTCCTCCTATCAGCATGGTAGATATAAGTTATGACCTTACATATACACCAGAAATGTATACATTTCTACATATTGGTATAGTGTTATCAAGATTACACTAGTAATCAGGTGTTCTACAACACAGGATTCTATTTGTCAAGACAACAAAAATAGTAAAGGTTATGAAGTAAACCCTGACCTACAGGAGCCCATGACACAATTCCCACCGGAGTCAACAGTGCTGGAGTCAGCCTACAATCCCTGCTGCAGAAAGCTTGTGAACCAGATTCTTAGCAGCAGCGTAGACAGAGTGGCATAAAAATGGTTGGACAGTGGGATGAGTTGAATGTAAAATGAGTATGTCTGCACAATAAGTGGGAATCTAAATAGACTAAACTAGTAATTTTCAGAGTACTAGTATTTTATAAATCTTCTAGGTGAGTTGAGTTCAATGGGTGTATTTTACCTCCAAAGAAATGAAAGATAAGTAATGGATTATGAAGATATAAGAGATTTTCAATTCACTTAAGTTCTTCATGTGATAAAGTTAAAGAAAGTGTTCAATTACATTGCAACATTCAAGTTAACATAGAGATAACAATGGGTAAGTACTTGTTACCTGATTAGCTGAACAAAAGAAAAATGAATATTTGCAAGCAAAAAAAAAGATTGGGTAAAAAATAATTAATCTTGAATACCTACACAAGTGTAGGTGACACTTGATAAGCTCACTCATTAGAATTGCAGAAACATTCTTTTTAAAGGAATTTATTTCACTGGGATTTCTAGATTCACATCCCCCTTATTCTCCCTTTCTCTTAAAGAAATGTGAGATTTTTCACAACAACCTGCTCACTAATGAGAATTTAATGATTTAATATTATTTGTTGCTTGAGACAGCTCTAAAAAAGCGAAGGATAGCAGCGAATCTAATGTAGAAAATAAGACTGACAAACTTCTTTGCGTATTACCTGTCAGTCTTTTTATTTTGGTTAGTAGAAAGTAAGAAAATGTAATTAATTCTCACAATCTATACCTACATATAAATGACATATTGCCTAGGGCAAATAAAGAGAGAATTTAGCAGTGGTGTTCGTGTTTCTCTGTTCATGCAAAAGGCAAATGCCTCTTTTCAGAATGGCTATGCAGCAGTGAAACAGAGTAATCACTATTATTTATCACAAATACTAGAAATGCCTCTTACATAGAATTACATTGTTCCTAATGAATAGTAGCTTCATTTCTAGAATAAGTGCAGAAACGAGTCACATTCTTGCAGAAATTTACAGAAACGTGTTACATGCAAACAAAAGCATTATTGCTAAATATGCTTCTACAGGAAAGGGTATTTCTAGGAAAATGTTTTACTCAAACTATCGTCTCTGCCACTGTAAACCTGAATGGGAGATAATACTGATAATGCAGTATGAGCTAAGCTTTTCAGCTGAGAGGAATGCTACAAAACCAGCATAGTAGCATACAATCTCCCAGTAAAGCATGTAAAGCCACACTGTGTCACCGTAGTACTCAGGTTCTTTCAAAGCTCTACATATTTCCACAGTTACAAGCTGCTGGATTCTTAAAATCGCATGCTCTTGCCAGGTGACTTAATGTTATCATCGGGTAGAGCTGGAGAGAAGGAAACTATGCAAACTATTGGGTTATCATTACAGAGAAAATCTTGTGTATTCTGTTTACAGTGAAGCAATATTCACTATTGCCTGCACAGACTTCTGTCTGGTTTAAAAACTGTTACAGATTTGCAGTGTTCACTTACAGTAGTCTTATTCCTCTTCTTAAAAAGCAAGGCAATTATTTTCTAGCATCAGACTCATCACCCAACACATTTGTTAAAATGGCAATTTCAGGAGCCACTGTTTCTGGGGATAATGCCAAAGAACACAACTGCCTGAAATATCTTGGGATTTTCCATACTCTGCACATCGCGTGTTGGAGTGCCGCATTTCAGAAGCTCAGTGACTGGAGAGCCTCTGACCACTTACCAGTTATTAAAACCTCTGCTTCTGTGTGTTTCAACTTTATTTGATAAGTTTTGGGGTAGAACAATGAGGATAGGGTATTGATCACATTTAGCGCAGGCTTCCTATGGGGTCACAGCCTCCTTTGGGCACCCACCTGCTCTGACGTGGGGTCCTCCCTGGGCTGCAGGTGGAGATCTGCTCCACTGTGGACCTCCCTGGACTGCAGGGGGACAGCCTGCCTCACCATGGTCTTCACCACGGGCTGCAGGGGAATCTCTGCTCTGGTGCCTGGAGCACCTCCTCCACTACCCTTCTTCACTGACCTTGGTGTCTGCAGGGTTGTTTCTCTTACATGTTCTCACTGTTATCTCTCCCACTGCTGTTCCATAGGTTTTTCCCCCCTTCTTAAATCTGTTATCGCAGAGGCACTACCACCGTCACTGATGGGCTTGGCCTTGGCCAGCGGCAGGTCTGTCTTAGAGCCGGCTGGTATTGGCTCTGTTGGACATAGGGGAAACTTCAAGCAGCTTCTCACTGAAGCCATCCCTGTAACCTCGCTCCCCACCCCGCTACCAAAGCCTTGCCACACAAACCCAATACAATAACCATCTGAAAAGTATTTGATACTAGCTTCCCAGTTCTTGGTGCTGCTAAGTGCGCCTGTGTCAGGAGCTGCTAAGCTAACTCGGCATACAAACTTAACAGATAATTCTAAACACGGGTTAGGATAGAGAGCTAATTGGAAAATCCCCTAGCATTAAATAATTCCCATCTGTCTTCAAAAGCATAGTATCAATCACAGCGGCTGTTGCACTGGTCCTCCTTTTCTGGCATTCTCCAAAGTGGAAATGGGAAAAGTACAGAACGTATAAATCATTTTGATATAAAAAGAAAGTGCTTAGGCAGCCATGTAATGAATCCCCGGCACTGTCATCTAGGTTAAAGGCCAGGAAAAGTTTTGTAAGGTCCTGAATATAAACAGCATAGCATAGCATAATGGAAACCTGGTTTACAGCCTTACATAGCAATATGAAACTCTATCTTAAACAAACACACAAGCCAAATTCTAAATAAACCCCTAAACCAATAACCATGTTAAGATAAGGACTAGGCTGTGTGTCTTAGTCTGAATCTTACTTTGTTTTTTTTCATTTTAGCAGCAAATATTGGATTGCCAATTAAGATTAGCCACTTGCAATTACTTCCATATTGTGAAAAATGTCTGGGTTGTTTTCAAATAGTCCTTTCTTTCCCAGTTAGTAGAAAGCAGGAACTCATGCATTCAGTGGAACTCAAGATCCAAAGGTGACGCTATCTCACACAGTACAGAAAGACTGCAGGTTAGTATAAATCATGAAAACATATAGAACAATTATCAGATAAAGGACAAAATGGCTTGTGCCTTCTTCAGAACAGAACCACACTCCTCTCTGTTTAAAAAAAAAAAAAAAAAGGAAAAAAAAGAAAAAAACAGGTAGGGCTGTTTTTAGGAATGAACAGGTTTTCTCCATCCTACTCAGCACATGTCATCCTGGACAACTTCTAAGTCATGTCAGCAAATGTTTGCTGTGGACTCTGCAAGACACTGTGTCTGCAATTGCATTCTGATTATTTGTGTATTTGTGTTTTGTATACTTAGGTTTATCTAGAACCAGCAGCTCTTAGTGTGAACTTAGAGATGATAAATACAATAAAATACACGTGCCCTCGAAGAAAAAAAAAATCAAAATTATTCGGGTTTTATTTAAAGCTTCTGTAAAGAAAAAGAGTTGATGTCAAATGAGATTCTGAAGAGTTCTGCAGATTTGAGGTGGGTTGTGCCCTCCCATCCGAGACCCTTCAGTGCTATGCCTGCCACCCAGGGACCAAAGAAATGGCTGACCTGGGTGTTTGGACTCACACTGCCAAGACCAGCCTTTCATTTTTTACACCTCAGTGGGCATCTTAAACTGCTCAATCTGGTGGCTTACCCCTGTATGCATCAAGCTGGATATAATGACACATATACTACACATATATATGCACATGTGATGTCCTCAGTAGTAACGGTTTGATATTTGCCAATGAAAATTAAAATGTAAAGTTTGCATATTATTAAAGAATAATTGGATGTTGGCTTGTAGGACCCTTGGAAGATTCCTTGGCCAAAGTATGATGCAGAACAATAGACAATTTCAATAAGCAGGAATATATTAAGGAGGGCATTTTAAAAGATACAGGAATTTGACTTACATAAAATTATCATGAGACTAAGTACTGATAATTTTTTTAAAGTTAATTAATATAATGATTCTGATTTCTAATATACTTTCTATCAAGCTGATAAATATTCATGTTACTTTAACGCTGTCACACAGAGATGAACGAACATGACACACAGCTCACAAAGAAGCAAAATCTGAGCATTAACTGTATGCATTAGAGAAAGGGTATTCAACTATGACTATATAACTCTAAGCTCCATTTAATGTGGTTTAAGAAGAGATAGGCGAAAAGCCAAGGATATTTAATAACAACATTAACAAGGGCAACAAATTTTACTTCTGTTTTCTGCAACCTAGCAGCCAATTCCATATCTTAGAAGTTATAAAGATTCCCCTGTCTAAGCTGTGGATATGAATGTAGTGCTTACAAATCTGCAGATTACTCACATTAGCTTGTAGAACTTATCTTATGCTTTCATCAGGCACCATTAGTCCTTCTGAAACTTCAGATATTTTTATGTACCTAGTATCCTCTCCTGATTCCTCCCTGTAGGATTTTCAGTGATTTACCTTTAGCATATTCACCTTCATAGTATACTAAGTGGATTTCCCTAGCTTTTGGGGAATGTCTTTTGCTCCTTTGTCAGACAAGTGAAAAAAGACTGAAAGCACTTCTACTGACCAAATGTTGACATTCAAATGGGACAATCTGATTCAGATCTTAGGATAAAAAACAAAATAATGCCAGTAATGAAGGATTAAACATTGAACTAAATTAGTATTTTTTCTTAGCAATTTTGCAATCTTCAGAAAAATTAGGGCAAAACCAAATAAATATTGATAAAGCAGAAAAACCTCAAGGTATTTCAATTAAGTAATGCTATGCATCTGTTTGTTTAAGCCTTTTACCACTCCTTATAAAGCTAAAAATCTTGGTAACTCCCTTACTATAGCACTAGAAGGCCACATTTACTTCTTTTAATGACTTTCAGTCATACAGCACAATTCTACCAAACATGGGGGCTGGGGGTCACCTTCAACTAAACACGATGTATAGACCTTGTCCCAAGATAGACAACCCTGCAACAGAGCCCATCTGACAATGAGTTTGGGTAAACAGATCCCTGATAGCTGTGGAATACATAATACAGAAAGTCCCATTTTTGAATACCCAGCAATAAGTTAAGAAAGTCTCCAATTCCAGGATGCAAAGATTGACTGAAATAAATTTACTCTACAGGATCACACTAATAAAAAAAATTTTTGATGGAGTAACAGTCCCACAGAAGGCATTAAGCCATATTAGGAATTACCTGTTTTCACCCTCGTTCCTAATAATTTAAGCTATCATAAGCTCCACATCACATGCTTCAGGTAATTTGATATACAAATCAGATAAAATCTGTACTTCTATTTGATGCAGTAATGCATAGATCCAATATTTACAGGAAAAAAAATTATGGTCTAAATTTCTAGTTCCAATTGTAATTTACCCAGCCAGCAATTTCTATTGTCTTTTCCTTGTTTCTTCAGAAACTCATTGATAATTTCCATCCACATCAGCAGTAATGATTCTGAACTCCATCAGATACCCATTTAATGCAAGTGTCCGCAAGTCAGTCTCAGAAAGGCTCAGTGTCAGGTAATCCTTCAATATGGAGAAACAGGTCCACATATAATTCCTGTTCTAAACTCTCAGGCTGAGGGTCATTGAACTAAATGCACATAAGTACATCGAAGAAATGGGTATTTATAATAATTTTCACTCAGGTGAGTTTAAAACTGACACACAGCATGCCTTTCAAAGTCATAGGCTAAAAATACTATATCTCACTTAGAAGGGACGTTCTAAAGAATAAGCAATAACTTTTACTATTAAATGAAACCTCTAGTCTACAAAGCTTTTGTTATACCTTTTGAAAGGTAATTCTTCCATGAGTGCGCTGCATCAGTAGTTACCCATTGTTGTGGTTTCTTTTATTTAGCTGAAAGTGGTATGGGCCTTGTCTCCCAGTATTAAAGGCACCACAGCAATCGCTGTATCTATCTAGGATAAACATGAGAATTGTCCTCAACTTTCATTGCCTCTTACTTGCATTCACTTTTAAGTTTGGCTTTTGATCAGAGCATTGCTAACTACACTTTCCACTATTGCTGGAAACTTTAAAAATAACTATATTTTCTTTTGGTTTCATTCTAATTTTCACTATGATTTTAAATTTTGCCATTGATGAGACTTAAAAAGAAGCTGTCCTGATCCTGGAATTGACAGATTGCAATGAACAGAACTGTTAATACACTTTAAGTCAGGGACATATTTCAGTACATACATGGCTGTGGGCTATGACGGTTTTGCTAACTGGGACATTTGACTGGTCAGGAAAGAAACACAGATCATGGACCGTCACAGTGTCAGTTGTTTTTCTCCCTCTGATACTCAGGATCCAGAAAAGAGGTGACCAGGTAAAAGGAGGCAAGCAGAAGGGCTTGTAACTCATCTGGAGACTAGCTGAGCAATCAACATCTTTTGTCTGTTCTTGACAATGTTGAGGGAAAACTGGAGATTGGAATTGGCTGTCTGTAGTTGCAGGGCCCATGAAGAATTTTTCCGAAAAAAGAGCTGTCCTGCCCCACAGCAAGGACGGTATCTTTCTTATGACAAAGACAACAGATATGGCACAGGGAAAGCAAGCTTCTTGTACACTCACAGCTCAAGAGGAAAGGGGAAACTAAGGGAATAGGACTCAGGGCAGCTAGACAGCCAAAAGTCAAAGGTCAGAGGTACAAGAGAGCAGTAGCAGCTTGGTGGCCCCTGAGCCAGGGTCAGAGACTAGCCTGCCGCAGCAGCTGCTGGGCTCTTGTCCTGTCTGAGACCTACAGATCCAGCTGAAGGACTGTCTAACTCTTTCCTCAAGGCTCCTAAAGGAAACCAAAGAATTTGGTTTCTCTCTGTTATAGAACATATACTAACCTCTTCCAAGCCCTGCAGAGGACAAAGCTCATGCCAAGTTACAGACATGTAATACACAATCTAGCGTGACATTTAATCCCATATGAGATACTTGTATAGGCCTTCACCCAAGCACCCAAAATGATGGTCTCACAACAGCTGGCTGCAGTCTGGCTTGTTATTACAACCCACTCAAAAAAGAGCAAAGCTTATTTCATTTGGATGATGGGGTCACTGGCATTTGGCAAACGCTAGGCTAAGTGTTATTGATCACACACAAGGAAAGTGGTAGAAAACTGCTGTAGTCAATAGGATGATGTCTCAAACTTTTTGGCAACTTAGCAAATGCACCGCTTTTTTTAGTTGGGCTCCTCATCCATAGGTGACGTACACACACCAATATCTGAAGACATGGATTAGGACAGGATGGCAACAGTCTTGTAAGGAATACTATGAGGTTTTTTGCCTGATCTTTTCTTTCTCAAAAACCATATCAAGCATACAAGAGACCCTGAAACTACAGTGACTGCATTAAAAGTCTCCTTCTACAAATTCCTATAGAGCCTGTATAGAGGCTCTGTATTCCTGTATAGAGCCCTTCTCACCATTTCTCATCTTCTATCCATTACTTTAACTCATTTAAAACCCATGTTTAAAATATTCTGAAATAGGCAAACACCACTATGCATTTCAGTTGTCCAAATGAACGTGTAACTTGAAGAATGTCTTCCTACTTATATCGATCATTTTTGTACTAGCTCTGAAAAACAACCAGTCTTGACAGTTTATTTTAAGATTTAGATGTTTGGTGTTAAATGATGCTGGGTTTAGAAAGTGAGTAAGTTACTGAAGGAGTTCATAAAATACGTGTTAGTAATTATTAGGCAAACAGTTTCTGTTTACTATAGTACTTCTGATAATAATCAGGAATAGGGGAAAACCTCCTGAAACCATAAAAAGTCGTTAAATTGTTATCTTGCTATAAATCCCCATTCTCAAGTATGTTTTTCAATTGCCAGCTTTGCCAAGTGTAAGATACATGATTTGTTCGCACAGCTGGATTAGAGAGCTTATCAAAAAACACTTATTTTCTGTGGGGTTTCTTATCCACATTCTTTTACTTTACCTTAAAACTTTAGTTTATACCAAGTGGTTGTTGCTTAAAACTAAGCTACTGTGCGTCATGACAATTTCAGTTTTCTTGTTGCTAGCTGGAAATTCAGATCCTGTTACTGTAAACATACAGACATACTGAAAATATTTAGATAAATCAGAATCATTAAAAACAAGCTTGGAAGTAATGAGGGCCATTCACCATTTCATGAATCTTCACTGGTTTGGGATCTACAAGGGAAGGATTATTTCTTGGTTCATTTTGCATGTGTAATGCTTAAAGACTGATGGGATTTACACAGATCTGAGAACTGTATATACCCCAAGGCACTGCTAGATGCTTACATAGTCACTGAATAGAGAAATATGAGTCCAACCGCTCACCCTAGAGATCGAGCCATTCATAACACAAGCGCTGTACTAGCTGTCTTACAACCATGTCACCAAGCACACTTCGGTAAGAGCTTCTTAAAAACCTTAGTGCCTCTCACTGGGACTTCTGACAGACCTTTAATATTCAGTGGGAAATGTAGGTGCTTAGCCCCTCTGAAAACTAGGCTGTTCCTATAGGTGTCCAACTTCAGACACCCATGTCAAAAAACATCTATAATCTCTCCCAAAGAGAAAGAGAGAGGCAAAACGTTTATCATAAATCTATTATTAACATGTTACATGTTCCCTAAATGTTTGAACTATTTTAAATTTGCACAAATGGTCAGAAAGATTTTTAAATTTTGTCACACATCTCCATTGAACAAGATTAGTAGCTTCATACAAGCTTTTATTGCAAAGAACGTGATTAGAAGGATATTTTTAAGTCAAAATTTCACTACCATGCCTAAAATTCTCATAGAACTACACGAGCTCTGTGATCGTGAAGAGATGCACATACTTCTATGCTACATTTGTTGCCCAAGCGTAGCTTTGTCACTTGATCTTCCACAGAGTTAGTCATGCAGATGACTTAGGGAAGCACTCGTAGGTGCAACAAGGCTTCAGTGCCTGAGGGTCAGCCTGCCCCACTGTTCCAATTGGTACTCAGATTTCTTGGCCATAAATGTAATCCTCTGGCCTTCAGCAAGATCTGAGCATGGATTCCCTGCACTGTCTTCCCAGGCTGGTAGCAGTGGACAGTGCTCACTGTAGGCTCACAGTTCTTAATAGCATGGAGACAACTGCACTGCTGCTTGCAGCAAGGCAATAATAAACAGCTGAAGAGGCACAATTATTTCAATAAACCTGACTGGAGGAAAAGGGGGTAGGTGTTCTTCTCTGCTTCATTGAGAGCAACTTGCACTTTTGTTCCTCCACTTCACTGTTGACATGAAAGTGTTATGAGAGGAACAGCACATAAGAAGTACTTTCTATCAATAAAACAGCAAGCACTTCCTGAAGAAAAATGCTTTTCTTCTCAGTAACGAAGATGATGACACAACTAGTGCAACTTAGCTTGGTGGCTTCTCTAGCATAGCTTCTGGACTCCTGCTGCCACAGAAATCAGGGCAGAAATCAATCTTGTGAATGACAGGACAAATGTCTCATCAGGACATGTATTTAACAATGGCTGTAAATATCAGAGATTCTCTTTCTAACACAGTGAAGATTAAAACAAGCCTATGTTATTAATCTGCCTGGAGGGACCCAATGTGAGAGAATTAGGTGGTGCAGTCTCACTGCATGAGATGATGATAATGAGCAAAGACAACCTGGACATAAATTTAAAAAAAAAAAAAAAAGGGGGCGGTGGGGGGAGAAAAGCACCAGTTGCTTCCCCTTGTCTTGTAGATAGGGTGATGAGGAACACTGGACTAATCCCACAAGGAACTCAAGTTACTTGGCACTGCCCTTGTACACTGCCCTACAGGAAAGACAGATGGACCCACATGCCCCGGTGCTGGGACACAGGAAACCCCACTGCAGTACCCAAATCCTTCCCTGAGCTCGTTGGAGCTGCTAAACTGTCACAGACATAGCAGGACAAAAAGAAGGAGAAGTGCTGTCTTCTCATCTGAGTTTTTTCCTTTCTTAAGTTTGAGACCTCCAGGACAGGACTTCTGCTATAACGGGTGCCTATGCAGCATCTGACACTTTTGGTAGGGAGTGCAGGTACTACTGTAAACCGAATAATAAGCAACTACATAAAGGTACCCTTAAAAATCCCATAGCATGTCTTGCTGATTCGGCCCTGCGGATCTGAGTCCATTACAAAACTTCCTCCTCTTTTGCCTTGCAAGCATCCATTTAATAGTAGTCACAATCTATTTTTTACTGCAAAAGTAGAACAGGAAAATTTGTCATGGATTCAACTGAAAACTACGTTTTAATATGAATCATACTTTTTCTAATCTCCCCACATTAAATTATTCTCTGGATAATGAATCAGATATTCTTTTATTAGCATATTTCATTTCTAAGCCATTCAATACATAGAAATAATATTTTTTAGCAAGAGACAGCTCTTAGACAATGAAAAGATATTAAATTGTAGGTTTAAAAATTTCCTTTCTACTGGAAGTCCATATATATTGAGAGGGTAACAGAACAATTGTGCTACCTCAAGATTCATTAACTGCTGATCTCACTAACAGACAGGCAAGAGTGAAAACGAGGAAGGAAACCTTTTGAATATTTCATTAACTCTGATATTCAATTATTATAACAATGCCACTCAGGAGGGCTTGCACTGAATTTCTGTTACAGATTGTTATTTTAAGAAAATGATAACTGAACAATTTAAACGCTCACAAAATTGTTTTTCAGTTTCATTAAGAACATATATTACTCACCCTCCCTTCAGAAACAGGAAAAAAACCTGTTTATATTGCACTAAAATCCTTAGAATTTGAAGCAAAGGCACTTAAAAACAAAATTTGAAACTTATGTATTTTTACATGAATAATGACAGATGCATATATTATTTCTGTATTTTACATAATGGAACATATACAGCAAGAGGACTATTTTTTTCTTTCTTTAACCTCACCAGAGCCTACTTATATGATATAGCGGCTTTTTTTCAAATTGTTCCTATTTTTTACATTATTGTATTTCTTCTCAAAATTTGCAACATTTCTCAGCTATTCTCCTGTAGATTTTGGTAGCTTATGGCAAGTCTTTTCTTTTTAATTATTAATAGGCACATTTTTATTTTTTGTTAACTAGACATCTACAATATAAATGGGTCCTATGAAATACTTGCCATGTCATTAAAAGCCCTCAGCAGAAGTTATCTTTAAATGGCTATTGTATGAAAGTGATGCAGCATTGTTTCCCCCACTCTACTTCCCACCCTCCCTAGATATCTAGAACTGCAAAGGAAAAAAATGTTGGTTTAATGCCTTTCCATAAGCTAATTAGAAGCAGAACTGCTTCTGAAGGTAAATTACTAACAACAGGTACAGCAATAGACCCAAGGAAAGAAATCCTGTATCTCAGCTGATGGAAAACCACTTGTCAGTTGGAGGCATGGCAAAAAGTATGTAGAGTGAAGACCAGCAAGAGGTTTTCAAAGGATGTACATGCCCAACATCCACTGGAATCAGGAACTGTTTGGCACTTTGACCCCTATGAAGGAGGAGGTGGAGCTGCCCTTAGCATCTCGCTTTAAGAACCAGTGAGACTCTCCTGCCTGTGGATGACATGATAGCCTGTGCACCGCTTTGCATTTCACTGTCCAAACAACAGAAACTTGGCACATGAGTCACCTGAAAGATTTCAGCTTTGGGAACTGTTTTACTGAAATCAATACTAAGATATGATTCACCGATGAATTTTGAGGCGAGTTTGTAATATCAGAATACTCTGTATCTTGCCACAATTACATTTCCATAGTTACATTCACAGTTCAATACGCATATGAGAAAAGACAGGAGGTTGCTGTTCTCCATCTTTACTTTTAAAATGCTAATTATTTTGCAGTCTCATATTACATCTTTGATATAAAGATCATATGTCACAGCCACAAGTGCTGGTTATCTCTCTATATTTTGAAAAACAGTTAATGCACACATTTCTCTTGCTGAAAGCCAATTTCTTTTAATTTCATTGACTTCAGCAATAGTGGATGAGAAAAACTGTCCCTAAAACACAGGCAGACAAAACCATCCCAAAGACAATCCTTTCATCTGCAGCTAAAAATTATGTGCCATTAACGTTCTGTGAAAAAAATTCACACAAAACCCACACTGAAGCTAACATAAGACATCAATTATGTTCAGCAGAAGCTAACCCACATATGAAAAATGTGTCTCTCCTGCACATAGCTCTAGCCTCAACCCAAGCTGTTGCAGTGTGGTCACACAGATAGCCATTTGTAAAATTACTGCTAATGTTTAAAAGGTTTTAGAACAAGCTTTATTCCAAGATCCAGGAATTCTGGTAATACTTCTGAAGTCCATCAAAAAATGCCACACCAAACCAAAAAACCAAGCACATACGAGTTCAGATGCTCAGACAGCTTTAACCAAAGTCTTATGATCCCCATTTGTAAAACTGAGATGATAATACCAATGTCACCTACCAGCACTGTCAGAAATTCATTGGCTAATATTTGTGAAGAGCCAAGTGCCAAAGTTGCTCTTTGATGCTGGCTTTGTCAAGATTCTTACTGTCCAAGGCCACAGTCAAATAAGGCTTGAAAACAAGCTGACCACTACCATATAGGCCACAATATGATAGACTGCACTTGAAAAATAGCTTTACGACACAATTATGTTTGCAGTTAACAGGATCTCTCTATATAGACCGATTGTGCTTAATTACTGTTAAATATAATACACATATCCAGACAGAATTAAACAAGCACATTTAACTTCAGCTGCTTTTGTCAAAGGAAAGGACTTTGTTCATACAATATTGAGAAAGACTATTTTTTTATTTCCCTCAACACCGTTATTGGAAAAGATAGTGTGAAAATCAGATATACATACAAATTTTTTCTCTCTATAGACAAAACCGGCATAAACATATAAGTTCCCTTTTTTTCAATATAACTATTTTACTTCAAGCTAAAACCATGTTTATTAAAGGTTCAATGATCGAAGATAAACTAATCTTTAACTACTGTTGACAAACGATTGCTTGGGGACTCCTGCTCATCTAATAAAGTGAATCTGTGCTCCCTACATTTCTCCTTGCTATCGCACCATAAACCATTTTTATAGCATCTTCTATGCAATGCATCACCAGGCACTTTACATTATAAGACTAATAAGCAGATAAAACACCACTGGAGCTTATGGCACTGACATAAAATTCAACATCTAGTAAAGTCTAAATCAAAAAGATACATTTTCTACATTGATTTGCAAACTAAGAGAAACATGCACTCCCTGCACTTGAGGATGGGAGAGAAGTCCAGTGATGTGGAGCAGAGCAATTCAAAGCTTACATTCAATAAAGCTTGCATGCAAGCCTTAGAAGTTACTTTGGGAGATTTCAAAGGGCCTACCTAACACACACACAGAGAATGAAAATGTCAGATGCTAAACCGATGTAATGCACATTCAGTTTTCTAAGAACACAGGTTTTAAATGTGCATTAGAGCCTTGGCCAAAAGCAATTCTAACTCTTTCAAAATTGTCTGATGATTGTTTGTATTATCTCCATTTTGGAAAGTAATAAGCAGCTGTTTCTCTTACTACAGAAGTGGTCAAATTATTTTATTGACCCACTCGGAAGGTAGAGAGGTTAAAGTAGCTTGGAAGGTAAACTAACTCAGCCAAAACCGCATGAGAAACAAAATGATTCAACACTTAATATATTTTGAAAATAACAATCTAATCTAACAGTTTATTTCAGAAATATTTGTCAGGAACCCAGTACTCCCACCCTCACTTATCAGGATTTGTGTATATTATTATACAAAGTCAAAGCAATCATAGATATCAATGAGGTACAGAGAAAAAAAAAAACTGTGTTAACTTATAGTTGAAAGACATTGCAATACTTATCTCAGTATTAGTAAAAATACTCATCTATAGGAATAGCACTCCTGCAACAGTGTTTATCAACCAGATTGTACGAGCAGAATTCAAAACGCATATACATCAATCTTCAGTGTATTTCAGGGAAGAAGGAGCTTTAAGAGCCTGAAACAATCAGCAATGAAATAAAATTCAGGACTTGTGAAAGTCCAGAGCTTAGATGCAAAACAACTCTATTCCATAGTGAGCTGAGAAAAGAAGGGACCTTTAGCTAAAATGCACTGAACTATACAACATTTTAAAATAAACAGTAGCAAAAGACATGCTTCATGTTGAAAAACAACAGTGTAGCAATTTCTCCAATGTGGAATGAGGATACACCACCAGCATCATCAGAGGACTTTATATAGAGAAAACACCATTAGGTGGGCCATACGTGTTAACAAAATCAACCTGAAGAGTTTTCATACAAATTGTCACATGGAAATATTCTAACTTGCAAAACCAAATTAAAAGATTTCCCCTATAGGAACAACTAAATAAGGATCACAGAGGGAAAAGGAGTTTGAGATGGTGTGGCTAACAAGGACAAGAGATTGTCAAGCCTATTAGCAATGCTAGAGCCTGTAATAATAAAACAAGATCTTCTGAGACCTGCGTACAACTCTGTGTATTATAACTTGATTTGCAACTCAACAGTCAATGTCTATGCAGTCATACACTGTGGAAGTGAAAACCCCCTATAATTTTATTCTTTTAAATCCAACTAACATATTAGCAGGTACCAGTTAAGTCCCAGTGCAGTAAGTTTGTTATTGCTCCAGTCACTGTAGTGCTTGGCTTTTGATAAAAGCCCAAACTATACATCCTGTTACTTGCAACACAAAACAAAACCAAAATATATTAGCCCACCTGACATATATCACTTGGATTTAAAAAACAGAAATTTTTGCACTGAAAAAAAGGAGTTGAACACATGTTGCAGCTCACAAGCCCTAATCCCACCTGGAGCACTTGTGTCCTGGGAGAGGTAGCATTAACACTACCCCACATGGGGCACCAGCACATTGCTGCACTGGCAGCTGCTCACCAGCAGTGAGGCCAGGTGTTATACCTCTGCAACAATATAAGTAGGCATAGAGAACAGTCTGCCTTGACCCTGCTTCCCTTTCCTCTGGTGGAAAGAGGTGATATACCTAACAAACAGGAGTCTGCAAGGAGCAAGGGATGATGACACCTGAGATTCCATTTGACTGGAAGACAGAGAATCTTACTCTGTTCTGGGCAGCTGCTCCATAAGTACACTCAGAAATGAGAAATAATAAAGTGTTAAAAAAAAGTATACCTTGATATGTGGTTTAAAATCCTTGCAAAATAATCCCCAATCCTCTTATATTTCCTAGATTGAATCCACACAAATCATGAAGACAGTAACACTGAGGGAGTAACCTTGGATATGGCCAAATGACCTTGCAAGATATGGCAACGATATTCACACTGTTCCTTACAACCTCTCGCAAGGTCAAAAATGAAGTGTTTCAAGGTGCTCATATGGCTCCTCACCAATCTTAAACCATTGAGGCAGCAGGCACAGCAACTGCAGTATCATCTGCAACAGATGCGGTATACTGTATACTCTGACAAATTCCCTCACAAAGAGCCAAAATAGGGCTGTGAATAATTATAGGGGAACAAGTAACTATTACAGGGAGCGTGGCCTGTGAGTTGAACACCAGTAACAAAGAGCTAGATTGCGAGGCTTTGTGATGAAGAGCAACTGAAAACCCCTGCTCAGTGGATTGTGGTTTGAAAAGCTCTGCCTGAATTGGCCAGAAATTTACATGATGATCAAAGGTAAAATAAGTTTAGCTGAAGAATAGCAGAAATGTGCTTCCATTTTTATAGGCAGGATGGGAGATGGCACACTGCAGGCAAAAAGATGAAAGTAGCCTGAGTGTTGCAAATCAAGGTTGAGACATTTGTCCTTAGATCAAAAATTCAGCTGCACTTAAGATTTTTACTGATACACAAGTGTTTGGTCACTGTCACATTAAGGCTTAGAATGTCAAGCAGTGTGCACCCCCAACGGTCTGACAGGGCAGAATTGTGATCATGACCCTTGTTTACAGATGATATAGGGTGCAGAGACAGAAGCAATGAACTGAAGAACCCAGTTACAGAACTGGAGGGCAAAGGGTCCTGAGAGTACTTCTGCTTCATAACTCTGTATTATCACTGCCGCAAAAATCAACCTAATTGGTGCCTAAACAGCGTAAATACAGATAGCTGTACATGCAAGTACATGTGAATGTGAAGAGTCTAAAACAGAGCTGCTCGAACATCAGCCACTCCTGTCCCACTCCTCTCCACATTCAGGACTCAGCCTGTTGTGTTAGGACATTTCTACTACTAGGCAGATATATCACATTCAGAAATTCATTGTACCTTTCATCAAACAAATAGACAAGAATTTTAATACCTAAGGGACAGCCTCAACCTTAAGTACCTCTTTGGTAACTTGGAATGAAAATAAGAATCTGTTGCTGACATAGAGCTGGTTGTCTTTTACATATTCCAGATCCTAAGTTCACTAATTAATTAAGCACTGAACTTTCAATAAAGCTGGTGTTCAATTGTGTTAGGTTAACTAGTAATAGGTAGTCATTTAGCTCACCCGTGCTCAATAAACTGAGCTCCAGCAGAAGACAGAACAGAGATACGCTATCACATGGCAAGAATATAATGGAAGGCATTAATGGCACTATTGAGAGGTGCAGAGGATGCCAAGAGATTAACAGATTGTCATAAACTTAGTTTCCTTGAAGAGCTTTCAATTAGAAGGCCTTAGACAAGTTTACAAGTGCAAATAGTAAATCATTACGTATCAGCATAAGTAACTAAACACACTTGCTTCCTGGCTTAATTATGATCTAGTCAGAGAAGTACATTTTTATATATCAAAAAAGTCTATAATCAGAAGAATCATTATCCAGAAGTACACTGTTAAATGGGAGATGGCAGCCAATACCTACATACAAAATTCAAATAGTGAGCTGGGATTACTCACTGGTTCACATCCTCCTGGGCCTGAAACATTAGCTCCGACAGTCATCAAAACAGCAGTGCAACAATACAAGTTGATGAACTCACAAAGGAAAATCATCTCACAACTGTGAATAGACATTTACTAATAATAAAACACAAAGAAATGAAAACTCAGGACAGTGTTAAGTCTAAAATTTGTAAGGAACAGAGATGTGGGAGAGGAAGCATCTCCAACAATTCTATTTCTCAGAGAAGAAAAATTTCCTGACAAAGCTTGTTTCTAATTTCAGATGCTACCTTGTTCCTAATATTTGGCACACTCTGAGCAGATGATGAGGAACAGACACTCAGCCCTAGGTCAGTACTGGAGAATTCAGCAGTTGCAAAATAACCATGTTCTCTGCAAAAAACAGTTATTCCTGCTTGCAAACCTGCAAAATTTTTGATGGAGTGAAAAATGTCTTTCCAATGTAGACAGATGAGCTCTGACCTATGACTATCAAAGATAGTATTTCTCTACTCTGATTAAGACAGCAGAGTAGAAAAAGTGAGATTAGATTCTGATTTCAGTCACATGAGTAAAATCAGAACAACTCCACCTATGTACTCTCCATACAGCTAGCGTTTGGTCCTTTGAGTCCAGAAATAAAACCTGACAACAGAGTCTCAATCATCCTTCTGAAAATCATAGTCTCAGTCTCTTTAAATGAGCCAATGCTGACTAAGGTATGGGGCCGGGGCCAAAGAGGACCACCAGGGGTTTGACAGTGGTTACATAAGATTTTCTGATGGAAACTGATGGAAACATGATGCACCTCATAGAAAGTCCTCTACCTGCATGCAGCATTCATGTAGACAGCAACATGCTGTGCAAGGCATTTGGGTTCTCAAAATTACTTAGGAAGATGAGGAAGAATACTAGAAAGCTGTAAAAGAACACATGGAAAACAACGTGTAATCTTAATGAAAGAACAGAAGCAACATTTAAAGCAATCAACAGTGAGCAGTTAGAAAAAAAAAAAAGCTGAAGAGAAATACAAACTAAAGCCTTCAGTGCAATGTGAGCTGCCTCTCAGCTGGATTAGCAGACTATAAAGAAGAGGAATCAACTTCCAAATTACAATGCAATTATTTCACTAGGTTCTTCCTCAGAAAAGATAATTATACTCTTGCAAATACTGAAGGGACATATAAAAAATCTGCACTGTGGTATTTCAAGAGACATTTCATAGTTCACAAAATCAACAGACAATTCTACCTTCATCTGAGATCAAAAAAATATTTACAGGCAAGGTGAAGAAAAAAAAAAAAAGGAGCAGCACCTCACATTAGCAAAACCTAGATTCAACCAACATTTCATTTTATAAGCATAGAGTTTAATTAAATGCTAGGCTGAAGAAAGTTTAAAATAAGTTACTATATGAACTTAATGAAGAAAACAAGCCTGGTTCAATGAGGAGATGGAAATCTGGAAGATTGGCTAACAGTTGTATCATGAACAACTAAATTCTTCCATGCCCCTTAGCTGCATTTGTAAGCAATAAAAATAATCTCATTCCAGATTTTAAGCACGACATCCTGGAGAGCTTGGTCTGTCCCTCACAAGAAGTTAGATTCTACTGACTGCATCATGCATGCAACATTAGGCAAAACGCAGAAGGAAAAAAACCCGTAGACTTAGGGTAGTTCACAACTTCTTTAGTTTCAGATGCTTCCAAGCAGAAATGATGCAAATAAAAAAAACAGGTCTCCTGTAGATTTTTAGGATCATATTTTTCAAGTCATGTCTTTCACTCTTTCCATGACTTGAGGCATATGTCAATATGTTCCTGTGAAATCCACTTAAAAATCCATGCTCTGCACTCAAAACCTGCCAGAGGTTAGGGAAAGTAATCTTCAAAAAACAGATAATAATTTAAAAAATAAGCTCCTTCTGTACAAGTCTTTATAAAAGAAAACAGACTTAAAAATTAATTTCTGAGATTTCCTTAAAAAAGTAGGAAAACTAGAGTCTTTCATTACTTCAGCCTTTGCTACTTCACAGACTTTCTGCACTGTTTGTCTTTGCTGCCTTGGGGAACAGTAACTATGATTATACAGTACAAAATAAGTAGCATTAGCCCTAAGGTCAGATGAAACACCTAAAGATTTCTGACTCCTTTCAGGGTTATGAAAATGTACACTGACTTTCCCCCTCCTCCTTTAATAAGACAAGTAAGTTGTGCCTGAGGCCAGTCAAGTTCCAAGCAGCTTAACTAAGGAACCTTACTATGAGTGTGATTACCCATTGGCTTCTTCTGGATGACCATTTTGAGTTCCTCTGTACATATCAAATATGCCTTAAAAATGTACACATATTTTTTTCTTCCAATAAACTTGCCTTTAAGGTAACATTGCAACAGTGCAGGTGCAAATTTGCCAGACCACATCACATTCTTTGGGAAAAAACGATCTTTTATATTTTTCCAAACTTCCCCAGTATCCTCCAATAAGAATAAAAAAAAAGAAAAAAGAAAAAAGCTGTCTTCCCTTCCCCAACTAGCAGTGTGGATCTATGTAAGAATGACTGCCCTTTTTAAAAATGAAATATGGAGAAAAGCAAAAAGACTCAACAAAATGTTTGGCTGCACAGACTGATAAAAGATTAATATAAAGAAATGATAGGACTTGATCAAAATACTACTAACTCGATCTAAATGCTTAGGATTTATAGCTGTGCATGTGTTGATTTATTTAAGTGGTTTTGGCAAGCTTTCATATTGCTACAAAAAAAAAATAGTGCTATTGTCTCCTCCTACAACTTAATGTCACACTGCAGTGAATATCTGCATGGTGGAAGCCCACATCCCTATCTGTTTTACTGCCATAAAAGACAATTTTAGCAGAAGAGATTTTTATGATGTTAACTCATACATATCTGTTACAAACCTAGGGACGCATGGTACAATGAGGACCATGGATACTTCCAAGTCCCATCATAGGTTTACCATGTCCACAGGCACCTAATAACATTGCTCATCCTCTTTGAATATTGTACATTAACATCCTAGGCACCAAGACAAATATGTGAGGACAGTCCACAGCATATACCTAACACTGTATGTAAAGTAGTATTTACTGTTTTACAGATCCACTCTCTTACTTTAAATTAAGCGCTGGATTCAATGATACTACTGTTTGTCGTAGGGAGGAAACTTGCAGCATTTTTAGGAGGTTATCAGAAGAACTAAATATTAAATATTAGGGTTTGACAGGCAATTAGCACAAACACCTTTTCCAATAAAACTAAAAATGCCCTTTAAGTAAAGAAGAAAACATACTTCATTACATTAATTCTTACAGCTTCACAAAATAATACTCAAATCAAAGCAGGAAAAGTGTAAATTCCGTCTAATACTGATAAAACTAGGAAAGGACAGTTGTGTTTGGTAAATCTCACCAAGCAAGCAAGGCTTGCAAATCCTAAAAGCTTTTAACAGAATGACACTGCACACAAGCGAAGTGAGCTTTGACAAGGCAGACTAGAAAACAATCAGCAGCTTGTCTCAGCCTTTCTAGGCTGGATGAATTCAAACAGAAAACAGCATGATAGGATTCTCCCCATGTATGTATTTTTCACTTCAAGGTCCTACCAAACCCTTCCTAACAAACTGAATTGTAGGTTATGGCTCTCTCCACATAACAAGGCTCCTAGGTAAAAGCAGAGCTTGCCTTTTACTACATTCAATTCAAACTTTGTAATGAAACTATAATAGAAGCAGGCCAAAAGCTCAGTGCATTTAATCATCTTTAAGTCACACTTGCTGGAACCAAATCCAGATAAATCACAGAATATCCCCCAGCTCAGTGGTTTGGCCACACTGTGCTCCTAAAGTACAAGAAAAAGATGAGTAAAATAACGTTTAGCATGCATGGGCAGCATGCTCCCTGAAGACTTTGTTTTGTGCAGGCACCCTGATATTTTAGAAACACATGCCAGGCACATTGCGTTACACTCCTTCCTCTCCTCATTCCTGTGATGCCAAGCTTTCCCATCTGGCTCACGTAGCTAAAATGGTGCTACAGCTTAAAGCCAATTTAAGATGAACAAAAATAAAAGTATTTTGTTTGCAATATTCAAAATAAGCAGCACAGTTACACAACTTTATAAAAGACAGGTGAAGAAATGAAAGGAAAGCAATGCTTTAATTATATTGTCTCCTTTACACATCTCTCTGCTCATTGCACAGTTTCACTCTCTGTGCATAGTTCATGCCCAAGGCTGTATCTGTTAGACAGCGCCTACATCTGAGTTTTGTCAGAAAATTTCCCTGTAAGGGGGAGTTTCCCCATGGAGAGCTTCCAATAAAAGAAAACCCTTGGAAGCACCTGTCAGAGCTCACCCTCACATGGGTCTGTCTTCCCTGACCATGCAAGCTTTTATAGCTAATCTCTCCTTTGACGTTTCCCACGTGTCCAGACAGATCTGATCTTTCATTCCAAAATGCAGTCTAATCTCTCCTTATCCAGAGGATGGTCTTACTATTTTTTTCTAATAAAATAATCACTGCTATCCTCCCTCAGAGATGCAAATGTCTCTGTAAGACACAATGCCAGTACTGAGTGGTTACTGAGCAACTCTTCTTGCTTTCACAAAGGAATGAAACCTCTCCCTGCTTCCCTTTCGTGACTTACTGCAGTCACAATCACTACAACTACATTAGTTATAAACATCTAACAGTTACAAAACCATGTATAACTCCTGATTTGACTCTGGACAAACACAATACTGATAAATTTCTCTGGGGTTATAAAGGGGTTGCGGTGGCTTTTTTTTTTTAAATAGTACATTCTATTTTTACTCTCATATTTAGAATCATGCTGGTGTTATGCCGACATGGTCAGAAATGTGTCCTTCCACATCCTACCTTGTATCCCCCGTCGCCTTTCTCACATTTTTGGGAACAGCACTAAAATATATCCCACCTGCCTCAGGAGTCATCTGCTTGCTCCTTCTGAACAAAACATGCTTTTGAATAAACACCCTGCAAATTCATTATATCTTTCAGACACTTCTCCAAGTGTTTCCAGGGACTGAATACAAGCAGTTCCAGTGTAGATACCTGGTGGGTATGGATGTTTAACTAATTGTATGGGCAATGCTGATCTGATGGGGAATATGGTGTATAAAGCATGATACTTGCTCCATTCTACTTCCCTCGTGTCAGATAAGGCCTTTCCCTGTAGCTTGGGAAGTAGGACTCAATGCTCATTAAGTATCCAGGAAAACATTTCTGTAGTTGAATAAGCTAAAGATAATTGGAGCCATTCAGAACTCAGATCAGGAAAAGTGACAATACATATTAAATACACAAATCACCTTCTATTGTCCTCATGTGTAAGCACAAGCTTTGTCATGCTGTTAACAAATTCCTGCATGTCATATGGACTCTCCCCAAGGTGAGTGAATTAATGTCTCATTCTTGTAGCAAATCATTTTGATAGCCTGAAAGTTTTAATGCAGCCACACGGTTCTTGTGTATGTCTCGTCATTCGGTAAGACCATAACATTTATTTGGCAGCCCACACTACACAGTAAAGTAAGATAGTCCACCCCTTGCCTGCAAGAATGCTCCTACACAAACCTTTGGTAACTTGCTCTTGACATTGTCCTCTGTATGCTATATCTCCATATAGGAAATGTAAAGTTTCCCATTTGCTCCATTTACCTCCTTAAACACACACAAAGTCTGCTAAAGCACTCAGATGGAAAGAGCTAAATAAGTTGAATCATACAAGTATATGATCATATACTGTATTTTTCTATATTGTTCATTCTTTAACCAGTACACAGAATACTAACGTTCACAAATCAAGCACAGGTTTAATATTCTGTACCTCTGAACAAGAGGAGGAACTAAAGAGGTAAGTACTCTTTGTTTCTCCAAGCCTAACAGACATTCATGGATTTGGACTGTCGTGGTTTAACCCCAACCAGCAACTAAGCACCACGCAGCTGCTCACTCACTTCCCCCCCATCCAGTGGGATGGGGGAGAAAATTGGGAAAAGAAGTAAAACTTGTGGGTTGAGATAAGAACAGTTTAATAGAACAGAAAAGAAGAAACTAATAATGATAACACTAATAAAATGACAACAGCAATAATGAAAGGATTGGAATGTACAAATGATGCGCAGTGCAATTGCTCACCACCCGCCAATCGACACCCAGCTAGTCCCCAAGCGGCGATCCCCCGCCCCCACTCCCCCCAGTTTCTATACTAGATGTGGCATCCCATGGTATGGAATACCCCGTTGGCCAGTTTGGGTCAGGTGCCCTGGCTGTGTCCTGTGCCAACTTCTTGTGCCCCTCCAGCTTTCTCGCTGGCTGGGCATGAGAAGCTGAAAAATCCTTGACTTCAGACTAAATGCTACTGAGCAACAACTGAAAACATCAGCATTATCAACATTCTTCGCATACTGAACTCAAAACATAGCACTGTACCAGGTACTAGGAAGACCATTAACTCTATCCCAGCTGAAACCGGGACACATGCCCACAGGGTGAGCAAGCAATATTGCAATATACAACTTACAGACAGGAAACTGGGGACAACAAGAAGGATGAGCTAAAGAAATGTCCACTATTTTTGAGCATCCTATTTGAGGTAACTTAGCTTTCTCACTAATGCTGACTCTAATCGTTTAGCTGTTGAGAGCCACATCTTAACATTTCTCCTTGGACACATGAAGAAGTTCTGTTAAAGTCAGGCAGGATGACTCATTCACAGGCCCAGACAGGCACTAGTTCTCAAGGCAGCTTTCTTGGCTACCATACTATCCTTGCTCTCTTTTACAAGCATCCATCATTTTTTTTTCATCTTCTCAGTTCTGCTACATATGGTGTGACACAACATCCTTATGAAGCTCCTTGAAACAACAGCATCTTCTTTCTACTTAGCTGTGATTTGTCCAAAGCACATGCCATCTGTGCATCCTGGAAAAAAACCACCAAACCTGTAGCTAGTGAATGCTTGGCAAACTTTTAAGCAAAGGAAAGTAGGTCATAAAATGGGACATAATGGGCTACGTCAACTATGAATCTTGAAATCGGCCCTCCCTAAATTATACATGCTAGGACATTATATGTTAATTTTGCTGTTGCATATTGATGTGATGCACAAATCTAAACCACAGATCTAGACGACAAGCCACCACCATCACTACTAGGTTTTGCTCTGTTGGAGATTTGGAGAGGTGTAAGAATAAACCCCAATGCCTTTCACAACACAGCAAACACCTAAAACATCCACCACAGATCTAGCAGACTTGGCCCTTCTTCCTTAATGGGTACAGAGAGACTTCTATGTAAAAGCACAAGTAATTTCATTCACCGAGAATAGAAATGGGGGGAAAAAACCAGAATCCCCCTAACACTGAAAGTTAGAGACAGGCTTTCAGGATGCAAATGGAGCCCAATTAACACTTATTAATGCTATTGCAAGGTTTTTATTTTCTATGCATTTTAAAAAATTAACATAGCTAAAATAACTGACAAGAGCCTGGAAATACTATTCATCCACTTTTATGACATGGAGCTTAATGGTCTGCCAACACCATGCCTCTCCACAGAGACCTCAAGGGGTGACCATTCCCCCTGACCATTCAATCCTTCACATCTCCTGCAAGGCTGCCGACAAGCACACTTGTGTATTGCCAATGACAATAACATTTTCTGTGTTGTGAAATGGATACCTGGCACTGGACTATTCAGCTAATTTCACAGAGGCGAACAGTTGTCAAATGATGATTTCTGGCCACTACAGAAAAAGCCTTGAGACCCTCCCACACCCCTGCCAGTCTCTATTTGTTTTCCTGATGCCAGTCCTGAAAGTGAAACAGGAAGGGATGGGAGAGCATAGCTCAGAAAATGAACTATAAGACTCGTGAGGATTTTAGGAATAACTAAGGTCCTCTCCGTGTTTGTTTGTTTGTTGTTTGTTTTTTGTTGGTTTTTTTTTTCTTGATTATATTTAAGTATTTTATTTGGGATGGGTCTGTAAGAACCAAGGAACAGTGTGGAACATATGTCTGTAAGGTGAAAAGCGCTGTTTTTTTACCACCAGACTGAAGAAATCTAGTCCTTTTCCAACTGCTTTTTATATTCAACAAAAATGGTTTAAACACAATGACTTTTCAAATTTTTACTTTATAAAAGAAACCCTGCATATGAGCAAAGTTCATCCTCATTAATGCTGCTTAAGTGTACATGTATCCTTGACATTTTGCCATATCTGTGCAATAACATTTATTTTTTATTAAAGTCTCAATGCCATTTTTCAAATACTTGAGCCAGTTCTGTTCAGATTCACAAGAAAGCCCTTTTCAGCATTATCATGCAAGATGATTCACTTACAACAGTCTTCTGTTAAAATTACTCAATTCTGCCAAAACAAAACAAGCAAATAAAATCCCTCTAGAACACCACCCAAGCTATTAGCCTACATAATAGAAACATTTTAATGAGAATGTCTCAATTTTTCTTCTGAAAGAGTTGATTATAGAATCCCACATACAGTTACTATAGCATTTAGCAGATTTACAAGTTGTCCTCAGAAGCATCTTTTATCATTGTTTCAGTTTTCACCTATAGGCAACCTCTCTTGAGAATTCTGAAAGGAAATTTGCATTTGTTAAGCCTTCTGCTCAGAAACCTTTATTAAGGAGGTTACAGGCTAACCGACAGGTTAAGTGGAGCTGATGACAATTGGAAAACATTGTATCAGTTATAAGAGGAACTGTAAAAATACTATGTGTAAATAAAGATTTTATTACAAACTTACAAAGCAATCTACTCTTTGTTCCTGTGATCTGTAGCTCTGCTAACCAAGGATTATGGTATCATCTACCACGTTTTTACCAGCTGTATCAATGGTACAACATCCTCAACAGGATGTGAAGTGGTTTAGAGCTTTCTTCTGTGGAATACTACAGCATGATGTGTGCAATCAGCTGCTGCAGGAGTAGAAGGAAGTCTAAAATAAAAATATAGTTCAATATGCAGAGGGCGAAACAGTGCTAGGAAAAAGAAGGCAGACTCATTCATATTCCCTCATGGGATAAGATACATCCTTCTCATAATTTCTAATTTTTTTTACATATTCTACAGCCTGTAACAAAAGATGACCTGCAGGCACTTTCTGTCAAATGCCTGTCAAAGTTACATCGTATATAACAACCTAGAAGGATAGCAACTAAAATGTGCTAACATCTCTTAATGCTTTTTGAAACTGTTACTGGTTTGGGGCTGGATTGTAATATACTTACTGAATATATTTACTGCTATCATTTAAAGTGATAGTGACTGAGGGAGCAACTGATGTAGCAAATACTCTTTCAGTGTCACTTGCTGTTGATACTAAACTGGGAACATGTAAACCATCTGGAATAAATGTACACAGAAGGAAGTTTAGGGGGATCTAGTCCAAGCACAGGGTTTGGCTGATTTAAATGAACTTACTTAATTCTCTTTTTAAATGCCAAGAGATAACGTAGGAACAAAAGGAAAGAGGAAGAAATGCTGTCCTTTGTTTCAGTAACAGTCAAACCAGACCACACCAGTGGAAGATTACATAAAATTCTGCTCTTGCCACATTTAGCCCAGGAGGATATACATGGCAGTGCACCCTTTTTCTAGCTAACTACCGTCTAAATAGTTGATTGAGATTCTGTTCCAGTCCAGTACAATGCCAATTTTTAAACTCTGGGGAAAGATAAAGTATATTACCTTATCTGTATAATCACTTCCTTATTTCTTCCACTCACCACTTCCATATTTCTGGGAGCTGTTTTGTTTTGGGTTTTTTTCTGGTGGGTTTTTTTTTGTTGGGTTTTGGTTTGGGTTTTTTTTTTGTGGGTTTGGGGTTTTCTGGGGAAGGGAGGTGTGTGTTTGGTTTTTTATGGGAACGGGTGGGCAAGTGATGAAAAATATTTTGATTTGTTTATTGGTTAGATATTATTTTACTGTCAGAGGAATTAATACTGTCAAGATTTTACAGTTGTGTTTTGTAAAGCTGCTTGAAATATATTTCTGAATATTTCTAAAGCATGTAAGCCTCACCCATCACATGCATTTAAAAACCCATTTAAAATACTGAGAATGTGGAAAATGGCCATTCAGAAATATCAATGTATACTTGCAATTGGTCCCTCTGAAAACTACAACCCTGTACCAGTATCCTGTATATATAGGAACAACACAGGGAATCTGACATACCCATTTTAGCAATTCTGTACAGATCCTAGCGATGCACTTCATTATAAATATTAACTAAAGAAACCACAGAGTAGATGGAACATTCTATTTCTGTTAAAAGACTGAGGTCAGATTCTGAAACCTCACATCTGGCCTTTGTATATTTATGATGTTTAAATATTTTGCTGCAGCAGCAGCTCTTCTTGGTGTTAACCTCCACGATGTTTTTAAATACTGAGGTAACTACGTGAAAGCCCAAGTTCTACAGGTATCTCAGTAAATCCAAGCAGATGCCAGTACTTCCTGGAGAAACCAAAAGCCCTCCAAATTGGACCATTTTTGTTCAGCTGCTTAAATACAGAATTAACACTGTAGCATTAGGTGTTCCTGTTTGAAAATTTAGACAAAGAGCAACTTGGACTCTGCAACTCTACCTCTCCCAGTTCAGCCTCCTTTTGCCACTGGCAACCAAGTCATGAACCCCCTTCCATAAAGTTATTAAGGTCTGTCTTAAAACTAATGAATCTATATTGTCCCCTGTTGGACAGGCTGCTCTCAATTTCTCCACTCGGATAGTTGAACACCTTCTTGCCAGCTTCAACTTATTTGTGGCCAGTTTATCTCCATTTGCTCCTGTGCCAGCATTACCCTCCAGCTTCAGCAGCTGCTCTTGTTGTTTACCTGCCTGATGGATTTATAGGGAGTAATGATATTGCCTCTCTCAGCTTACTTTTGCTAGGCTTAACAAGCCAAATTTTTTTATCCTCCTCTCAATAAGTAAGCTCTCCCTGTTTTCCAGTTCTGGTCTGCGTTCATCCTTTTTAAACACAAGCAATCACAACAGTACGCTGATTTCAAGACCAGGTTTCTCTAGTGTCTTTCACATCATGACTGTGTCCCTATTTTTATTAGAGTATTTCATACCATACCTCCTAAGACTGCATTTGCCTTGACCATGGCTTCATCACATTGCTCATTCTCAGTCATTATGTGATTTAATAATCCCAAATCTTTTTCCTTTGTCATTTCCAGCTGAAGAACCTACATGATATAGCAGAAATTATTACTAACCACAGTGTGTATTACCTTATAACTGCCCTGCAAATTTAATCATGTTTCTGTTATTCAGTCTTCAAGGTTATCTGTTATTGTTATGGAAAGCAAAAGCCCCACAACTTTCATCAACAAATTCTATCGGTTTCATCTAACTCTCACACCAAAGCTATCAGTGGAAATAACAAAGAAAATCAAAACCACGGCCAAAGTTTGAGAACCATGACCTTTCTCTAGCCCACTACTTGTTGTAGGCATCTCACCACATCCACAACCTTGGCCAGTCATCATACAATTTTCTACAGATCTCCACCTTCTTCAGCTAATGAAAATTTCCTACATAATATTGCAACGTGTGCTTTATCAAGTTGCAGGTAAGATCTAATGGTTTCCCTTCAAATAGGAAGTCAAGCCTATTATCAAAGAAAGGTATTAGGTAATATCTGAAACAACGTCTTGGCAAAGTCATGGTTACATTTTATCCCAGTTCTCCATTAACCTCTGTGCCTTTAATTATTCTTTATTTCCTTTCTTGCTCAAAAAATCTGCATATTGTTCAGAACAGATTAACAAATTTGTAGTCAGCCAGATCACTTTGTCTTCCTCTTTTGATCGGTTGTCCCCGATTTGAAAGATTTATCACCATCCCTTGCTATTAGAGAAGTAATTTCATAGTATTGGGTCCTTCTGAATTCTGGAAAGGAGATTATGTTGGTTCCCATGACTTCAGGGCATTTATGTAAGGACTTTAGAGCTTGGCTTCCACCTTCATTATGAAAATATTCATTTCCATATACTAAGTCCTGTGAGGCACCCTGTCTCCACCCTACCTTCTCTGTGAATGTCTTTATTTGAACCATATCTGTGCTAGCTTTAATTTTTCAGCAAAGCATATTTCCCCAATGTGGTCAATATTAATGAGTGCAATGATGCTATGCATGTGCACACTGAGAATGTGTTACTTTGAAAGTGATGTGGAAATCAGTGGGATTTCTCACAGAAGAGAGAATACTTGGTATGAATAGAGATGGCATAAGGCTTTTAAGACTTACCCTGAGAAACAGGCCAGATAAAGACCATCTGTAGAATTTACCTGGAAGGAAAAAAATTCAGTCTTTGGCAGAAAAAAAAAAAGAAAAAAGCAGAAGTGTAATTTCCTCCACACCTCTGAGACAAGAGCCAGCAGAAACGGGGAGCCTTCTGCCAGTTTATTCGAAGGAAGGGTCAGGACAAGAGACACTTAACTAAATCAAAGCCTGCACCTCTCAGAGATAGGGAATAGCACAGGGCAACTGTCAGACTGCATTGCTCATGGAAAAAAAGCAGCATCTCCATCTCTGCCTTGCTTTGCCTTCTCGTGGTCACCCATTTTTCTCCCAGGAGAGAGGAGAACAGAGAGTGTGACAGCAGCCAAGGACAGGCAGTGTCTTGCTGGGTCAGAAATATGAAACTAATCTATACGAAGCTGAGAATGTGAAAGTAATCTATACCAGGAGGAGAGCTGCCGACTTGGGCAGCTAAAATTGACAGTTTGAGATAGCTTCTCAATGTGTGAACTAAGCCGGGATGAGAACCACTTTTATAGTGAAAGGTGTGATCAGCCATTGCTGAGAAAGGAAGGCTGAAATAAGAAACAGGAAACACCAACCCATTATGGCATGAAAAAGCTGTTTAAGATGTAGGAGGGCTCTGAGCTACTGCTATCTGAGTAGGAGTGCAAAGCCTGGCGATGGCAGGGAGGACAGAGAGTGAGAAGAAACAAAGTGAAGTAACAAAGGCAGAAAGTCAGGAAGTTGCTCCTACTAAATAAGGCAATATTACCACATCTAGCTACAGTGTTGTGAGATGAAGCCTATCTAGAACAGAACAGGGGTAGTCAAATGAAACAAATTCCTGAAGAGGGTTTATTATCCTAGCCTTGGTCAATAAGTAGCCCTTCCCAAGTGCAATAACATCCTTATCACAGGAAATCCAAAGTACTTTTCCCAAATTGCTGTCACAGTTTCATGTGTCAAAGACATACAAAAGGATGATTGCATCTGTATTCCAACCTACTGTCACAGCACACAGCGAATAGTGATGCCATGGTCCAGCAAAGATCTCTTTCCAAAGCATTACTAGCCAGAAGAGAAAATTGCCTGTAAACTGCATCAAGCTGCACTTTCTCTCTCCCACTTCAAATTCATCCTCAAAATTCACCTTGCTTTGAAGCCAGAAAAAAACACCAGCTAACCAATTATGGCTAAGTAGTAGCTGGGGATAGCCGATTAAAAAAATAAGCTTTTTGCAAACAATCATGCAACAAATAGCCAGTGTAACAGTGCAATTTTAGTTTGCACTATTCTCTGTTTTCCCTTTCTGTTCCTTTCATTTGTCACACTTGCACTTCAAATTAGACTGTTACCTCTTTCGAACAGGGACTTCCAGCTATATGGCACAACGATCTAAGTGATGATCATATTAAAATAATACATAATAATATCTGCTCAGGGCATTAAACAGGTACTTGTTTAACATAAAGATATCAGGAATAGATTCTTGTCCTGGTTTCAGCTGGGATGTAGTTAGCTGTCTTCCTAGTAGCTGGTACAGTGCTGTGTTTTGAGTTCAGTATGTGAAGAATGTTGATAACACTGATGTTTTCAGTTGTTGCTCAGTAGTGTTTAGACTACAGTCAAGGATTTTTCAGCTTCTCATGCCCAGCCAGGGCACCTGACCCAAACTGGCCAACAGTGTATTCCATACCATGTGACGTCCCATCTAGTTTAGGAACTGGGAAGTGGGGGGGCAGGGATTCGCCGCTTGGGGGACTAGCTGGGTGTCGGTCGGCGGGTGGTGAGCAATTGCCCTGCGCATCATTTGTACATTTCAATCCTTTTATTACTACTGTTGTCATTTTATTAGTGTTATCATTATCATTATTAGTGTCTTCTTTTCTGTTCTATTAAATCGTTCTTATCTCAACCCAGGAGTTTTACTTCTTTTCCTGATTTTCTCCCCCATCCCACTGGATGGGGGGGGAGTGAGTGAGCGGCTGCGTGGTGCTTAGTTGCTGGCTGGGGTTAAACCACGATAGTCCTTTTGGCGCCCAACGTGGGGCACGAAGGGTTGAGATAACGACAAACCTGACCAGAGCTTGTTAAAACAAATTTGTCCTAAGCATTCATTATGTTGATTTATGCATTCTTAGAGTTGTTGCTCTGGTTTTTTAAGGCTCTGTTATGTATCACCTCGCTTGCTGTATGTAGTTCCTCTTCTACTGCTTATCATCCGTGGGAGGTGGATTAAGGTTTTCGCTTTGATGTATGGTATAACTCTGGTTTATGGTATGATAAAGTCATCAGCTGTGGGATTAATCCGGTATTTGCACTTAGCATTGTCACCTTTATACTGCGGGAGCCATCTGTGGGAAACTATTAATAATTATACCATTTACCTTTCCTCCATGGAAAACCAGTCTGTGGGTGGGGTACCTTTCTTCCCCTCTCCTTTCTCCTTCGGTCCAGTTACAATGGTGTTTGAGAATTTTGAAAAATTTGAATACTCCTGGAATGTTGGGACTAGCACGGTCCTAGCCCTACTGCTAGGAATTAGCATACTTCTGAATGTGGTTCAGCTCTCGTTTAAGGTTAAACAGCTATTTAAGAAGATCACCCAGAGATGTGCCCCAAGGCTGGATAATTATGAGTGGCAGGGTGTGTGGGGTAGTATGGGCAAATACCTAGAAAAGTGGGCACCTCCGACGTTTTGGAAATTCACCCCTGAACAAGTGCAGGATCCAGAAGAACTAGTAAAATATTTGGAAAAGGTATGCTGTCACCCCGGCAGCTCCAGAGAGATACAAATCACTGCAACGTGCTGGGGCCTGGCCCATGCCTATCGAGCCCTGTTTGACACCACTCAGTACCCTCAAGGGGAAGAGAAAGTCTCTGGACCTAACAACAAAATGGTGAGCACCGCGGCCACCCAAACCTCAACAACAGGCACTGCAGCCCCTCCAGCCCCGGCAATGAGTACAGCAGCTACCCAAACCTCAGCAACGGGCACTGCAGTCCCTCCAGCCCCAGTGACGAGCACTGCTGCTACCCAAACCTCGGCGACAGACACTGCGGTTATCCAAAACCCGGTGAGCGATACTGCAACTGAACCAGCGGACCAACCTGCACCAGCATCAGTTGCCCCCGTACAGAAAAAGAAATATACAAAAAAATCAGTTCGCTTAGCGAAGGATGAAGATGAACCAGGGTCATCACGGGAACCGGAGGAAGAGGCAGAACCAGAGGTAATAACCCGGTCCCTATCCTTGAGTGAGCTGCGGGATCTGCGAAAAGACTTTGGCCGCCGTATAGGTGAGCATATTATCACCTGGCTCCTCGGATGCTGGGACAATGGGGCTAATAGCTTGGAATTAGAAGGTAGGGAAGCCAAGCAGCTGGGATCGCTTGCCAGGGAAGGTGGCATTGACAAGGCAATTGGAAGAGGGACACAAGCCATCAGCCTCTGGAGGCGACTCCTGTCAAGTGTGAAGGAAAGGTACCCCTTTAAGGAAGATGTTATATGTCAATCAAGCAAGTGGACCACCATGGAAAAAGGTATTCAATATCTGAGGGAATTAGCTGTGCTAGAGACAATCCATCATGACCTGGACAACCCACAATTACCCAAAGATCCAGATGAAGTCCAATGCACACGACCCATGTGGCGGAAGTTTGTACAGAGCGCACCATCATCCTATGCCAACGCATTGGCAATAATGGCCTGGAAGGATGAAGAGGCACCGACAGTGGAGGAAGTGGCTCGCCAACTCCGTCAATACGAAGAAAATCTCTCCTCCTCCCTACAAGCCTGCATTGCAGCTGTGGAGAAGCTGTCCGAGGATGTCCAACAAATCAAAGAGGATATGTCCTACTCCACACGTGTAAGGACCAATGTCTCAGCTATTAGGAGTGAGCGTTCCTCTGCCCAAGAGAAAGAATATAGAAGGTACACACCGCGAGGTGCCCTGTGGTTTTACCTATGTGATCAGGGAGAGGACATGAGGAAATGGGACGGAAAACCTACCTCGGTCCTAAATGCACGGGTACGTGAACTGCAAGGAAAAACCACCACAAAAGGGGATTCTACCAGGAAAAATGCCGCTCCAGTTTCCAAACAGAATAGAAGGGCTGATTTCATTTCCGATCCTCTTGAAGGGACTTCTGAGCCAATTTTACGAGAAGTGAATACTGAATACTCTAACCAGAATTAGAGGGGCCCTGCCTCCAGCCAGGTGGAGGAAAGGGATAACCGGGTCTATTGGACTGTGTGGATTCGATGGCCTGGCACGTCAGACCCACAGGAGTATAAGGCTCTAGTAGACACCGGCGCACAGTGCACTCTAATGCCATCAAGTTATAAAGGGACAGAATCCATTTGTATTTCTGGTGTGACAGGGGGATCCCAAGAATTAACTGTATTGGAAGCTGAAGTAAGCCTAACTGGAAATGAATGGCAGAAACACCCCATTGTGACTGGTCCAGAGGCTCCGTGTATCCTTGGCATAGACTATCTCAGGAGGGGGTATTTTAAGGACCTGAAGGGGTATCGATGGGCTTTTGGTATAGCTGCCTTGGAGACGGAGGGCACTGAACAGCTATCTACCCTGCCTGGTCTCTCTCAAGACCCTTCGATTGTGGGGTTGCTCAAGGTTGAAGAACAACAAGTGCCAATTGCTACCACGACGGTGCACCGGCGGCAATATCGCACCAACCGAGACTCTCTGATTCCCATCCACAAGTTGATTCGCCAACTGGAGAGCCAAGGAGTGATCAGCAAAACCCGCTCACCCTTTAATAGTCCCATATGGCCAGTGCAGAAGTCTAATGGGGAGTGGAGACCAACAGTTGACTATCGCGGCCTGAATGAAGTTACACCACCGCTGAGTGCTGCCGTTCCACATATGCTAGAACTTCAATACGAGCTAGAGTCAAAGGCAGCCAAGTGGTATGCCACAATTGACATTGCTAATGCGTTTTTCTCAATCCCTCTAGCAGCAGAGTGTCGTCCACAATTTGCCTTTACTTGGAGGGGTGTCCAGTACACTTGGAATCGATTGCCCCAGGGGTGGAAACACAGCCCCACCATTTGCCATGGACTAATCCAGACTGCACTGGAAAAAGGTGAAGCTCCAGAACACCTGCAATACATTGATGACATCATCGTATGGGGCAACACAGCAGAAGAAGTCTTTGAGAAAGGGAAGAAAATAATCCAAATCCTTCTGAAAGCCGGTTTTGCCATAAAAGAAAGTAAGGTCAAGGGACCTGCACAGGAGATCCAGTTTTTGGGAATAAAATGGCAAGATGGACGTCGTCAGATCCCAATGGATGTGATTAATAAAATAGCAGCTATGTCTCCCCCGACTAATAAAAAGGACACACAGGCCTTCTTAGGTGTCGTGGGGTTTTGGAGAATGCATATTCCAAATTACAGTTTGATTGTAAGCCCTCTCTATCAAGTGACCCGGAAGAAGAATGATTTTAAATGGGGCCCTGAACAACAACAAGCCTTTGAACAAATTAAACGGGAGATTGTTCATGCCGTAGCCCTTGGACCAGTCCGGACAGGACAAGATGTCAAAAATGTGCTCTATACTGCAGCGGGGGAGAATGGCCCTACCCGGAGCCTCTGGCAGAAAGCACCTGGGGAGACCCGAGGCCGACCCCTGGGGTTTTGGAGTCGAGGATATCGAGGATCCGAGGCTCGCTATACTCCAACTGAAAAAGAGATATTGGCAGCGTATGAAGGAGTTCGAGCTGCCTCAGAAGTGGTTGGTACTGAGACACAGCTCCTCTTAGCACCCCGACTACCAGTGCTGGGCTGGATGTTCAAAGGGAGGGTCTCCTCTACACATCACGCGACTGATGCCACGTGGAGTAAGTGGATCGCAGTGATCACACAACGGGCTCGCATAGGAAACCCCAGTCGCCCAGGAATTTTAGAAGTAATCACGGACTGGCCAGAAGGCAAAGATTTTGGAATGTCGCCAGAGGAGGAGGTGGCACGTGCTGAAGAAGCCCCGCTGTATAATAAACTGCCAGAAAATGAGAGGCAATATGCCCTGTTCACTGATGGGTCCTGTTGCATTGTGGGAAAGCATCGAAAGTGGAAAGCTGCTGTATGGAGTCCTACACGACAAGTTGCAGAAACTGCTGAAGGAGAGGGTGAATCGAGTCAGTTTGCAGAGGTGAAAGCCATCCAGCTAGCGTTAGATATTGCTGAAAGAGAAAAGTGGCCAGTGCTCTATCTCTATACTGACTCATGGATGGTGGCAAATGCCCTGTGGGGGTGGTTACAGCAATGGAAGCAGAGCAACTGGCAGCGCAGAGGTAAACCCATTTGGGCTGCCACGCTGTGGCAAGATATTGCGTCCCGGCTAGAGAATCTCGTTGTAAAAGTACGTCATGTAGATGCTCACGTACCCAAGGGTCGGGCCACTGAAGAACATCGAAACAATGAACAGGTGGATCAGGCCGCCAAGATTGAAGTGTCTCAGGTGGACCTGGACTGGCAACATAAGGGTGAGCTATTTATGGCTTGATGGGCCCATGATACTTCAGGCCATCAGGGAAGAGATGCAACATATAGATGGGCTCGAGATTGAGGGGTGGACCTGACCATGGACACTATCGCGCAGGTTATCCATGAATGTGAAACATGTGCTGCAATTAAGCAAGCCAAGCGGTTAAAGCCCCTGTGGTATGGAGGGCGATGGCTGAAATATAAATTTGGGGAAGCCTGGCAGATTGACTATATCACACTCCCACAAACTCGCCAAGGCAAGCGCTATGTGCTTACAATGGTGGAAGCAACTACTGGATGGCTGGAAACATATTCTGTACCCCATGCCACTGCCCGGAACACTATCCTGGGCCTTGAGAAGCAGGTCTTGTGGCGACATGGCACCCCAGAAAGAATTGAGTCAGACAATGGGACTCATTTCCGAAACAACCTCATAGACACCTGGGCCAAAGAGCACGGCATTGAGTGGGTGTATCATATCCCCTATCATGCACCAGCCTCTGGGAAAATTGAGTGATACAATGGACTGTTAAAGACTACATTGAGAGCAATGGGGGGGCGGAACTTTCAAACATTGGGATACACATTTAGCAAAAGCCACCTGGTTAGTCAACACCAGAGGATCTGCCAATCGGAGTGGCCCTGCCCAATCAGAATTTTTACATACTGTAGAAGGGGATAAAGTCCCTGTAGTGCACATGAAAAACATGTTAGGGAAAACAGTCTGGGTTACTCCTGCCTCAGGCAAAGGTAAACCCATTCGTGGGATTGCTTTTGCTCAAGGGCCTGGGTGCACTTGGTGGGTGATGCGAAAAGATGGGGAAGTCCGATGTGTGCCTCAAGGGGATTTGATTTTAGGTGAAAATAGCCAGAATTAAACTGTATGATATTAGTTGCTATATAACCCTGCTACTGTATGTTATCATTACTATAATTGTTATATGCTATATCCATAGTACTATAGTAAGAATCACTTGGATCAAGCAAGAAAGAACTGTGATAAAACTGAGCAAAGCGCAGTAGAGGTGGAACCAGAACTGACTCTAGCATGCAACAATCCAATGGTGCACACCATCCTCCTGCTGCGCCAAATGTCATCTGCTCGTCACACCTCACTGAAGCCCAATTCTGCTCTACCGACTGAGAGGACTTTGCACCATCCCTCCTGCCCAGACAGACTGGTATGACAGATGGAGCCCAGAGTCAGAAACTAAATGAACTCAACAAACATTTTATGAACATAACCCATGAACTAAAGAACTGATATCTCTGTGTGTGTATACTTATATATATATATATATTGTTCATATGTCTCAAAGGGATGGAAAGGTGGTGATGATTGATCAGAATGTAACTAAAGGTATGGGAACTGAGCATGACGTCAATGGTATAGAATAAGGGGTGGATACTGTCCTGGTTTCAGCTGGGATGTAGTTAGCTGTCTTCCTAGTAGCTGGTCCAGTGCTATGTTTTGAGTTCAGTATGTGAAGAATGTTGATAACACTGATGTTTTCAGTTGTTGCTCAGTAGTGTTTAGACTACAGTCAAGGATTTTTCAGCTTCTCATGCCCAGCCAGGGCACCTGACCCAAACTGGCCAACAGTGTATTCCATACCATGTGACGTCCCATCTAGTTTAGGAACTGGGAAGTGGGGGGGCAGGGATTCGCCGCTTGGGGGACTGGCTGGGTGTCGGTCGGCGGGTGGTGAGCAATTGCCCTGTGCATCATTTGTACATTTCAATCCTTTTATTACTACTGTTGTCTTTTTATTAGTGTTATCATTATCATTACTAGTTTCTTCTTTTCTGTTCTATTAAATCGTTCTTATCTCAACCCAGGAGTTTTACTTCTTTTCCTGATTTTCTCCCCCATCCCACTGGATGGGGGGGGAGTGAGTGAGCGGCTGCGTGGTGCTTAGTTGCTGGCTGGGGTTAAACCACGACAATTCTGCAATACCTCTTACTACACCATGGCTTGTCTTGATATTTCTTTTAATTCCCTCAACAACCCCCTAGGTTTATATTGTTACAAAGGAAAAAGCCTCTCAAAGCCACTGTACGTGCCAGTTTAACGATAACTACTGCTAAATAATTTACTGCAAACAGCAAAGGCTAAACAGTTATCTGAAGATGCCACAGGAGCATTCTGTGCACTTTTGCCATCTTAATTTCAGTGCCAAATGATTTTGTTTGATTTTTATCCAAAGGCAAAACCCTGTCACTGATGAAGAGGTGCAAAAAGCGCTGATTTCAGAAAACAAAGCAATTGTGGCGATGACAGCATTTAGCTTTGGTCTACTGGTGGCAGATATGTCACTTTTATGCAACTTCATATAGAGCACACTAATAAAACATGATAAAAGTCTGCTCTACTTAGAGGCATGCAGCTGATTATAACTCACAGTGGAAAGTTAATTTTTAAAAGTCAGCATTTAAATTCTGCTAGCAATTTTTAAATCTCCACTTTAAAAAGTACATCTTCAGAAAAATATGTTTGATTAGTAAAACTATATACTCTGTTGTTATTTGGGTTGATGTTCTAAAATATGCTGTCATTTAGAGCCAAGCATTCTGAAATTAAAACTTCCTGAACATTATCAACTGTACTAAGACTTATTTTTGAAAGCACTAGTTTCTGAAAAAGCAGCATACTCTGAAATAAGGGGAAATTTGTGTTTGAATAGTTTAGTGTATCCTGCCTGACACAATATATAAGTACCAAAACATTCCAAACTTCTTCAGAGAAAATGCCCAGAAGTTGTAACTTATACCATTTTCTGAAGTGAACAGAACAGGCCTGATAATCTCACAAGAATAGCTCTTCTTATGTAGTTTGTCCCTCCTGCTTTGAGCTCTAGCTGGATCTCAGAAATGAAGAATTTCAAGACATGTAGGATAATGACATACTTTGAAAGTGAGACTGACTGCATGTTTTTCTGTTCCCCTGATGTTCCTTTTCATTTCAGGGACTAAATTTAAAGACTATTCTTATTCTATGTGAATCACATCTCTAACATTTGCCTATCCGCAGGCGGGGAAAAAAAAAAAAAAAGCAGTAACATCTAGTAGTTTGGGGACCACTATCTGGCAGAATTCTCTAGCTGGCAGAATACTGACAATCAAAAGTGGATCATGCACAGTACATCTTATATAAAAGAGCCCACATGACTCTGCACTAAAATAACAGCTATGCTATACTAAGCATAGTGTCCGTTGTCGTCTTTTTCAGCAAAGCCATGACTGCAGAAGAAAGCTGAGCGTGGGGTGCTTTTATTGATTTATATGGAGTAAACATTTTTTTTGGTCACAGCATCAGAGAAAACTTCCTTCTAATACATCTGCGCAAATGCTTTAAACAAATGAATAGCTTGCCAAAGCCTTTAGGTTACCACAAATATCAACTCTGACCTGAAAATCGTAATGGAACAAACTGCAGATTTCTTAAACGCGAACAGGTATTTGTGATCATTATAAATACAGCACTTAATATTTTTCATTCACTTCTGTGTTGGTTTTTTTCTTTCCCTGGATCTAATCCAATTTCCCAGAAAAGCTCTTCTTTTTCTGTCTCATTCATGTCCACACTCAGCATTCAGAAGCTAGGAACATATACTATACAGCATATGCTGATCCTTGCAAATATCAGCATTGAAAGCAGTGTACTATAGTGCATGTCTCTGAAAAGAAGCTACAATGAATCATTTCAGCATGCTGATTAAAATTTTTACTACTTTTAAATTTCAACTTTCATTTTTTTACTGCATCTTAATGCACTGTTCTTTCCCTCTTTGGCTGCCTGAAACTCACTGTTTGTAACTAAAGAATTCTTTTTCTGGTTTATCTCTGACTGTAAAGTAGTTTATGATGTTCTCCATGGTGAACAGCACATATAAAAATAAATTGTATGCTAAATATGCTCAGAAGGTAATATGAGAGCAAATCAAGAAACCAGAAGATTTAAACCTCCCTTGCTGCCCAAAAGACAAACAGCTTAGCAGAGATGAGAGATATCAGCTGTGGTTCAATATCCTACTTCTCCTGTAGAATAAATATTTATATTACATATATGGATATTATGTTTTCTAACAATAAATAGTGTCTCATGCCACTCCAGAATACCAAGTAACATAAATGGCTGGGCAGGCAGCTGAATTTTGATTCTCCATACGAAGCTACTGCATTTGATTTCAGCTCTTACTGCCATCCAACATTTAAAGGAATGATGCAAGCCTGATATTACATTATGCGATGTAATCCATCACATGTTCAGAGGGGTTCGCAAGGCATCCAGGCACATGCTAGAATTTATACACATGCCTTAGTACTTTGCTGGGTAGGGAACATAACTGTGATAGGCCAGTGAAAACACCAACTTTCCAGTTGTTATTCCTGGTGCATGCAAAGCTTGATGAGTGCTCGCTGGAGCAAAGCGCTCTCCCCACGCTGCCCCATCCTCTCCCAAAACGAAACAACTGAAAGAAAACTCTGTCCCTCAGAAACAACTTTCTAGAGTGCACAATCATACATTCCAAAAGGTTAGAAAGTGTTTGTGTATCTGCATACATATTATTTAACAAATTAATTACTTTAAGAGAAAAAGGGCATTAACTTTAAACCAGGTCTTCAGAAGTTAAAAATAGCTATTACATTCTGCTACACACTTTACTACTCAAGATCACTGAGGAGGAAACATATAACCATAAATAACATACTACATTTAATAGGGAAACTATAAGAGGGCAGTATATCAAAACCTGCTATTTACTTGACACAACTCACACAGTAAGCTCATTTTTGTTCTAAGTAAATCACCTCAATATAAACAAGGACTTCAGAAAAACAAGCAAGAATTCATAGTCAAACTCAGGAGAACCATAAATCTGAATGTTTCCATATGAAAAAAGTGACACCAACCCACTACTTGCATCAAATTTTCAGCATACAAGAAATTTATCTTGTTAGCGTGCATCACATCATTACAGCACTATTCATTGAGATGCCAGAACTGAAGACTCTCCAGTCTGAAATGGACAGATGGGTAAAGCTTTCATGATGTTCCCAGAATGGCAGTTTTCAGGACATGCCTGAAAGAAAACACAGACGTGTATGACCCTTTTTAATTTTCCTCATCCAAGTCAGTATGCTTCACTGAACAAGACATAGTTCAGCAGCGGGTCTCAGAGTGATGAAAGTGAGTGCTCTGTTTATGACTCCTTAGAAATAAAGATCAGGGGCACTGGATCCCAAGTAAACTACCTTATGTCAGAAACAGATACCTGTTCTCCATCTGAACACTCTACAGAGCTGTAAACATCACACTTGTACACCCAAATTAATTTGCAGAATTGCTTCGGGTGAAGAATTCTCATTGAACAAGATAAACATAGGCCATAAACCTGAAATGTCATCGGTTGTCATCAGCATCTCACTGGACTTTTGATGCTTGCAGTAATTTATTTTCAGCTAACTAAGAGCAAACCTTGCTGGTTATGATACCATCTTCATACTACCATCCAGTAGGCTACTTTGCTGCAATTAATTTTATATTAAAGTATTGATAAAACATGGAATTGTTAATAGAATCACACAATGAATTTATATTTTGAATAGCTGAAACTACAGAAGCAATAAACTCTAACTATAAATCTGCATTATATAATTTTACTTACCTTTCTACAGTTGGAAATGTTACTCAGAGAAATCCAACCCAAATTCTTATGGCCAAAGTAGGAAATAAGTAATGGTGGAAACCACTCTCTGCAAATATTCATTCCACGATACATTTCTGAAGATGTATTTTGTGCTCATTACCAACAAAGATCCAAGGCACGTGAGTTTATTTGCAGTGCTAATCACCAGCAGCACATTTTGATCTCACTTACTAAAACATTCAGAAGAAAACTATCTACAGTATGTTCACGTGCTGACTTTCTGATTCATGCTGAGACGGCTGTTCATTCAACCCTGTAACATCAACATCACCATGTGACTTTTAAGTCTAATTAGCACTCCACAAATTCTGAATGGCAAATATTCCCAGTGAACCATTCCTAAATACTCTGAAGACTGAGAAATAAATACAGGATAAGTTTTTTATGACTCTTCATATTTAAGAAATTAGTCATTTTATTATCAGGGGAAAAGAAGTATTCTCTGCTATTTATCAACTGAGCAATAGACCTGGCTATGTTAACAAGTACAAAAATAAATAATAAGCAACAAGAGGAACAGATTTCTATTTAGCTTTGTGACTGTATCTCACTTTGCTTTCACAGCTAGTGAGGGGTTAGCGTCCTGCTGGGCATCAAACAGAACAGGGCCAGCCTGACATTTTTAGTCATTGTGACCATTTTTACTACATTCTTATGTCATGTTTTTATAAGACTGGGGTTTCTTCTCTCTGTCTCTGGTTTGTTAGCCTTTTACACTGGGTCTTCAAAGTTTCTTCTATAGCCACCAGAAAAGGAAAATTCTTTCCTTTTCAATGAAAGCTGAGACTCTTGTGTGATTACATGATGCCAGGACCTGAGACTTTAACCTGAGCAAGCAATGCAAAATTCAAAATAAAATTGTGTTAGCAAAAAGCAATATTATCAGAAGCAACAAAGTTGTTTTTTTTCCTGAGGTATCAAGGTCATTTGGCATATATCTTCTGTGTGTGCATACTTGGTAAAATTCATTCCTGTGCAGAGGAATGGCATAAAACCTGTGAACTACTTCAGTCTCATTTAAGTCTTTAAATTAGGACTTAAGTGATGCATAGGCCTTCAACTGGACGCTAGCATGGAGCTGAATTTTATCCACAATGGATATTGATCTCATCACAACTGGTGCTGCTCTTACATTAGATGTAATTTCACGCATAATTCAGTTTAGATAAACAAAATGATTCTACAGCTACCAGGCATTAATTCTCTTGCTGAATAAGCCACATGAAAATTTCATAAAAAAATGAAACCAATTTTTCACACTCATCCTCATGTAGAGAAAACAAAGCACTCTGTACTATATTAGTTCTGTCTTGTGATTCCTTAAAAATACCTGCCTATTAGCACATGCCAAGGCAATAAACCCAGAATTAGAATTTAGTAAAATAGTAAGATATTTCCTATCGATATGCCTATAACAACTAAGCAAGCTTTTCATAACAGAAAGCCTTTGCTGCCACAACTAACACTGATGTGTACATTACTAAGGTTAGTTAGGGATATAAAACACAGTAGTTTCAGACCCTTTGAGCATATTATACAGCAGTAGACCACTTCTGGATTTATTGGGGGCAGTGGAGAAAAAAAGTACTGTTTTTATCAGGAAGTAACACCATGTAAAGCAATGCAAAAATTCTGACGGTGTTCCCATGGTTCTGAACAGATTTTTCTATTTACTTCACACAAGAACATGTGACTTGAAGTCCTGTGCTGTGCAACATGATAGATAAAAAGAGAGAATCCCCCCTGAAAGTTAGACTCTCAAAAACCCACAATAGAGAGACTACAATTTACTGAAAATTTAAAGGTTGCCTTTGGAAGCTGCCAACCAAGTGCACAGCAGTCGAGAAGGCTAATGGAAATAGTGACATGTTAACGGTGTGATATATACAGAGGGAAGTTCAAAGCTGCAAATATAGTGCCTGAAGACAGTGGCGAGGAGCCAGATGCTGCTTCTGGCAAAATGTCTAGGAATCACTGCACTGACATCCATCAGAAAAGGACAGCATGTCAGGAGATGGCAAGTGTAAGCTGCATTTCCTCACATCAAACACCTAAAGCTGATTTTGCTTTCAGAAAGAGTAATTAAGGAAAGGCCAATATTTGGACAAAGAAAAAGATAGGCAGAGAAAAATGTGGTATCAAATTCAACAAAAAGGCACGGTAAACAATGATGCAGGGATTGCTCATGGCAATGGATCCCACCAGCATACCTTGTGGTCGCCAACCCCACCTGAAAAGTCAAGACTGGCTTCATAAAACCAAGTAACCAGGTAACACCTGCAGAGATACTGAACCAACACAGTTGCTTACCACTGAATTAGGATTCAGCAAAGGAATAGCCACGAGGGCATGGCGGAGAGCTCACGCATTATGACAATGCAGAGAGAAGTTGCCCTGTATTACTCAGAGATGTTGGTGTAAAAAGATACTCCCTAATAAGGCTCCTGATGAGAAATATCTGGTTATTTCCTTTCTGGGGCCAGGATGGTATTTCCACTGACACATCCATTTTCTTCTTTGCGATGGGTAGGAGGGAGGCTAAAAATGTTGCTGATTCCCTTCAGCAATGGGGGTGGGCAGGAAAAGGCATCATGTTGCGAAGTGCTTTGTGGTGCAGCCCTGCTAGTTGACTCTGCAAGGGACTGGCGTTGCAGGGTGTTGGGTTGAAACATTAGTGGAATATATTTTGCATTTATGCTAAAAAGAATGGGGAGATTTAAAAAGTTTTTTTTCTGGCTCAGGTTAAGAATTTCTGGATTCTTCCATCCAAGAATCTGACTCATTTTGCAGTCTGGGGAAAGACACAAGTAGGAACATTTGTGGCTCCCCTTTCTCTGTGACACGATCTGTAGTTGAGTCTTCTCAGTGGCAAGAAACATTTGGCTGGAAGTCTGCCTGGTACGAAGGAAGTGAACATTATCTAGTCAGACCTTTCTGTGCCATGCCTTAAAAGCAGTATCTAGACAGAAGAAGAAAAAAACACCCCTAAAACCCCAAACCACACACATCCAGGGTTGGTTCAAGACTCTAGAAGCCAATTTAATGCTGTGGATTTTTTTAATGCCATAACTTAAATTCAGTTCAAGATATGCAATGGCCTAGAGGTAGCAAAGGAAAAGGAACTCGATACTAAAATATAAGATCTATGCTGAAAATGTCGAGATAAAAGAAAAACAGAGAGAAACAACCTCAGATGAAGACAGGAATGCAGCTATCCTAACACAAAACAAATTCAGTATCAGGAAGTCATTTATTGAAGAGGACAGACAGAATAGAATACACCACCTTCTAAGAAACAATACTTGGAAACAGAAGGAAGGAGGAAACGTAGAGGATAAAGTCTAATGCAAAAATCTATTGTCATATTTTACAGATGATCATTTATGCAATTGCTATGGATGTTATTGGATCATATATTCCAAGACAGAGTGCATAATGAATAGTAATAAACTCCTGAGAAATGGGAAGTCTATATCAAGTATTTAGGTCCAGTAATAACAAATAGGTTTGGTATGAACCCTCGGAAAGAAAAAGGAACAGTCTCTGACAGATTGTTAACAGCAAAACACTGAAGATGGTCATGCTTTGACACAGAAACTGCTAGTGTGGCTATTACACTTAGAGAGCTCCAAGAAATGCTATATCTGATTTAGCTCCCAAGGTAGCTTCCATAATTTCACTTCTTCTAATAATGTTTAAGACTGTGGACATATCATTAACAAAGCATTCATTAAAAAACTATAACTTTGCCTTTTACTTTGTATGTTAACATTTTTGAACTGGTGTTAAATGCTAGACAATCAGTTACTCAGTGTGAATCTTTATGACAGTGACATCACAAATCAATCAAATCCTTCTATGCCAAATCCATAGAAGCCATCAGTTTGAAAGCACAGAAAATATACAAAGACATAATCCAAATATTTGACAAACACACATCTCAAAGTTACAAGCACATTTACAAAGATGTGCAAACCTTTTTTTTTTTTTTACTTTAGTGCAGCCAATGGAGCACAGATTGCTAAATCATGAATTTTCATCATTTCCTCTGTTGCTAACTCCCAAAAGAGGGCCAATCCACATTTATTATCACATGAGGAAAAATATAATAACTTTATAAAATGTTCATCCATCTATGCACACACACTTTCTCCTGTGAAACACATTCAGCACATAGATTCGTCTAAGCTTAAAGGACCACTGGCAGAGTGATGGACTTAAATAAAAAATTAGAGAAGTAAGAGTTAAACAGATATAAGAGGCTGGCTGCTTTTGCCTGCTTGAAGGGCTTGATCCTGCAGAGAAAAAGCAACAAGCGCTCCGCGGATTCATAAAGGCAAGAGATTTATTCCCCCAAGCTGGTGTGCATGTGCCCAGCAATCCTGAGGGGTCAATTCTCTGAGCAACCAAACTTAGGAAAAAATACCTTATTATTTTCTTTCTTAAAACTCAGGAAGAAAAGGAGCTTGGGTGACAGTCTAAGAGAGAGATCTGCTTACAACAGAGAACTAAACAGTTTATCAGGATTACATTAGATGATCAACAGGGGTCTCATAGAGCCAATTTGCAGCTTAATGTTTACCTTGTACCACTGATTTACAGGCACATAGGTATTAACTGGACTGTGAGCATACCATGCAATTCTTTCATCTTTCAATGTGCTTCTTGTACCTTTGCCAAAAGTCATAATTTTCCCGCATCCTGGATAGTTGCATAGCCAAATGATAAATGCTTTCTCAATGAAGAGAATATCATTTGATTGGATTTCTCCTTAAGCTCAAGACTCCCTATTAATAAATATATTGATTAAAATTCTGCCTGCTTAGAAACAAAGGACAAATTAAGTAACTGCTTCACAGCAAGAATATATGTGTGTGGGAATCTCCACTTCTATACACATCTTCATTGAATTTGGTGATAGTTGGTTAAAAAAAAAATAAAAATTACAACATCCATGGACTGATGCCTCTGCAATTCAGGTAAAGAAACCTGGAAGAGGCAGAGTGCAATGGCAGTACACTGTGGTTGGTTAAAAGGCGTACCAGCTGTCAAATATTTTACAGGTATTCCGCTGAAGAGCTGTTGTTTAACAATAAGAAGGTTTATAGATATAGCTCAGTAAGCTGTTCTGCTCTAAGTAATATAAACAATTCATTTTGGTTGAGTCAAATCTCCAGTCGCATTTCATTGTTACACACAAAAAGATACAACATGCTACTTTGGAGGGTCTTTACTTTTATTTTAAAAACCTATTTGAATGAGCCGCTTCATATAAACAACACTGATTGTTCCAGTACTGGAAACGGGCTGTGGGTAACCTGGAAACAAACCTGACATAACAGATTTACACCAGGGATTCCTCTGAGACCATCCATGATCCAGTCACATCTGTTAGTCCAGCCTTATCTGCTAATGGAAGCAGTCAAAAATGGTGAAATAATACCAGCTTCATGCCACACCACAGCATTCATCCATGCCAAGGGACCTGATGGTTACCAACTATGGATGTCAACCACTGTGATGGCCAAATAGGCCCAATGGGGCAATGTGTACCTCTCACCACAAAACCTGCTCTGTAAGTTACAACCATTTTAGGAAAAGCACTTAGTAAACCCAAACGTAAGTTGAAAGATTTGGAAAAAGCTGCCTTTAGAGCACCACAAAATAATGACATCCAACTTGCCTTTAGTGGAAGGCCTGAATTTCTGACTCTGATGGTTTCATAATATCAGGTCTTAAATGTCACTGATCCCACAGAAAAGCACTGATGTGCTTTGGCATTGGTTCAGCTCTGTATGGGTATGTACCAGGCCTCACACTGGTTTAGTTTTCATTACCTGAGATGTCATTTTGAAGGGTTCTCCATTTAATATATAAATGCCAGATGCCAAAAAGATGTTCAGTGACCTTCTAAAATAATAGCACTATCATTTTGCTTTAAGGTACGCTGATTTTCTCCTAGGCACGGTGCCCACAAACCAGCCTATGATGCAGCAGCACCATCATAGGATGATATTGGTGGAAGCAACCTTAGACTAGAAGTGACAGTGGACATACGGCGACATTTACTCTGAGGCACAGTCTTGGCAGTTCAGCAGAGTTTGTATTTCCATGCAAGGTATGTGAGTCCAACTGAAGTAAAACTGTCAGAAGTACTTCACTGTCTAGGAGCTTCGGTTACATTTCCAAAGATTCCTTAGTCATTCAGGACACCAACTCTCATGGAAAGCTTTTGAGATTTCTCACCAAAAGTTAATGAGATTTTGGCTCCTAGGTGTATAAGACATGCTCAACATAAGACTTAAAAATTTGAGTAACAGAAGCATATGTAAAATATTTACCTGTATGCACCACATCCATTCTGCACTTGGGGGCTAACAGCAAAGTTTCAAAACCTCTGGTAATAAATCCAAATTTTAGTCAGTTTTATTCAGTCACTAAGTCACTGTATTTTTATGGATGTTACTCCCCATCCCTTGCATCCTGGAAGATGATGACAATATTATAAAAGCATCTCAAACTAATAAGAGAATGAACATGGAGTAAAGCCAGTGGGGATTTTACTAAGTGTACTGAGAACAGTGTTGACACTAGTTGCTACCTGAATCTCTACCTAAGAGACTTCTCTCTGACTGAAATTCTTCTAGAGTTCATGTTAGTCTCAACATGGAGATGATAAAAGTGTAAAAAAAATAAATCTGGCAAGGGAACAAAACAGACAGTATTTTAAAGTAAATCATCCCACGGCAAGGTAACCTTACACATTGCTTCTAAACAGAGGTGAAAGAAGGCACTGCAGGAACACTTTGATTATCCTTCAACAGCTTGCATACCCATCTTATGTAGCTCAATTCAGGAAAACTTCTACAGTGGCCACAGTTTTGCTTGCAGTTCACCTGTTCAGGAAAAAGGGAGTCTCCTGAACAGCACAATTCAGTGCAATCCTCCCCAGCAACAGGGAACTCTCTCAGAGACAAGTGAAAATTGAACCCTCCGCAACAGATTATTTGAAGTGTGAACTGATACAAAATGTCAGCTGCAACTTTCTTCTCCGATGTGGGCAATCACCCCTTCTGCTGTTCTACCTGTGCAAAAAGTGCCTTTAGCTGCAGGAAAGGGAGATGGGTGTACATCTGGCCAATACTAAGAAAAGGCAACTGAGTGAGTGTTCTGGGGAAGATCTTGAAGTAGTGGAAACAGCTATTGATTTCAACTAAACTATGTTTATTAAAACCGCCCTCTATCTTTGGAGCATCATGCCTATACACATATATTCTAAGAATAATAGACAATTTTCGGAGTTGTCAAAACATATACACGACACACTCAGATCCACGGAGACCTTCAGCATAGAAAAATAAACTATTTTTAAACAAAGAACTGAAACCACAACATCCTCCACTTCATATAATCCAGTTTTAAGTTTTATCTGTGTTTTTCAGATAGAGTTACAAGCTGTATCCGCCTAAACCTATGCAGAAACAAGGGACAGAAAACTATCCCAAAACTTCAGCAGTTTCCTCTAGGTCTCAAGTGATGTTTTAATAATCCTTCAGGAAACTATAGTGTGATATACTTGTAGCTAAAAGACAATAATTCACTCATGACTCCACTCTATTGTCCATTTATGACCTTTTGTTATGCTGCAGGGATATAAGTATGAAGAGGAAGAAAATACTTCCTGACAACATCCTCCTTACCATTAGCCTAGTAGTGCAAAAGGTCTTATGTGCCTTGTCTGGAAGCATGGAGGATTTCTTAGCAGTAATAGCTACAGTACAAGTAAAGTTGGCAAATTTGTCAGTGCTACGTCCAGATTCAAGGGGTGCTCTCTCAAAACCATGCTCTTAAGCAATGTACACCACCATCATCAAAAAAAGAGAAAATGTGCTAAGCTGTATAAATTTGCATTTTTATTAATTTACTCAGCTGTTCATTAGCTTAAAATAGAAGCTATGTTGCTTCTGATCTCTGAGCTTTTGATTAGGAAAACTCATTAAGGAAGATAAAATGAATCAGATGAAATTCATAAATCTGATTCAAGAATGGCCCTGAACACCTAAATATGTCTCGTTACAAATAAAAGGAAAAAATTTACAAGCTTATGAAAAGAAAAAATACTTAAGACTGTTCATTCAAGTTCTATACTCTGAGATGTGAAATGCAAAATTATCCGTGCCCAAGCTCAGGTGGTTAAACTGAAAAAAAACAAGAAAAAACTAGAAGAAATAGCAAATCCCTACCCACTTATTAGAGGAAACTTAATTTCCAAGACACAGTCCAACAACACACCAACATGATCCAGTTCTCTCATGAAGTTTAGTAGTATACAGTTCTACAATGGGAAACTGCAGAGATATAGACACTATCATACCCTGATAGGGTATAAGAGCCTTTAGCTGTACGTACAGTCTATATATTAGATGACACATAGGGCCAGGTCTTCATGTATGATAAAGCTTCCAAGCTTCACTGACAGGAGCTAGGAAGTGGCACTGATATTGTAATCATACTTCAGTGGTGAGAAACTTTCTTCCTTTGTGTATTGTCTCCATATATTTTTTAAAACTATTCTTTCATCTTTTTTATTCTACAGCTAAAGTTTAAAATCAAATTCTTCCGCTGTTTGGAAAACCTGCTTTTCTATTACAACAAGTAAATCAGGTACATCTAAATTTAAATAGCTTCCCTGTCAACATATCTTTAGAGATCTTTGATGTTACTCAAAAAGACATATCCAACATCATGGTTTTTTCATGGTAGTAAGGCTTGGTTTCTCGGTATGATTTTAAATTGGCATCTGCTAGAAATATTTTCTGTGTTGCTTCTGAAAGAATCAGTATGTGAATTGAATTATAAATCTGCCTGGACAAGTAATTATCAATTTGTTGTAGCATCCTTCCATAATAATGACAGTACAGGAGGACTTAATTTAGGATTTCTTCAGAAGGGAGATTGCATTTAGGTCCCTTACAACTAATGCATTCGTTAAAGCTTTTATTATGCAAGTGTTGCGGCTGCAAAATGTTGAAGGTATCTTGTCCTACATCAAAAAATAATTAGAATTGTACAGAATCAACAAGCTAACTCGTAACAGTGCACTACAAAAATCACAGTTCATTCCCCAAAATAACTTTTAATTCAAGATTGAAAAGATTTTGCCTTGCTTAGATCAGAAAAGGAAGTTTTGAGGTAAAGAACTAGCTGCTACACACTCCCCAGATATATTTACCCATAAGTAATTAAGGAGTGCTTTAAGAAATAAAATATTTATTCCAAAATCAAATGAACACTCTTGATGTGTACTTCCCCTCACTTGCTGACCCAGTACTCCTACTTAACCGTATTAATAATGAACCATTTTCAAAAAGCCAAAATGGCTAATACATTCCTCATAATCTCCTAGTCCTGGAAGCCGAAGATAGTATAATTAACGTTCATGATGAATGTCAGAATGCTGCTGCTTTGTTTCTTTACTTACATGGGAGAAATGGGAGAGGAGGGAGGTATAGAAAAACACTGAAGAAAAGCCATTGAGCCCTTTAATATGTAGTCGTTTTCTTCTTTTTTATGTATTCTTAAGGAAGACCAGCCTCTGAAGCACTGGAAATAATTGACTCTTTTCACTGTTTCACAAAACGAGAAATGAGTGCCCAGTTTTGCAGTGCTGCCATTGTACAGCCAAGACAACCCATGTGGAAGAGATAAAAAGCCTACACATTACCAGTTCACTTCCATGTGGATGAGGAAGAACAAAACCAGAGGGTGCTGCATCTTTATCAACAACTGCCAGTCACTACTGTTGTGCCGTATGCAAATACATTAGTGTTCGCTTGCTGAATTTGTTCATCAAAGCAAAATGCTTCTGGAAACAGAACTGCTGACAAATGTAAGGAGCTGTCACATGGACCACTTTGGCAGACCTGCCTTAAACTTGTTGCCTATTGTCATTTTTATTGTGCTTATAATTGCAATAATAAACAATACCTCATGTTCTTCCACTCTCATTCTGAAGATGCAAATTGCTATTAAAATCCTGAATTTCAGAGAAAAGCTTTTTATCTAATTTTCTAGGGCTGCCTTCTCTAAAGCATTAAAGTTCTTGCCATACTGTGCACACAGTAAATTTTAATTTTTTCTTCAATTTAAGATGCAAAATTCATAGGTGTTTCAGCAATAATCAGCCTTAAAATCTCAAAACCATCACCCAGAGGCTTAGTACAACCAAAAAAATTATGTATCTGTGTGTGTTCATCCAAATCCACCCAAAACTGTAGGCCTCTGACTCCCTCCCTGAAAGGCTTTACCAAATGTAATCACCAGCGCTCCACTGTGAACAAGCCTATGACCTCTCTATTTATGTATTTTCATTGAAAGTAAAGCTACAATATGGCTAATCTATATCTACTGTATTCTAAGTAACAGCTGAATATCACTGACCTCAGAAAACACAAATAAAGAAGCTGACAGAAAAAAAAAGTTACAGTCTTGCTAAGGCCAAGATGAGCTGCAATGTTTACTTTGGTGTAAGCACGTCACTCAAACCACCTCAGTCACACAATCATTTGTATACATTCACCAGCATGATTTTCACTGGAGTTCCACTTCCACTAAATTTTTTCCCTTCCAAAATCAGCACGACCCGCTCATACTTCTTGTCCCATGTGCCAAGCTGAGTCAATAGTTGAAAGACCCATGTGCCCACAAGAAAGGTGAAGTATGTTTAACTGTACTTGCAATGGAAGTTACAGATGGTTGGTTGTAATCATCTGGAAAACATTTAGGTCAATTTTTTTTTTTTCTTTCTTGATACAACTCCATGTTTTGTGATTTATTTCTTTACCAGTACCCATAAAGAAACAATATAATGTGGATTTTTTTCTTCTTTTTGAGAAAACCCTTTTCTATACTCTTGTGAAATAGGAAGGCTCTATTAGGGATTGAGACAAAAGCCACCCAAACATTCATATGGCACCTTTACACCAAGCAGTGAGAGAGACTTTGGAACATCACAGAGAACTTAACAGCATATACTTAACAATATGTCACCCCCAAGTACTTACTCTAAGGTTGCTGAAATTGTACTTGCTAATTGGAGGTAAAGGAGGATCATGTTTGATAACATATTCACAAGTCATCAATCTTAACTCTTTACATACAAGCACAAAACATACATAGACATCTACAAAGTATTAAGAACTCTTCCACGGTTTTTAATACAGCACATGTAGTGAAAACAGAAGAGGAAACAAGAGGACCTTCTACACCCAAACTTTGTATATACTGTGTAGGTATATGGAAAGCAGCTAAGCTAGGGAGAGTAAGAAAAAAGGAATAATACATACATAGCAAAGAATTAACTATATCCTGGAGGCCTGAAAATGCTTCCGTAACTTCAGGACACAGCATTGTCACTCTTGCAGCAGAAATAGCCTCTGGGTAAACTCGGCTCTAACACCTTGCCTTATGCCTGAAGTTTTACCTCATCTTGCAGGGACACAGATTCCCTGCAGGGGACCACATGGGCCAGGATCCTCCTGAAGAGCTGGCAAACACCCTGCAAGGCAAGTATGGTTGTAGAGAGAGCCACCTCATTTTTCACTTGATGAGCAAAAGTCTACAATGGACTGATCTGAACCAAATCCTTATTTGAGGTGTCCTCATACAAGTATCATTCATCAAGGGAAAGGAGGATCGCAGCTTCTCAGTAATACATAGAGCGTCTTTTCATGTATCTCCCAGACCTGCAAAGCAGGCAATGTCTCATACAAAAGAGTCAAACATCAACAACTGTATTTTACAAATACTTCAACTGAGAGGTTGCATGCATTCCTTTCCATAAGAAACAAAAGATGCGTTTCTAATATAGCAAAACACAGACTCATCTATACTGCCTTTCAGAGTGAATCTAGCAAAGTAAGGTTCCCAGAAAACACTTCTATACACCACTGAAAAACCCTGCCTTTGTACATCACTGCAGCTATCTCAGTAGCACACGGTCCCGGGCTGGTGATCCACAACTACTTCAAAGCTGCACAAGGAACAGGGAGCAAGAAAAGAACACACTATTGCTGAAACACAGAACTATGATCTCAGCTTATAACTTTACATTCAGCTTTTCAATTAATCAAACAAATGATTAGCAAAGAGATAAGACGTAAACAAAAGACTCAGGTCAAGAATGAATTTCCACTTGGATCTTGATCTGCATTTTATATATGTTAGTAGCACCTCCTGAACTTTTGAAGGTTGAACAAAATGTCCTGAAGACATTGTTTTAAGCCCAACTTGACATTATTTGAAGCAAAATGACAAGCAACAGAACTAGCCAAGGCACCAAGCTAGACAACCAATTTTTTTACATGCCATTTCCTGCACTGCTTTTGTTTTTAACTGAAACGTGACCTGCCAGTAAATGAACAGTCAAGCATTTCTTGTCACCAGATCTCTAAAGTGACAAGTCTTTAATAAGACTGCCTTCTGCAGTAAACCTTTTTTGTAAGAAGAGATGAAAATTGTCCCTCAAAACATATTAGTTAGATTGGATTGATTCATGTAACAGCACAATAGAATAGTAAGTCATGAAGGATAAAATAATTATCTTAATAATGTCCACTACAACGATGAACTGAAGCAGTTCCTGTGTTAGTAGGCTATTTATGTACACTTTGATTGCATTAGGTTTCTCTGCCTATGGTCACCTCAGAAGTGTACCAACAGCTCTGTAATTCATATCACTTTGTGGTTTATTACTGAGATTGCAGCAACTAATATTTCACTTTCTTCCCAATTTTTAAAGCAAACATTTTTGCCTTTTTAGTAGTTGCCAGTGGAAGTATGACAGAAGGAAGAGGGTAACGTATACCTTTTTTTAAAATAAAATTTTGATATTTATGACAAAATAATTTTTTCTTGTTTGTTTTTTTTAACCCTTTCCAGATGGGTCATTTCCAGACACAGCTATATCACATCCTCTTTTCTGTTGTTCCAAAAATAAAATCCAAAAGTAATTCCTGGCAAACAGAGACCATATCTGGACTCACAGCATTAATGAAACAAGGAAATGTCATATTGTCCACTTTCCAAACTGCTGCTTATATCCAATCTTAGTCTGGGTGGCCAAGAATCTCAAATAAGGGGAACACCGTCAAAATCCCACAGCAAAGGGCATTTCCCAAGCAAATGATTGTTCTAGCACTGATAACAGCTGAATACAGGCAGCAAAGATGATCAGTGCTTTCCATTCAAAATCACACCTGAGCAAGAGCAGTAAGAGCAGAAATAATTGTTTCTTCTCTTTGCCAATCTGCAGCATGAGAAGAGCAGAAGATCAACAGAGACATATACTGAGGTCCCCAGGACGAGGAAAGACATGCAAGCAGAACTGTTGGATTCACACAGGCTTTTGATCGTTTTGTTTGGGTTTTTGTTTTGGGGTTTTTTTTGGGGGGTGGTGGTGGTGGTGGTGGTGTGTGTTTGTTTTGTTTCGTATTTCATTTTTAACTATTGTTGTTTTAATGAAGAAAAGCATTGCCATCCAAAAGTGCAAACTGGAAACAGTCCTGCATACCAGTGCAGATTATGCATATGGAGCAATTTGAAGAAATAGAGCTATTCTGAAGGTATAGTCAAGTTACACTGAAACCACTGAATATTTTTTTCAGCGGTCATTCAAGATTGCCTGTTGCAGCTTCAGTTTTTCCAGTGTGTCTCATTCTGCATCTAAAATGAACTGTGTCTCTTTACAGACTACAGATCAATCTCAATGTGTGGGAGTCTCTTGTATTTAGCAAGGCATTTAAGGTACATTTAGTAATACAATATTTTTATATATTTATCATGGCACCTTGTATTGCCTTGACACTGCAGAAAAACAAATTGATACATTTTGTTTAAAATATACAGACATATCTTCTTTGTCATGGTTTTATGATGATTTCCAACTCTGTTTTCATTTAAATGCTATTAAATGTGTTTGGTTTTAAACAGCCTTTGAGAAATGATTAGTGATAAAAACATTTAGATAATGGTTCATCTATTTTTGTTCACACTGACATATCAGATATGCCATTCTTTGCTGGATTCTGAAAGGATGGAAGCAGTGTTACACAATATCCACCACCCCCTAGTCTTTTTGTTAATCATCCCTAATCAGCTGTTGCTTCACAAATCAAATTTTTAGTCCGTTTAGGCATGTGGTGTGATGCTAATGTGTGGCAACAGAATGTTGATTATAGACCACTGGGTAGCACTAGCTGCCCCATTAGTGGCATCCAGCTGTCCAGATTCATGCATGAGCAAGAAAGATTTAATAGGTTAAGATGAAGAGCAGTGAAATGCCTGTGATGCAAATAAGGACAATACAGAAAATAATTAGTGTGAGGCAAACCATCTTTTCAAAGCAGAATTAGTTCTGAGGTAAATGACTGTAACTTCATTAATCACTAAGTGTATTGTAAACTTTTAAACTAAACTGCTTTGACACTACAGAGGAATGTAGGATATTACAGAATTCCCGTACATAATTATTAAAGTGAAATTAAGTTATTTCAAAAGTTGTATGAACCATTCCTACCCAGTGTATGAGAATACAAATCTGACAATTGTGTGACTCTTCTGAGATTATTAAAAAGCATCAGCATTTAAGAACTAACAAAAGAATTGACTATTTACACCATAAGGAATGATATTTATTCTCATTCTGAAGGGAACAAAATAAGCACACCTATTACTTGTGGATGCATCAACCTCACCACACAGTGCCAGACCCAAGCACTGACAACAGTCTGCAGTTCTTGTCCTGCCCAGAAAAGCAGCAACTCACTGGGTGCAGAGTGGTGAGAAAAGTCACACACATTCTCCACAGAAACACTTCCTTGTATATACTGATGACAAAGTCAAGCATCTCAGCTGAAGGAAGTCCATAAGTCCTGAATTAAAGTCTCTCCAAGACAGGACAGCCACATTTGTTTCAATTGAACAAAACACGACTTTTACTACCAATGATTTAGATATTGGTATTTTCTAAAATATTTTAATGCTTCTGTTAACCATGTTTATGGCCAACACAAAAGCAGAGTGCAAAGAGCTGAGCATTTCAATGCCTACAGTGCTAAAAATATCCATGAACAGCTTGAGCACAATTTGAAGGATTAACTGTTTTAAAATCATTTAATTAATAGAGAAGACTGCTACTCTTTTGGGATCCCTGTGTTTTCATCTGTAGGAAGCATCAGAGTATCACTGGCCTCAAACTTAAATTCTGATAACATGAGAAAATTCTTATTTTTATTATTGTCTTTTAAAATCAGAATCTGGAAGCTTGCACATGGAGAGTGTTTCTGTATTTTTCAAATGTAAAACAATTCTGAAAGAACAGAAAACATGAGCATTCAGAGTGCTGTTATTGTACCCTGGTTATTCGTTATCAACTACCATTTCTTCATTAACTATTTTGTTCCTCTATCACTCAGTGATAAAGGCTTTTCTAGAGATCAGTCTTCCCCCTCCCCCCCCGACAAACTTTTCCATGCCTGCTATTTTTTGCCTTCTGATCACAGCCTACAAAGACCAAAATCCCCCACCACAGATTTCCTTCCAAATTGCAACTACATCCCCAAAACATCATGGTAGTTCTTTACTTCTATATCTAATTGCTCTAAGTTCTAATAAGCTTCAAATAAAAGTGCTGAAGGTTAAGATTAGCCCATCATTACTTTCAAAATGAACACAGTACCATTTTCCTTATTTATACATCTTGGCCTAAATTTCCTTAGGGTACAGAACTAGGCCGTGTGTTACTCTGGCATAATAAACAGTCAATGGTTCCATAAATACCAGGGTCCAGCTTCTCAGCTGATTCAAATTGACTTAAATAGAGCTAAGCAGACTGACACTAGCTGAGGAAACAGCTCTGTATATCTAATTATACACACAGCAAAAAAGTCACTAAAAGCTCTCAGTTCAGCCTATTTTACGTAATTAACTGTACAATAAAATGTTCCATGATCAAATAGCTCAGTTCCTTTGAAGTACTCACTTTCCATTTCCTTCAATAAGCACATCTAAGAAGAAATTCCTTTATATGTCCATGAACATTTGAAACTATCAGCACTAGAGGCTGCCGTTTTCTATTTTGTGCCTAATCCCAGCTACTCTGGAGAGAAAAGCAAAATCTCCAGCTGGGTGCCCTGACTGCAGAATAAGACTCTTTAAATACATAATGTTCATCAGTACAACTAAAGTCGTGTCAGTTGTGATAGAGACCAAAGCCACGTTCTCTATTTCATTCTACACAGGCCAGACTAGTGCAAAGGCTGAAAAGCTCTCAAACATGGTCTGGATTTGAACCAGTGACCTGGAGGTGAAAGGTTTGCTAAGTAACCTCCCCGGCTTCACTCTGGCTCAGTTCTTAAGTCCTCATTCTGAAAACAAAGATGCATTTATTTTAAGCTCTGTCAACTTTAGGGGTTGGGGGGAGGACAGTAATTAGCATGCCTCAGTTACATACATGGTTCATTTCTTAAACTCCTTGTCAATTCATTACTCCAATTTTTGACAAAGCAGCCTGGATTAAATCCATAAGTAAATGGATTCATGTTGTTTAGTCACTCAGATTTTAAAACACTCCAAAGGCTCAGTGCATTCCCCTACTCCTACAGGAGCTTATGTGTTATTCCCACAGACAGAATTTATTAAGTCCATTACATCATTATTTTCATAATCAAAATTTTCTACATATTTTAGCAAATTGCCTTCTAGAATCAGGGTATATGGAGTCTGAGAACTGCTAGGTTAAAATAACTTCTCTTTGGTTATCTCTGCTTTATTTCTCCCTAGAAGCCTTTAAGCCACTCACAGCAGTCCCTGACAGAATGTGCTGGAATACAATAATATGTCAATTAAGTACAGTCAAACAGCTGCTAATACTATTTCTCCAAAATGTCTTCATTATTAATGGAAAGCACTGTGGTGTGGCAACATACTAGAAGACTAACTGAAAAAGAAATTATGACCCAGTTCTATGAATAATTATATTGCATTTCCTAACATTTTCCTATCACTTTGATTAGTACAGTTGTGAAGTTCACAGATCCAATTTGACCAGAGGCCACCCAGCCAGCAAAACCCTATACTTGTCATATATTTTCATTTGATAAAGCTTCATAAATTATACACCATCTATGGCTTTACATTCATAGATGTTTTAATTAACTACTAAATATTTCTTCAGAACCACTTTCTAGAGCATTTACAAGAAAATAATCTGGAAAAAAGGTAACTGCTCTAAATGACTGTGTATGGAATTACTCACACCGGTGCTAATTAATCTAGTAAAAAACTGGGATTTGACAACTCTGGAGACTATTATAAAATATACAGCCTTTTTTGCTTGTACATCATTATGTCAAACACAGCCCAGGTGACACGTGTCTGAAAGTGGATAGCAGCTGGGGCTAGGGCTGCTTGGTGGCCTGTGTGAAATGCATGGATTGTCTCGATCCAGTTCCAAAGTGACACGCGTCACCATCACAAAAAATGCTCCAGGAGCTGGCACAAATTGACACCCTTGTTGGCAGCCTCAGCAGTGGTGCCAAAGGCTGAAGGGGGTTTGTGATTGCTCTGTTCTTTTGCTCACAGATGTTGTCATTTCTGATAATGCTAACATCTCAACACATCCACAGCCCAACACCCTTCAACCCCTTCCTCCTTGCATCCTGCCGGGCAGTGTCACTACCTTGGGCAGAAAAACAGTAAATTACCAAAATACCTTAGATGGCATATATTGACTGTTTCTAGAGATACACTCTGATTACGTTCAAATCTCATTACTTTTCTAAACAAATGTAAGTTTGAGCAGTAATGCAGTGCATAATAAACAAAAATACATCATTAAAGCATAGGACTGCTGCGTTATAGTTCAGAGATAGTAAATGGTTTGATAGCATTTCATGTTCAGTTTTGTTTTAAATAACAGCTGTCTATGCCTCTCAGTGTCCCTGCAGGAGGAAAAATCAAAGCTAATGCAGAAAAAATACTACTCCCCTCCTCCTTTCCAAAAGGAATTCTTCAACTATTCAGTCAATTCAAATCTAAAAATAACTGGAAAAAAATACTTGGAAAGAAAAAAGAATGCCTTCCTAATTGCATATTAATTGCTATATCCAATTGTAACTTTCTTTTGCACTAGCAAGTAACATCATTTGTGCCATTATAAGGCTCTCGAGAATCCTGCCAACAGAGAATGTGCATGTCAAATAATCGATTCAACCTGCCGCTTCCCACAGGGTCAATAAAGAGCAGCTGGACTTGAAATCCCTACCTAAAAACAACAGCTGCAACACAGAAGATAGACCCAGAGCAGAGGTACAGTCTTTGTTTCCTCTCTCCTGATCCAAAGCACTTAGTTAAATGCCCAGGCAATAGAGCAGAATATAAAGAGACAAGTTCACCACTCACGCAGGGGGCAAAACAGGGATAACTGAAAGGAAAAAATTGCAAAGGGAAAGAAGGTACAAATGAGGGGAGAGCAAGATGTACTGAACCTGCCAGATCCCTGTATCAGGAGTTCATTTTTACTCTATGCAACTGCTCTGGATATGTAGGACATCCAAAATCAACTTTTTCTACCAGCAAGCCTCAGAAAACCCAGTAGCTAACGATGCACTTTCAAGGTCTGTTGCAGCTTTCCCTTTCAACTAGGCTATCTGGGAACTAAGAAACTGGATCAAATAGTTTCTCAGCACTTCACTCCTGAAGTTCCCACAATACTCTAGGTAAAAGACAGTGTCAGCGTACCTTGCTCCTGCTTACTCCCAGTCCTGACCAAAGAGAAAAAACCATACACACACTGCATGGCTATCCACGGCTCAACATCTGCCCTCTTTTGCCAGGCCTAAGTTCATCAGACCACAGCAGGATCCCTTTTTCCCACATACAAAATATAGAAGGTGACCATAAATTGGCAATAAAGACAGGTTACTGACCTTTTTCGTGGAAATCCCAGTTCACTGAGCAATCTGGCATTGAAGCAATATTTATATTTGTTATTATCTGTCTGTAAAGAATTCTTTATTCTCTTAATAGGCTCTGAAAAATCTTACAGTTACTTATTTTCCTCTCAGCTTCTGCTATTTGGAGGCATCATACAAGCTAGATTTATTTTTGTAATACCATGGCTATAAATTGCATGTGATGGGATTGTCCTTCTAATACATCCCTGTCTCAAAGTAAGCCTTGCAGAATCTGAAACACCATGCTCACAACACAAGCACTAGTAAATACACAACTATATTTTCTGTAAATACTTGTTCTTTCAACATGGGAGCAAATTCAGCCTTTCATCTACCTCCTGTAACAAACACTAACACTGCCATCATTAAAGATACTAATGCCTGCCCCTCCTCATTAGCAACTGTGATGCAAAAATTCTTTCACTGATAAAATTTAGGAGAGCTTTGAGGACTAGTGTTAGACTATAGAAACTTACCCTCTGGATTTACACTCAGAGCTTTGAATTACAAGTATCTTTGATCATCTGCAATATTGCAGTTTCTTATATATGCAGCTCCACCTTGCTAATAGGAGCTTCAGTACCAACAACATGCCAGGCACTTTCCAAATTCCCATGAAGACTTGGACCCCATCCTGAGGAGCATACAGGCATAAGCAACCAGTAGTTATAATGAGATTTTTATTCTCATATGATACACCCCATAAAAAACACACTGGAAAAAAATGCCTAGGGTATTCTACAAATATAAGTATGCATATTAGTTAGATATTGCACTTATGTTATATAAAACTGTGTCAATGTTCCTATAATGCAACAAAAATCAAGGGCAGTTGTGCCTCAACTGTCTAAAGGGAAATATATTTGCTTTGTAAATATTAATGAACTTAATATGGTGTCTGCAGGGAGAGATTTTAACAGGGAACTCAGAGCAGCAAGGCAACAGAGTCACAGTGAAAGTCAGTAGGACTAAAGCATGTAATTTCTACTGTGCCTTTTGAAACATTTCCCCATCATGAGGTTATCATCATACAGATCATATATTATTAGTATGCAGTCCCAAAGGAAGATGATTGTTTAAATGTCCACAGGGAAGAGGTTATCATCTGACAGATATCAAGATTAAACTCAGGGGAGTCAAAGTGCTATATGATAAGTTTCTTTCATATTAGGGCAAGGTTTGTGCATTCACTTCAAAACAGTAAACAGCAGTGCAAGTTCAAAGACGTTTTCCACACATGGAAAAGACACTTGACATGCACTCCTGCAAAACAAGGTGAAAGTAAAAAGAATTAAATACACCGTATTTTAGCAATAAAACAATAGTTATACATTAACATCTCAACTAAAAGGATAAGACTATGAATACGCAAATAGAAGACTAAGGCTTTTTAACCTTTTGACTTATAAAACCCAAAGGGACTTTAAATGAAAGGTGAAATTTCCAGCAGAAGAGGCTGAAAGTCACATATAAAACCCTCTCCCCCAGCCTGAGAACATGTAGCTGGATTGAGGCTTAAAGATACAGTCCCTTGTAAGTGTGTGGAAAAGCTGGATGGAAGAAGTTAGAAAAGAATGCAGAACCTGAAAAATCCCTTCCTCACACCTCATCAAATCCAGGACATTTGGAGATGGGCTCATGAAAGGCCCTAGTTTCTTGCAAGGAAGAGAAAACAGAGCTATACCTATCCCCCTGGATTTCTTGTGCATTGATCATGTGGATGAACATGTAGCAGCTGGTTCTTAGGATTTTATTTCAGACTGCAGTACTAAAGAGTACAGCAGTATATTAGCATGTGGTATTTTCAGTCTAATAGCAAAGATAAGACAAATATACGGGCTCAGAAAAATTCAATATTCCTGGTTCAGAAAAGCATCCCAAATTCAGTTCTGGTAATATAAAATGCACTCCTGAATCAGGATGAAGACAGACAGAAAAGCAGAGAAATATGGGCAACTCCAGCCTGGTTATTTACACGGCATAACTGCAAGTCAAATCTGTGCTCTATGCCATGGTGACTTTCACTTCAACTGTAAAATTATACTGCTTTTAAACCTGCTTAATTCTGCTTTAACCCTCAGCTAGTATTTATCATCTTGACCACTGATTGTTTTCCAGTTATTTTACTAGTCCCAAAGTACATTCCTTTTTTTTAATGTATAAAAAGAAAATAAGACTTCAATACATGAATCCAATTTAGATTTAGTAGCTGTAAACAGTCTATGCTAGTAAAATTAACCTTCACTCTGTTATCTCATGAGAGATCAGGTTAGAAGCAAGGTGAGAACCTGAGCAAGCCTTTTTGTAGTCTTTGTTCAAAAACTCTTCTCAGAAAGCACTGTTTATACCTACTGAAGTAAAGAATTTCGTAGCTCACCTAATTTATTCTCCATTTTTTTATTAATCCCAAATAAATGAAAGAATCACATAATCTGTCCTGAAGTCTAAGTAGGAAGGTGATACACAGCCTTAAACTCTGCTCATGTTTAAATTTAAGCCAGTTGTTCTTTATTAATAATCAGGTATTTTATCTTAGAAGCCCACCAGTCATTCCCATGCTTCCACAGGTTCTTATTGTCAATGCTCCCCACATCCACAGTGCGCTTCTCATCTGTTCTGTCATTTCATACATAATAGACAGACCCATTTTTCACCTTCCCAGGAATACAGTATGATACAGAACCTCTGAAGTATGTGGCCAATATCATCTAACCTATTAAATGTCAGAATCATATATCTCAAACTACATGTCAAGATGCTGTAGTCTAGCAGCAATAAACTCATTTTGTTCCTCACAGGGAATGCACTCCGGCTGTAAGAATCCACACTGGTTTCCTTCCATATAGATATGATTATGACCTACTGTTGATGGCTAACATGCTCGGAGATGATGGTAGGAGTTGGCCAGATAAAATCTCAGATGGGAAGATGGAATAAAACGTAACAAAATATTCCCTTTATAGTTAGCTAGCTTGTACCAGTTTGGTCCCTTGCAGGGTGATCTGATGCTTGCTCCAGTATGAGACTTGCCTAATGTATTTTTGTATTTTATTATTATTTCACCTTCACATGCATGCTGGACATTCTGCTTTGGGGAAAATTGCTGGCAACAGAACTGAATTTAAATCAAACAGAAGGGGCAGCTTTCCAGAAGCAAAACAGCTATGTGAATTTATTAGAAACAGAACACCAAAAAGCAGACATCGTACGCTCTTCAGGATGCCAGGAAAGTGCCAGCAAAACAAAGCATGTGCTCTTGGCTCCTGTGGAAGGGCCACTGCCCATGCCAGCAGAGTGGTTTCACTTGGCAATGCATTGTGCGCTGCGGCTGGGCAGGCAGCGCAGCCGTCAGCTGGTAGCCGTCCGCCCTGACTGCTGGTGCTTCCAGCACATGCTGGGCTGCACAGCTAAAGCACCTCCAGGGCACTCGGAGAGGCCCAGGTCACATGGGTTTCTCATCTGCAAAGACGGATGAGCATATCACCTGAGAGTCAGTTCAGAGAACTGAAAACCCTGCAGCCAAACGAAATCCCCAAATCAAAGACATCCTCTGTAGGCTACGGCTGTGGAGCAGGAGGCTGAGCGCTAGGCTCCCTGCCCCAAGGCCGAACCAAAAGGACCCTCCCCTGGTTTATGCCAGCTGATGAGGCCTGGGTGGCTGACTGGCATCAGGGACAGACTTCATCTGGCCATGTGGTTTATCTGCTGCTGGCGACTGCCTGGCCATACCCCTCCTCTACAGACAGCTTCCACTGTGAGCCTCCCAAAACTCTGTCTTCACAATGGAAGCCTCCTTGCAAACCTCCACAGAGCAAAAGGCAAAACTTCTCCTGCCTTTCCTTCCTCTTACTCCGTCTCAGCTCAATTCCTGCTAAGATCCAGCTGTAATCCACAGATACAGTTCAGTGGGATGCGAAAGTATAGCAAAACATAAATCACAGCAGACTTATTAATATGAAGAGCTCAGAAGCAAAACAAAGATTGTAACAGCAATTTCTCTGTTACTCATGAAGCATGTTATCCATGCTAGAACTACAAGGATGGCTATTCCTCTTTTCTTTGTCTATTTATTCCTATGTACCCATGGGGTGAGGAGCACAAGCCGATTATAAGAAAAGAGTCTCCAGAAGGGTAGCAACGATAACTGAATCTTCCCAAAACGAAGGCTGGACCTCTTCTGCGTTGGGCTGATTTGACAAGCCAGTTGAAATTATTGGAATTTCTGGCTGAAAGCCAGCACTGAAATAAAGGTACGTTATCATGATGCTTTTTGTCATGCAAGAAGTAACAGGAAAGAAAAAAAAAGTAATATTGTTTCTTTTTGTTTTTCAAGGTCTTTTCACACAGCTCACTACAGTACCCAGGCCCCTCCAAACGTACATGTATCAGGAGGAAAAAAAAATCGAAGAAACAAGACAAATCTCACCCCTAAACTAGTGACAATTTTGTTAATTTAGCTACACACCTATAGAAGCTATTCACATTCCTGTTATCATAACTGCCATTAAATTGTAAGGATAAAAAGAATAAATGCTTTGACAAATTGCATGCGGAGACCTGTCTTGTATTAGCGACACTCATTAGCTGTAATGGAGTTACAGGAGTCATTATTTATGCAGTACACTAAGTGTATATAAACCTTTGCAAAGATGTATTTATTGAAGACATCTACACTATGCACAGAAGTGGATTTCCTTGATCCTCAGCAAATTTTAGGAGGAATGGCTGACAGGAAGCCATGTTTCCTCCCCCCCCCCCAATTTTTATTTGGGTCACAAATGAGTAACTCAGAAACCAGTCACATGGGACATCGGTCACATGGAACATTCACAGCAATCAAGAGTTTTAACATATCTTTCCAAGAAGGATGCCTTCCTGCCTTTCTCTCAATAGCTGTATCAAAAATTACAAAAGCTTTTTAACTTTAATAAAGTATCATGTGTAATGAATATGGGCTTTGCTTTGCTTTATCAGCCTTCTACCTAAATAGCAGTCTGAAGAATATATAAGAAAGCATTGCTGCCTTGGCAGCTTACTTATCATTTCAGAAAATGACTTGTCTGTTGGGATGATAGTTAGGTTTGGGCTTTGGGGACAGCAGTGAATCTCTTTGAGTCCAGTG